>NW_004567107.1:34867807-34942771 GCF_000260355.1 Condylura cristata | reverse complement strand
ACACACACACACACACACACACACACACACACACACACACACACACACACATATATATATATATGCACTGAACCGTTGCACTCCTGTTATGAATGAAACCATTTTCTTTTTCTCTCTGGCTTATTTTACTAAGCATGATGTTTTCCCTCATGCTTTGTCTTTCTGTAATGTCCTCCCAACTCCTCGGACTGAAAGACTTTATACCATATTTCCAAATACCCCTTTCAGTTAAGTTCCTTATGGGCCTGTCAATGGAAGGCAATAATAAATTTAAAATTAGGAAGAAGGAAAACAAAGCTCCTTTTCTTCCATTCTGCTTTCATTCTGCTGTTTTGTTGTTGTTGTTGTTGTTGTTGTTTTTGCCTAAGGTTTTCCAACAATTTTTAAATTATTCCCTGAGTTAAATCTCTGTATGAAACACCTTGAAACATTTCTGATTTCCTGACTGGATACTTCCTGATAAAGGATGGAAAGCCTGGGACCAAAAGATGAATGAAAACAATTAGTATTGTGACTGAAACCCAAATATCAAATAAAATCTGGGAAAATTAGACATGTGTTCCAGGACTTAGCACTAGCAGAAATTTCTCAATTATAGCCACATAAACTAGTGAATTAATAAAGTATGGCATAATCAGAATGGATTAAGTCCTTCAGTTATCCTTTAATAGTATGGCAATTTCTTTAGGTTTTCTTGGGCTTGGAAATGCTTTAAAAAATTTCTTTAATTCATGAAAAATTAAATTTGTGAAATGCCAGATATTATTCATGTAACTTCTGTTTCTTACTTATTTTCAAAACACATTAGTGAATTAAAAGCTCTAAAATATTTTAAAGTAGTAAAGCTGTTTAACTTTACTTAATCCAAATATGTATGTGTGTGTATATGTCAGTATATATGATATGTATATATATCATATATATTTGTAAATATCTTGCACACACACAGGCACACAGGCAAACATTTCTGTCTCTATCTCTGTTCCTTTTCTCATAACACCTAGTAACATCCATTTAACACCCCATGAAACAAGTATTCTGCTGAATGCACTTTGGGAAACTCTACTGTGAGGGAAGCTGCCCATCTGGTCCATCTATTCTGGACTCTCAAATCTCAACTACAGTTGGCAGTGCAGCACACTTTGACCAGATAACTATATATAAAAATGTTCTAGAAACTTTGAAGGCAACAAAAAGATTAAGTGGGGATGATTAAACACTGTGAAATGAATAATTTCCTGTTTAATAGTTAATTTCATTCTAAATATACATGTGTGGAATTATATGCACATATACATGCAAAAACAGAAAATTCTACATAGTAAAATGTCAATTCTGATGTTAGAAATCTCTTTCATAAAATAGTGAAATTGTTTTCTAATCAATGACTGAATCTATAAAAGATACAGAAATAGAAGCAATTCTTGACCAAACTGACAAGTTCATCTAATCATATTTTTTTGTGCTTTCATTCAGCTTTTTCACTCAATTAAAATCTATTTGTATCCTTACCGTATACCAGGTTCAGCTGTTTGTTGAGAGCATAAAGATATATAGTAAAGAATGCCTTCCCTCGAGGAATCAGGTTCAGGAATCAGGTTCAGGTAACAGAAAAGACAAACACATAAAGATGTCGCAACATAAAGCAGGGTCCTTAGGAAAGTGCATTTCGTACAACAGTGGGGAACAGAAAAATCAAATCTCCTGTGTGTGTGTGCATGTTCACAAATAGAAACTATATTTGAAGCTAGAAGTATGCAAGTAAGGGAAAGTGCTCCTTCAGTGCTATGTAGTGGCAACGACCAAACCAGGTAGGAACAAGAAAATCATTTCAGGGAACAACTTTGGTAACTTACCATGTTGGAATAGAAGCCAGGAAGTTACAATACAAAAAGAGTCTGAGTATTATACAAAGGTGATTCTGAGTTATGAAAGGGAACTCATTTCCTATGCAGTGCCCACTTTTACTAAAAGACACAGGTTGAATCAAAGAAATAAATGCTTTATGAGGTAATTTCATATCTTAGCAATAGATACTCCCCTATCTGCTACCATCCCTCACAAGACACACCAGGGAAAGCCTGATTTACTTTGTGTTTCCTACTGAATAGGGTTGTTATATTTGGGGTTTCAAGATTGAAAATAGAGCATTGAAAGATGAAGAACCCGTGAAAACGAAGAACGTCATATAAACTACTCTCTGCAAGCCATCACCTTTTGTGTATCTTGTGTTGAGCATTTTTATTACACCTCCAATTAGCTAGTTATAATACTTTATATGACCTTCCCCTCTTACTTCTTGCTCATGAAGTATAAGATACGTCCTATTATAGTTAAAGAATAAAAAGGAAATCTAGACATTTATAAAAACTCATTTTAGTAGGCACAAAATTTCCATCAGAAGATGATGACTTCTGAGTGATACCATCATTACATAGTGAACCCACATTCCACTCAGGCTCCTAGAATCATATCTCTGGAAAATGACATGTGTCTGGAGAGGCAGCGGCCAAAGCTTAGCTTGTTTATCTACTACATGTATAAAGTCTCAAATATTAAGCCTTTAATGGACAGAAATCATCATAAAGTTGAATAAGTATTTATATTTGATAAAAGCACTCAACCAAGTCTTTCTGTAATATTATGTTGACCTTCATTAACAATATTTTGAAAAAGACAAATGAAATTTGGAATCTTAGTAAAGAATTTCTCCAAAAAGAGCAATGTTGGTTAAAATGGCATCTACAAAATGGCAGGATTAACCATAGGTAACCATAAGTATGAGTTTTGATTTGTACTATGAAAATTCTGAAAGGGATTTTAGAGATTATTTAACTTTTATTTTTTAATTTAACATGTGCTATTGAGGACCTAAGAGATGATCCCCTACTAATAATCATTGGCAGTATACACATTAAAACTCATGTTTCAGTCCCTTTATGGATTATAATGGGCTGTCTCATACATTCCATAGAGGTGTCATACTGTTGATGTGACATATTCTGAGTACAAAGCAACAATTGGACCCCCTAATCCCACTTCTCTTTTACACAGATATTACCATTTCAATGTGTGGCTTCTCATTTTGCTGAGAGGTTTTTCTTCCCCACCCACCCCCTCCTTAAATCAGGCAAAGAGACAAGTAACTGACTTCAGTTTTCAAAAATGTAACCCGCAAGTGCATAATTTTTCCTGTCAGATTTCCTTTTCTGTAAGTTGGTGAGTTTATTGTGGTAGCACTCAAAAGGCTGAGCCTGAAAAGTTCTATAACATATGGCATACATTTAACATGGCTTGTGAATTAAAAATAACAGCCTGCCATCTGCCTCTGCAAGTTGATTTTATCAAAGTCTAAATGAGAAGCTCAAAGACATGAATGTTGTCAATTAAATGAAGAAGAAATATCCAGTTCAATACATAGTGACCAATCCATGGTTTTCTTTTTACCTTTTTCTTCTTTTTTACTCTGCACCAAAGTTACCCATTTCCTCCACTCTTACAAATTAAGAGTTGCCCAGTTTTAAGACTACAGAACCTATTTGTAACCATTACATCTCATTTCTTTCCTGTCTTCCCCTCCAAAGAAACCTTTGTCACAAATTTCACTTCCTGAGTTGCTCTCCTCTGGGATATGTTATGTATATTTTCTCTTAAGATTAACACCTTCCAAAACAACTACAGCTTATAAATCTCTGCCTGATAATATTTAATTTCTTTCCCCCTAAACTCCAGTTATAAGTAATAAATGTTATAAAGAAGGATTTGATGATTTTTCATCATCATACATCTTTATGTCCTGTAGGAACTATCTAAAGTACTGAACTCCAAGTCAGAAAACCACACATCAATTTAGTTGGATTAGTATTTATAGAGCAACTACACCAGAGACATCCCACAGGAGGCAATGGTCAGGTAAAGGGTTTAAGGCAATTGCTGCTTTCAGGAAGCTTATGTCATAGTCAAGATAAAATTTATACCCAAAGAAGCAATTTGAGATGAAGCCCATCTTGGTATAGTCAAGAGTTCACCTGAGATACTGAGAATAAGCACAATAAGAGTTCTGAGAAGATAAGAGTTCTCCTCCTGAGTGTCTGTTATTCTTTATTTAAGGGCAAAAGGCTTAACCAATTTATGTTTCTATTTTATCACTGTGTAAACTGGCTTTACATGCACAACAATAAAACATACATTTATATGAATTGCTAAATTTTTAACCATAATTTAAAACCTAAAACAGACAACCATACAAAACATAAAATGAGCTAAAAGTTAGTTCGATAAAATGTCCAAGCTTTGGGGCCCTCTGTGGTAGCACAACGGGTTAGGACAAAGCACTGCAAGCTGGTGGCAGCCACGTCGGTGTGAGTTCAATTCCTGGCCCTTACCCACATGGCACTGCAGACCTCTCCTGACCCGCCTGCTGCTCCCCTCAGCAGTGTGCTTTGTTGATCTGCCTGTTCTGCTCCCCACTCTGTCTCTGTTGAAGCCCCTCTGCGCCTCTGGCCTGTACTGCAGTCCAGTATGAATAAATGGATCTTTAAAAAAAAAAGTCCAAGTTTCAAGACTAATTTAATCAAAACTAATCAACTTTACTGGGACTTGTGATTTCATGACTAAGGTTAAAAAAAAAAAAACTAAGCATTAAGCTACAAGATAGAGGTCCCATGAATGCCAATTTTAGTGAGCAACTTTTGTAAGAGTAAGAGGTTGTTTTCTAAGCATAAAGATCAGAACTATCTGATGAAGTCTTGTGGATGGCAAATAGCACAAATCTAGATGCTCTTTGTTCTCATACACGGTAATGTAAGATTGTACTAATTTCTAGGGTTTCTGCAACAATTACCATGAACTTTGTGACTTAAACCAATTGAAATATTTTTCTCACTGTTTTGGAAGCCACAAATTCAAAATAATGGTGTTGAGAATAGCACACTGCCTGTAAAGATCTTAGAGAAGAATCTTTACCTCTTGCAATTCCTGACATTCTAGTTTCTTACTTCAGTCATCTTGAATGATGAGAGTGTATCGTAGTCTCTGCCTCTTCATAAGGCCTTTGCCCGTCATAAGGCCTTTGCCCCTGTGTGTATCAAAGATCTTTCTCTTTACTCTCATAAAAATTCAGAGCCCTCCCTAATCTAGAAAGATTTCATTTTCAAAGCCTTAATTATTCCTACAAAGACCCTATCTCCATATTAATTTACATTCAAAGGTTTTGAGATAGGACATGGGTGATAAATCTGTTGAGAATCTAAGTTCCTTTTGCATCCAGATTACAGTTTACCAGATTACAAATGTGGTTTACAATTCCAATTTACTAAATAGAAAATCTAGTAAGATTTCTGATTCTTTACCAGGCAGTGATAACCTAATTTACCAAAAGTTTTCTCTGGAATTTTCAATAATTGTGCATAATTAACTACATTTATTTTTATCTCTCTTCTGCCCCAAATCATTTGTCAATTAAATTAATTACATGTGCGTGTGTATGTGTGTGTTTCTGCCTAAAAAAGAGATTTCACACTAACGATCCACTTAGCTCAATGACCTTAGTCATTGATAGTCAAAAAGAGTATTAGAATGCAATGCAGATTCTAAGAAAAACCATTGTGAGTTGGTTCTACTCTTTTTCAGTGTGAAACCTAGAAAATCCCTCTATGAATGCTTCAAACTGTAGGAGCAGGTGTCTATAAAAAGTAGCAATCAGGCCTTCCCTGGTGGCGCAGCAGGTTAAAGCACAGCACTGAGAATCTAAAGCCGCTTCCTCATGAGTTCCATTCCCGCCTGCCCCGGAGGTGACCACATGGCGTGGCAGACCTCTCCTGACCCGCCCGCTGCTCCCCTCAGCAGTATACTTCGTCGATCTGCCTGTCCTGCTCCCCACTCTGTCTCTGGTGAATCCTCTCACCCTCCGCATCTCTGGCCTGTACCCCGGTTCTGTATGAATAAATAAATAAATCTTTAAAAAAAAAAAAAAGTAGCAATCAGTGACATAAAGTAGAAGAGACATCTAAAGGGTAATAATGATAATGCTTATTAGGTAACTTCCTCCAGCTGAGAAAAACACCAGTGATTAATGCCTTACTCCTATAATGGCAGTATTTTTTTATGTAAACAAAGAAAGTTTGTTGAAGGAATGCATGCTCAAAATTTTATTAATGGCAAGACAGAAGAGCCCAAATGATGAACTGTTTATTTTAAAGTGGAACTTCATACCCAGGAACGCCCACATAACAAATAAATCAATGAAAGCAATCAATTTTCCTAATGAAAGCCTATGGTTAGCAGGTGTAAATGCCACTGTGGTCTCTTATAGTTACAAAAGAAACCCTGTTGCTGGACATAAACAATTCACTGTGGTTACATACAAATCAACCTCAGTAACCTGAACTAAATAGAAACATAATTTGGATTGGTTAAACATCTACAGTCTCTCCATTTGTCTTTCAAAAATAGAGAGCCATAGGATTTTCTTTGCAGTAATTAGATATCTTTCCCCTAAAAGCCCATTGATAGATGTTTCAACTTAAACACCGCCTTCCATTCAAATCAATGCATTTCAGTGAGAATAGAAAACAGATTATAAGGATAAAAAAGGGGATATGTTCAAGTTTAAGTCCAAATTCTAAGTCCTCCACTTCTAATAGAAATAAAGAACAGTCAATGGTAAAAACGAGAGTCAATTTCTGGAATAATTTGACTCTTATCAACTCTTATGGCCATATCTGCTCATTTTAATTTATATCAACTTTGGGTTCTATCTACACTGGTCTGATCTTGTGGTGATCTGCATTTTGTAGATATTAAACCTTGTTGGTAAAATTTCATCACCAAATTAAACTGTACTGAAGAGCTAGAATCAAGAAGCTCCTTAGTTACTCTGAGTCTGAGGTCCATATATTTGATGACAGTTTTGCAGCAACCCTGATAAAATTTCATCTGATATAGAACCCACCAAGATGGTAACTGAGTGAAGATGTGGGTTAAGCTGCAGACAACAGATAACACCAAACAAAGTCAATAACCCCCGAAAGAAATACGGAGAATGACAGTACACAACAGGAATAAAATTCTGGTCAAAAGGGGTAGAAAAACTGATCAAACTGCTTGCAGTGATACCAGGGCAGCTCATCCAGGTATGGGAAGGCTGGCTACTGTGCAGAAGCCCTTGCAGTTGCAGTTGATTCAAGAATACACACTAACATTGGCACTTTGGAGACCCAGAAAACTGCTGAATACAACGGTGCACAGACCTGCCTGACAGGGCAGTGTGCACTATTGGAACATCATTGGAACAAGGGTGCAGAATGATGACTACTGGCTGGAGCCTGAGGCTCCTAATCTAGAAAAGCAGGAGACTGGACCAGCAGGAAGAACAGAAATCTTCTATTTCTCAAAGAGAAGGTTAGTACTTGAAGACCACCACAAGTGGGATATCCAAAACAATCGCACAATCCCACCCAGGGCAACAACTAATAACAAGCACCTTAATTAATTAATGATGATGGTGCATGGGTAAATTGGTGTTGAGAACTCCTTAGGGTTCATACATGAGTGGATAAAACATACATTGTATGAAAATGCAGAATGATGTAAAAAATAAAATTAAAAGAGTTTGAGTGCCTGTTAGAGCAATCATGCCACCATTAAGAGTGTAGTGGAAAAGGCAGATGACAATTCCTGGCATTTGTCCCTGTATCAAGCACACTGTATAGTGCCCAGTATTCAATCATAGTCCAGAAATGAGAGCTGACACAGGCTAGTTGAGACACTTAGACCAAGGAGCTGGAGGAGAGGATGTCACTGGATCACTATCAGACATCTCTTGTACCTACAAAACAGAAAACTCACTTGAAAATGGATGTCTTCCCTTTGTTGTTGTTGTTGTTGTTTTAAGATTTATTTATTTATGCTTACAGAACTGGGGTACAGGACAGAGGTGCAGGGGCAGTGAGAGGATTCACCAGAGACAGAGTGGGGAGCAGAACAGGCAGAGGTACTGAAGTACACTGCTGAGGGGAGCGGGGGGGAAGAGGGGGGAGAGGGGAGTGGTCAGGAGAAGTCTGCCACACCATGCCAGTCAGCTCCCTAGCAGGGGATCGAACTTGTGCTGCAGTGGCTTCTGAGAGATTCGTAATCGATGCTTTAGCCCATTGTGCCACCAGGGAGAGCACGAAAATGGACTTTTTCCTTTTGGTTTTAAATTTCTGTTCTTCCATCTATTCATATATTTTTATGCTGTTGAGCAAGCTTAGGGTGGGTGTAAAACATGGATTGAAGCATGAAAGGAATTCATGTTGTACTATTTAAGTGTGCATGGGCACCTGAGAAATATAGTCAGTAAGTCGTCTCTTTACTTACATGGCTATTCTTTCACCTCTTCAGTCTCAGACTATAGACTTTATATTTATTTTAGGAGTAATGAAACTGTCAACAACTAATCTTCTGTTAATGACTTCTGCATGTATTTACACAAAGAACCAAAATAAGTACCAGTTACCACCAAAAATAAGACAGATCAAGACCCCAGAGAGTAATTCCAATTAAGGGGGGGCGGGGAGGGACAGAAATTGCTACCACTCAAGTACTACCAGAAAAGCAAAGGGAAGAGAAGATGCCTAAAAGGGAAGAATAAGGCTTTGAACAGCCATCCTCATTGAGAACCCTAAGGTGACAAATGCATGGGTTATGGCTGGCAGTTCTGAGCCCTCTGTTTTTCTAGGGAATACTCCAGTCGTCCAGTATGTCCTAAGAGATGGTCCTTGTGAGGTAAAATGCCTCCTGGTAAGATGTCTGCCCTGAATATGATTATTTTCCTCTTCTGATTCTTCTGAACCAAAATGGGCAACAGTTCAAAATGCTGAGTTTGTTTTTTTGTTTTTTCTTTTTTTTGGTGGGGTGGGGAGAAGGGTTTTTTGTTTGCTTTTAACTAATAATCTCAGTGCGATAAAGTGTACCCAAAGTAAAAAATAAAAATAAAGATACAAAAAAAAATTGCACAAGAATTTTTCACACGAGATAGACCAGGTTAGTTGCAAACAAAACATAAGTCTTATAGATTCAGCATAAGTAACAATAATTCAAGATCGCAACCTCAAACTGAAGTCCTGAAACCTGAATCAGCAAAGATAATTTTAAAATAGCCATAAAGAAAGAGATTGCTTAATTCTTGGAGATACTTTGGA
The DNA here is from genome assembly GCF_000260355.1 of Condylura cristata. Lineage (NCBI taxonomy): Eukaryota > Metazoa > Chordata > Mammalia > Eulipotyphla > Talpidae > Condylura > Condylura cristata. Next base: position 34,933,589 of record NW_004567107.1, on the reverse strand, counting down.
ATTTTCCATTAAACAAAACTAGGCAGTTTAGTGGGGGAGAAATGATGGTCTAAAACAATACTAAAAATAAAAAATAAAAAGGGATTGGTAAACTATTGAAGTGACATTACATTTATAACATTATCTGAGTTTCAACTGTACATCCTTAAAAAACAGCATTTGTGGGGCTTCCCTGGTGGTATAGGGGTTAAAGTCTCAGTGCTACCAAGCTGTCACCAGCCAGCCACCACAGCCCGAGTTCTATCCCTGGCCAGGGAGCTGACCCACATGGCAGTAGACCTCTCCTGTCTCCCACTGCTCCCCTTAGCAGTTTATTTTAGTAGATCTGCCTGTTCTGTTCCCCCACACTGTCTCTGGTGAATCCTCTCACTCCCCTCTCCCACACTTCTGGCCTACATCCTAGTTCTTGTATGTATAAATATAAATCATTAATAAAAGATCAACTTTTGTATATACTACATTAAAAGTCCAATTCTAACCTTTACCACACAACTGTTCCCTTTTACCAAATTTACCCACTTCCTTCTCCCCTCTCCCAATATCTAGTAATCATTAATCATTCTTATGGGCTAGACATATACTTTTGTTTTATTTACTTCATCTATGTGTTTGTATTTTCAATATGCCATATGAGTGACATTATACAATATTTGTATTCATAACTGTGACTTATTTCAAAGCTTAAAATGCCCTCCTGAGCCACTCATGCTATTGCAAATGGCAGAATTTCTTTTTTTTTTTTTTTGCATAGCTGAGAAGTAATGCTTGTGTATATACTTACCATGTTTATCCTTTTGACTATCATTTAAGCCCTTAGAATATTCCATCTTGTGGTTATTGTAAATCATATTGCAGTAAACATGAGGTACATGTATCTCTTCAAATTATTATTTGTATAATACAGTACTTTAATAAATATATTTGGTTCTGTAGGCCATACAATCTCTGTTATCAGTACTCTGCTATTATACTTATATATAAAGGAATAATAAAGCTGTGTTTAATAAAACTTGAAAAATAAATAGTCTCTGGTTGTGTTTTACCATCTTGGGAACTAAAATGTAAACATACTTTTGTGTTAGATTATAGTGTTAAAACGTTTATCTCTAATAAGTCAATGCATTAGTCTTGTAATTCCTACAAAATTGTAAGCTCTAGCAGAGAGAAGACAGTATTTTATCTTTTTTTACCCACTCTGTCTCTCATCTTCCCATACTTTTAGCCCACACCCCAGGTCTTGTATGCATAAACAAATAAAATAAATATTTTTAAAAAAATGGTAAGAACATAGTAAGAGAGGATAATTATAGGGAAGTTTTTCTAATAAATACAAATTACAAAATATTAAGCTTACGCATATTTAGTAAGGATTTTTAAGAATATCATCAAATTGAATCTAATAATATATTAAAAGAATAAGCTATACATATTCCATAAATGTAAGGTTAATTAAATCTTTTTTAGAAATGTATGCAACTATGTAAATTAATATACAAGGTAAATTGTAATTGTCCATAGCAATAAAATGCAAGATGTTTGTGATATAATTTAACCATCACTTGAAACTTATAAATTCAGCAAATTGAAAACAGAAGGAAATATTCTTAATCTAATTTTATAAATTTAAATCTATGAACAGTAGATTCATTTTGAATTATTACAAGATTTCCCAAGATTGGAAGTGAGGCAAAGATGACCTCAGTGACTATTATTTTTTTTTTTAAAGATTTTACTGCAAGAGAACCTCCCTCTCCAACTTAAGTCACATATTAATCCTCCATCCTACTGCTTTGGATTCAGATGTAATGACAATGGACTGAAAGTAACTCTAGACTAAGATCATATAGCATCATTAATAGAATAGAAATATGAAACCTATAAATAATATACTATACATCTCAGTGTGTAACTCTGGACTTAATTCATATGAGAAAAAATATTGTAAGTTGATCTGCATTAAAACATTTTTATTTAGATTCACTATTATTTGAGACAAATACAGTCCCATCTGATATGTTATTTATTAGTATATGGTTTAGGATATCTATAACCAAGCTCTGAAAAATGTTTTCTTAGTATTCTCTCATTAACCTATGTGTCTCTTTTTATTCCACTGTATCACATTGATTACTAATGGTCTGCATTATAATTTGAAACCTAGAAGTAGAATACTTCAATTCTTTTTGTCAAAATTGCATGTTCAAGGTAATTTGTAGTCCATACAAAGCTCAATAATCTTAGCTCTACTTCTTAGAAGAAATTTATTGAAATTTTTATAGAGACTATATTAAATCTATATATTAATTTAGGAATGATGACTGCTTTAGCAATGTAATTATTCCAGCCCATAAGTACAGAATATCTTTCCACCTCCTTATGTCTTCTCCATTTTCCTTTAACAGTATCTTGTAGTTTTGGTTGTACAGAAATAAACCCACTTATGTGGACACTTAATTTACAACAAAGGAGTCTAGAATATACAATGAAGAAAAATCTATTAAACATATGGTGTTGAATGTATGGGATAACCACATGCAAAAGAATTAGAGGTCTCTATTTTGTACGATAGTTTATTCCAACTTGCTCAAAGATTTGGATTTAAGACCTGAAGCTATAACATAGAAGAAACTGTAGGCAAAACACTCCATGACATCGGTTTCAGTGATGTCTTTGGGAACTTGACTCCAATAGTAAAGGACACAAAAGGAAAAATAAACAAAATGGACTACATAAAATTAAAAAGCTGCACCATGAAAGCAGCTATCGTTAAATCAAATAGACACTATACCAAATGGAAGAAAACATTTGCAAATTATGCATCTGACAAAGGGCTAATACCCAATACCTACGAAGAACTCATGCAATTCAATAAAAAGAAAACAAATAATGCAATCCAAAAATTGGCAGGAGAGCTAATAGACACTTTCCCAAAGAAGATATACAGATGGCTTACAAGGCACATGTAAAAAGACTCATCATCACTTATTATCAGAGAAATGCCAATCAAACCATAATGAGATAATACCTTACACCTGTGAGAATGGCCCATTTCAAAAGACCAGAAATAAACATGTGTTGGTGAGAATGTGGAATTAAGGAATCCTGTGTATTGTTTGTGGAAGTATAGACTAGTCCAGCCTTTATGGAAAGAGTATAGAGGCTTCTCAAATCATTAAAAATAGATCTACCATGTGATCTAACAGTGCCATTCCTAAGTATCTGCTATTTGAGGAATACTAATCTAAAGGAATATATATACAATCCTGTGTTAATTTCAGCACTAGTTATTTAATAGTCAAATTATGGATACAACCTAACTACCCAATTATTAAGAAGATATAATATATATATATATATATATATATATATACACACACACACACACACAATAATACTCAGTTATATGTTACATATATATAATATATGTGTAAGATGAAATTTTACCATCTGCTATAACACAGATAGAAATGAAGGGACTGTGCTGAATACAGTAAGTCAGAAGGTAAATACTGCATGATCTCCCTCTTTTGTAGTGTAGAAATAAAGCAAAGGAGCAGTCAGACACAACCCCCTAAATTCTGATAGCAAATCTGAGACTACCAGAAGGATTGGGTAAAGGACCAAGATTAGAAAGGCCTAATCCACTATGGTGGAAGATTATCAGTGCTTTGGAGGTGGGCATGATATAATTACATTTGTAAAGTTACAAATCTGTACCCCTAAAACATATTCAGTGTTATAAACCAACATGTTACCTCAATGAACAATTAAAAACAATCAACTTTCTAACTAAGCTTAGTGGCCAGCACCAGTTAGTACATCATCTTTTTTTTAAAGATTTATTTATTTATTTGGGTATACAGAACTGGGGTACAGGCCAGAGGTGCAGGGGTGGTGAGAGGATTCACCAGAGACAGAGTGGGGAGCAGAACAGGCAGATCTACAAAGTTCACAGCTGAGGGGAGCAGTGGGTGGGTCAGGAGTGGTCTGCGGCGCCATGTGGATCACCTACGGGACAGGCGGGGATTGAACTCATGTAGAAGTGACATTTGATTCTTAGTGCTGCACTTTAACCACTGTGCCACCAGAGTGTCATTACATTGTTTTTTAAGTGGTAAACCCTACTAGAGATACACAAGGAAAATTCTCATGGATTTTTTTCCACCACATATTATTATATTACATTACAATTACATCAAAATAATCAAGAATGAAACTGAAATTATTACATTGATGATTACATCTATCTTTAATGTTTTGCCTTATGGAAGCAATCTTCTTTTCAGAAGCTCCAGATGGAACCCTTCCCTGGCAATTCAAGCCTCACATGTGATTATCTCTGCCACAGGGTATGTAGAATAAATAAAGGTTAAAAGATCATAAAAATGAGACCATATGTCCAAACATTCTGTATGCGCTCTGGCAGGAAGAATATAAGTGTTAAGACAGATCATATTCTGCTTGCCAGAATATATGTGTGTGTGTGTGTGTGTGTATAATTTTATATATATATATATATATATATATATATATATATATATATATATATAATTATCAGAATAAAATAGCTCTTATCATTTGAGCTGGGCAGCTTGACAGCATTTCCTCTAAACCTTGACAAATAAGTTTGGCCAATAATTCCTGGTACCTTCATTTCATTGATCTTACCCCAGAGAGAGAAAAATCCTGAATCCTGGAAAATAAAAAACCAATATTGATTTGCAAACATAAAATTCTAAAGTCTCTAAAAAATATAATACACATAATTCCTTTCATTTGATGATAAGGAGCCATTATCTAAAATCTTTGGTCACTCTGGAGCATGATCCAAGGGACATTATTAGATCTAAAAATATCCTTCCATAACACTTAGCTTTTGGCTCGTGATCAGCTAAGGGTATTGCTTCTTAGAGCTGAGAGATCAGCCTGTTGGTGTGTCCCAATTTGGCAGATTAGCTGAACCAAAATAGAATTTAACCAACCAGTACCTAATAGAGGATAAGTTTATGTACTTCCTAACCCAAGGCTTTAGCAGTGGAGCTATAAGTAAGAAAATGTAGATTTTCCAAGGATTTTCAATAAAAAAAGTAGAAGAACACATTAAGGTCCTACCTCTAATTGATTAAAGGACCAGAGGAGAAATTACTTTTGAAAAGGATTGGGTATGCAGCCAAATGGATGTTTCAGTAGGATGATAGTGTTCCTGAAAAAGTCAGTCATTCTTGGTGACAAACTACAGAAGTTCAAATAAAGGGAAATTGAAATACCAAGAATATTCAAGATAGCCTTGAAGCTTCAACAATGCACCTTGTGGAAACTCATATCCCAAGGTGTTTGGATGACAGATAGATGTCTGTGGATCTGTATTGATAATGCCCTAATTCAGACTTTCTTGGGAGATATAAAACTTTCACTGCAAAAGAGAACATCTTCTTTACTTTAGAACTGTCTTTGAAAATAAGTTAATATTACAAAACACGTAGCAAATTAGAAGTAAAGTTTTAAAAGTTATACAGAAAGATATTCTAGCCAGTCATCAGCCTTCTTAATCAGAGGGAGAATCTTATCTTTAAAAAAAATCTCTTGTTCTTGCAGAAAGTGAAATGAAATATCTTAGTAATGAATAGTTTAGAAATTGAAGTAGATGCTAGGACTTTGGCAATTATTTAGAGTTGTTATTTTATATACTTTTAGTGGTCTGGTAACTAATTATTCCTCAAAATGGTTGGGGAATCCCGTATCAACCCCTAGATCATTAGCATTTGATTTTTGTCATATAGTTGGAATAATTTATACAAATCCAATCCATCCTAGAGATAATTACCTTTTGAAAATATTTTATTGTTAAAGTAATACATGTAGTGGTGTAACTTAAAAATTAAAATCTCGGCCCTCCTTGGTGGCGCAGCGGGTTAAAGCACAGCACTGAGAAGCTAAAGCCACTTCTGCATGAGTTCGATTCCCGCCTGCCCTGGAAGGGACCACATGGCGTGGCAGACCTCTCCTGACCCGCCCGCTGCTCCCCTCAGCAGCGTACTTCGTCGATCTGCCTGTTCTGCTCCCCACTCTGTCTCTGGTGAAGCCTCTCGCCGCCCCTGAGCCTCTGGCCTGTACCCCAGCTCTGTATGCACAAATAAATAAATCTTTAAAAAAAAAATTAAAATCTCTTCCCCAATCTAACCAGGAAATACCTACTATTTAAAAAAATTCTATTCCTGTCTCTAGCAGCTTCCAAAATAACTATACATAACATATATATATATATATATGTATGTATGTATGTATGTATGTATGTATGTATGTAGATAGCCTGAATACCATTATCTTTCCAGTTGTTTTATAATTGATGTTTAAATTTAATAAATTTGACTTGTTAATACAGGTTTAGTTTGTTTTAGTAAGCTCAGTATCTATTGACTCTTCCACTTGGAAAGATTCCAGCACATTAAACTTCCATCCAATAACTTTCCCTTTCTCGAACATTGTTACCTGTAATGCTATCTTTAAATTGTCAAAATTCATGATGGTTATATTCTCTTCTCTAAGAATAACTGTCAGTTTTTCTACATTATAAGTCTAAAAATTAAATTCATTTGCAGCATCATGATTATCAAATATTTCAGGAATATATATTCATACAAACCTATATATAAAATAAAGCTCCAACAATTACATTAAAAGACTAACATAATATAAATAACATAGTAATGTCATGAAATTCAATATATAGATAAACATAACAGAAAACAAAATCAAAACACATACCCAAATATTTTGTGAGGTATATGACTATATAGGAAAAATGTAAAATGCCATCGTCTCAAATACATGAGTGGGAAAAGATTATATTGTTTATATCAGTTTAAACCAGCCAAGCATGGAAGTGGGGGGAGTAAATTACATCTTCTTTCCTACTTTGTAAAATAAAATCCAGTATAAATGTAAATCTGAAAAATAAACTATTCAAACATAAAAACTTAAATTTCAGTTTTGTTGACTAGGAAAACCAAGCTATACAATAATTCATAGAGTGCCATATATGTTAAACAAAAAAATTATATAAATAGCATACTGTGTATATATCTGTATTGTACATTTATGAAAAGTGTGATTGATATAAGTAAAATCAATGTATATAAATTTATATAAATATAAGAACATATAGTCTAACTTTACTGTATACACAAGAAAAATACACAACAATTTCAGTAATATGATTATAGTTAGCTTGGGAAAACACCAAAATCAAGGAGTATAAAAAGGAATTCAGAAGTTTTTAAAAGAAAGTATATCTAAAAAATTAACAAAATATTAAATTAAGATTTGCCAAATTAGAAAGTGACTACACAGATGCTTATTATAATCTTTATAGTGCTCTTAAGATTTGTAATATTTCAAAGTACAAGCCCTCTATGAGACTCTAATAATAAAAAAAAGCTCGTGTTAGTATTTCAATGCTGCTCCCATTAGTGTTCTAACTATTTTACCTACATTTTGTTCTAACTACTACAGCTAGAACTAATGTACTAGAACCACACTGGTATTCTAACTACTTTACCTACATTCATCTATCACTTAAGGTTGAAACTATAATTATCACATGTTTTTAAATGTGAAATTACAGAATACAGATTATGTAATTTGCCTAATGTTAAACAGTCTCTAAATGGCTAGCTGATGCCAGGATCTGCTTTGTAAAACATTCTGTCAAATGGCCTGCATGAAATATTCAAGGAAAGCTTTTCTAGGCATGACACAAAACTCAAAAACTGTGAACAGAAAGATTGATATATTTTGACTGTGTAAAAATTTAAATTTATTTATGCCAAAATTACCACAAACAAATGATTAAATGAAAAAGATTACCCATTTTTTTAAAAAAAACAGCTTTATTAAATTATATACTACTTCCTATAAGATATTCTCCTTAGATATATTATCTGGTGGGTTTGGTCAGTTTCATATCCTGTAACACCCTGCATCAAAATCCATTTTCATTACTTGAAAAAGTCTCTGTGCCAATTTTCAGTTAACCATTTCGTCATCCTGACAGCAACTTTTCACCTTGGCCCTAAGCTTCTACTAAACTGCTTTCTTTGTGTTACTACAAATTGGCTTAATCTTTTCTAAATGTACATGTAAATATAATAATCATATACTATATATTCTTTTTGCCTGGCTCCTCAATGTTTTTGATACTAATTATGTTGTATATGTCAGTACCCTTTTTATTTCAGATAGTATTTCATTTTATATCATGATTTGTTTATTCACTTAATGATAAATAATTGGGTGCTTGAAATTTCCAGGAAATCTATTGGATAGATTCCTATACAAATCTTTGTGTGGATATACATCATCATTTATTTTAGATATATATCTAAGAAGTCAAATAGTTAATTATAAGCTAGGAGTATATTCAGTAATGCATACTAGTAATATTATATATAATAGTAGATATAAATATTACTCCCTCATGGGACATTTACAATGTCTTAGAGCTTCAGTTATTACTGATATTTCCCAATACTTAACATTTCAGTGTTTTTAATTTTGGTTATTCCAATGGGTGCATAATGATAGCTCATTGTGGATTCGTTTGCAGTGTCCTGATAACAATTATATCAAGCATATTTGCATTTAACTATTAGCCATTTGTCTCTTTTGTGGCATGTTTTAGATTTATTTTATTTATTTATGCATGTAAGAGTTGAGATATAGGCCAGATGTATGGGGAAATCAAAGCATTCACCAGAGACAAAGTGGTGAGCAGAACATGCAGACTAACTGAAATATACTGTTGAGCAAAGCAGCAGACTAGACAGGAAAGGTTTGCTGAGCCGTGTGGGTCAGCTCTCTGGCCAGGGATCAAACTTGTGCTGCAGTGGCTGGCAGTAGCTTCTTAGTGCTGAGATTTAAACTCCTTGTGTCCCAATTATTTTATTGGATGATTTTTTCTTCTTCATATTGAATCACAGTATTCTTTTTTCTGGATATAACTTTTTTTATATCTCTAAGTCTATGGGGTATATTTTCTTAGAAATTTAAAGGAAAGAAATGTTTTGCTATAGAGAATTCCATAAAAACTTTTTTTAAAAATTTCTGTTCAAAAATATTTACTAAGTTACAACAGGCATCTCAGAAATACAGTAGTTTTCTAAGAGACTTCTGTGAACATCTTTATACCAGAAACTCAGATAATGTAGAAGAAATGGAAAATGTTTAGAAACATACAACCTTCCGAGGCTGAATCAGAAGAAAATAGAACTATTGAACAGAGCTATTTTTTATTGCTTTCAAGATTTCCTTTTTGTGTTTGATTAAAAAAAAAGATTTATTTATTTATGTATACAGAACTGGGGTACAGGCCAGAGGTGCAGGGGCAGTGAGAGGATTCACCAGAGACAGACTGAGGAGCAGAACAGGCCAACTGAGGAAGTTCACTGGTGAGGGGAGCAGCAGGTGGGTCAGAAGAGGTCTTTTGCGCCATGTGGGTCACCTCCCTGGCAGGGATGGAACTTATGCTGAAGTGGCTTTAGCTTCTTAGTGCTATACTTTAGCCTGCTGCACCACCAGGGAGGGCCCTGTGTTTTGGTTTTTGATTATGTGTTATTTCTCCATGTGACTTTCTTTGGGTTCAGCTTAGTTTGGTGATTCATTGGGTGTTTTGAATTTGTATTCCATTTTATTCCTCAGGTTTGGGGAGCTTGTAGCCTTTCTTTCTTTTAAACAGCCCCTTATCCTTTCTCTCTGCTCTTCCATTTATCATTTGTTATATATTGTAAGAACCTTAGGTCGCCTTCAATTTTCTTTATTCCTTTTTTAAATATCTATTTCTTTATGCATATAAGAACTGGGGTATAAGCCAGATCTGCAGGGGGCAGGGTGAGAGGATTCACTAGAGACAGAGTGGGGAGCAGAATAGGCAGACTGACTGAAATACACTGCTATGGGGACCTTCCTGGCCAGGGAGAGAACTCATGCTGCAGTAGATGACAATACCTTGATAGGTATTGATAAGGCTGAGAGTTTAATCCCTGCACTACCAGGGGGTTCCCTAATTTTCTTTATTCTATTCACTGTTCCTCTGATTTCATCATTTCAAGTAATGTAACCTCTAGTTGACACACTCTTACGGTTCATCAATTCTGTCTAGTGAATTTTTCTGTCAGTTTTTTTGTTCTTCAGTCTGTAATATCTGGTTGTTTTGCTTGTCATACTTTGTTGATACACTGTTTTACTGACTTTCTAAAGCTATTTGTGTTATCTTGTGGTTCATTGGGCTTCTCTAAGAAGCCCATTTTCAATTCTTTGTCTGGTGAATCTGTTTCTTTATAGTCAGTGTCTATAGATTTGTTTGATTGGACTGCTTCCTGTGTTATTGTGTGGTAATTTGGACACGAAAAAACAGACATCTCTTTACTACCTTTAAAGAAGCTCTCACCAATCAGTCTAGCTAGAAATTCTGGGCCTCCCAAACTTTCTCTGGGGAGTACATCTTTGCTGTTCTTGTGTATCTAATTCCCAATTGTGACAGGTTTTCCAGGGTTTTCCTTTTTTTGTTTTGTTTTGTTTTGTTTTGTTTCTATTTTTAAGATAGAAACTCTTATTCTCTTCCTCTTTCTGGTTTCTGTTTGTGGTACTACAGATTTTCTGATGCTGAAGGTAGCCTCTGGGCTATCCCTTATTCTCTGGGGTCCCCAGGTATCCAAAGTGTACATGTTATGAGACAGGCAAAACAAACCAAAGTTGAAGTCCCCTGAACACTGGAACATTGGATGTGTTATGCTCTTCTCTGTCTCCCCCCAAGGAAAATATGCAATTTGGAGTTTTCTGATCATACCAGGATCATGCTATGCCAGCTGGGGAGAAGGCCTATTAGGGGTAAAGCACAACAGCTTTTCTTACATATTTCAGTGCAAGTGTTCTTGGCATTTTGCTTGCTTGGAATACTATATAACTTCTTAACTGGTTTCTTGAATTCATAGACTGCATAAATATTTTCTGAACTATATGTATATTTTTAATTTCTTCATGTAATTATTTCCTTTTCCTCTACCCATCAAAAAATACATTGAAATCACCCATACTACTGAAACATAATTTATCATGTCAACTTTTTCAAGCTTACTGTCTTTAACAAGTATATCAAGTAAAAAAGAATTGCCTCTGGGATTGGAAATGGTATTGTAAAGCAATCCAAATCACAACACAGTTATTTCAGTTTGAAACTTTGAGAATAGTTATCACTTCTTAGCCTTTTGGCTAAGATCAAGTGAAACTATGAGACTAGAAAGGTACCCTTATTTTCTTTAGCTGACGTCTTCATTTTTCCCTACAACATTTGTGTACAATTTCTGTTCTCCCTATTAGTTTTTAAGTTTCTTAAATCTCAATTAGAATATCAAGAATTACCATATCCTCAAGATATACTGCCTCCACTAAAGGAAAAAATGAAAAGTAGGAGTCTATCAATAAGCATCTTTGACAATAATATTTTTTAAGTACGTAAAATGTATAGGAAAGTCAAGATTGTCTTTAATGCATAAATCACACACATCAGAAAATACAAGGGTCAATTTACCTGTACAATTTCAAATCATAATGACCAAGATTTGAAAGCGAAATACCAGCAAATCCTTTTAGCTTAAAATATATATATGAGTTCTCAGTTACAAAACATAGGAAGTAAAGAAATTTCAAATAACCCATAAATTTCAAATATACAGATATAAAATATACCATTGTCAATTTTGTTTAGGGCAATTAATAATATAAGTATTGCAAATCAAATTTTGCATTTAATTGACTGTGAAGAAAACATTTTCAAATAGCAGTAATTCAACTCTTCTTTAGTCTTATATAGTATCACTTGAATGAATATTAGATAAATGCTTTGGACCAAGGTTACTTGCTAAAATGTTGTAGCAATCTAAAGATTGTATTATAAGTACTGAATCAGTTATATTAAAAGTATGAGTTTTTACTGAGATACTTTGTAGATCTGGGAAGATGATAAATAACATTCCATGATGAGTAGTAATTTGCTCATTTTTTAAAAAAATATTTACCATTTCATATAGGAGTTTCAGTGATATTCAGAATTTAAATTAGGGAAATATGCCAAGTATCATTTGCATTTTACCAAAGCAGCCCTAACTACTTATTATACCCACTGATGTTATCTTGTCTTGTAGGAATAACAACTACTCCTTTATTTTAATACAAAAACGTCTTGAGTAGATCAACCTATATCCTTTACTAAATGTCAAAGTAGACTATGCATTAATGTACTAAATCAGTTTACTTGCCTTTATTGCCCTGATATCTTAGTAAATGTATTGAATCCTATTACAATTAAGAAGTATTCCTTAGCACAACTATGAATCCCTGGTTTCAAAGAACAGAGCTTATATTCTATATAGCTATACAATGTGCCAGAAAAGATTTTACAAATCCCTTAATATATGGGAATGAAATATGCTCATTATAAAGGAGAGTTATATGGAAATGAGAACCCATAAAACAGTAAAAATAAATTTTATACAAGTTCTTAAAAGGAAACTTTCTGATTTTCTGATTTAAGACTCATTGTGTCCTTTAAATATGGTTATTACCCCATTTCTAAAGAGACTACAGGGGAAACATTGTAAAGATAAAAAGATTTATAAAATGAAATTGGAAACAATTTATGTCAATCTCGAATATTAGAACTAAGGATAAATACAATAGAATAAGCATATGGATAAAGATCTGAAAAAAAATTCCTATGACAAGAACTATGTTGAAAGTATAAGATAGGATCACCATGATACTTTTATTAATGAATACAACTCTTGTGTTATTCTGCTTTTTCTAATCATCGTTTCTGCTGAAAATGACTTGTGTTGAGTAGGGTACAGAAAACTTGTTTTTTACAAATGTTATCACTGACCTGGAAAGAAAGAGCTACATAAAGGTCAAAAACTAAGAGCAAACAAGAAGCCTGAGAGATGTGCAAACCTCATAGAAGCCCACTTGCTGGGTGAAATGAGGCACTGGCATTTGCTGAACTCTAGTAAAACTGTTCCCAGTCCTCAAGGCATGGGGAGAACATAGATAAAGCAGGGTACCACAGTGTGAAGTCTAGTAGAAGACACATGCACAAGTTTACAAGTTGAATTTCCCAAAAGTACAAAGCCCTCAGCAAAATTGTAAACAAACATTATGACTCTGGCACTCTACCCAATGAGGGGGACAACAAGAAAAAGTGTGTATCTTGGCTCTAGGTGAAGAGGAAATATATGAGTGAGAGCCTGTGGGGAAAATAGAATCATATCTCCAAAAGAGGGGCCAGGGCAAGTTAGCACAATAGTGATTTTCTGATGAGAGAGAAAGAGTTGGAAGGAAAGAACACCTAAAAACTTCACTTATTGGAAATAGTCTAATTGTTAGCCTGTGTCTATATACACATGGGGATTTTTATAACATTCTCCATAATTTAAAAAGAAGTCTTTTTAAATGTTCTTTTTAAATGGAAAAGTCGGATTTTTCCTCTATGTTCCTTTCATTCTCCCAACTTGTTCTGTTCTGTTTCCACTTAATGTACATTAAAGTAAACCTAGGTGCTCCGGGTTGTACTCACAGGAAGGACATCAGGACAGAGTGGAATATACAAACCTTATCACATAAAGAATTGCCTCTTTCTAGCCTTGAAAAGATAACTCAAATGTGGGAAGGACATAGTAGTAAGGTTTTCCTTTATTTTGTTTTTCTCCACTTATTCTACAGAACAGATATTCAGTTGTTTTATAGAAACTCCCAAGAGGTAGAGTTTGACTTTCCTCTACTGTCACTACTGAAAAGCTTACATACAATGACCAGAAATATACAAGCAAGAATGGTGATTTTCTGCCAAGAATTTTGTAACAGAATTCCTCAATGGAACTGGACGAGATGACCCCAAGTTTCCTTCAACATCTTAACTGTACTCTGGGATTAGATAATATAAAATAACCTTAAACACCAGGTCAGCAGATGCAGTTCCCAAATTAGCTCTGAGTATCGACAGAGAGGTATTTTTACTTTACTCCTTTACATTATATGCTAACAGCCTAAAACCAAGTAACCTGATATAGATAACAAAAACAGAATAGCCATAAATTTCCCAACTATTAGACCTCTAAGCTATATTCTGTCATATTCTGTTCATGACCTGAGTCAGAGTTTCAAAGGAAAGGACCTTAACCTATAAAGCATGGTAGTTCCCTACCCCCACAACCTTCTCCCCACAGACGTTTTGTTCAGTGAGCTGGTATCAGCCATTCTATAATCAAAACAAACAGCTGGTATAATCACAGGAAAGATGGTATTACTAAAGAAAAAAAGAGATGATTCCCTCAAATTGACAATCTAAGCTGAAATAAAGGCATGCCAGAGCATCACTCTTCCAGAGCAGATGCCAAACAAATCAGATCGCCTTCACCTTACTTGATTGATCTGCTGATCTCCTCTGTTCTGTGTGTTCCTGTTACCATGTCTTAGCAAACTGCATTTTAAACAAAAAGGCAAAATATTATTTTGGCATTTAGTCTGTATGGTATTGTTGAAACACCTCTTCCTGGGCTTCTCCAGGAAAACTCATCTTGTTCCAAAAGCCTGCAATTAATTTGGTGGGCTGCTCATGATTAAGAGGTCAGTTCTTACCAATAGCAGCAGATGTTGTTGGTTGTTTTCTGGGTAGACATTCACTGTCAGCAAACAAAGTCCCCGTTAAGAGAGAAACTCTTAAGTCTATCTTTCCTAGAGGATTACACTCATTTAAAATTTTTCCCTGGCTCCTTTCCATGAGATTTGGGGTTGTTACAAAGATGTGCCATGGAAATGTTCTCCTCCCAGCAGATGCCATCATTAAATTGGATAAGAATTTCAAGATTTAGGAAGAGATTGGATCATGGCATATAATCGAGTCTTGTTACTTGACTCTGTAAGCAATCAGCCTTCTTTATTATTTAACCATCACGAGGAGCTTTTTCCTTTCGTGTAAGTGAATATGAACCTTAGAATAAAGCAGTGAACCTCTAATAAGACTGAAAATGTCACACTTCTCTCCTTTGCAAAAAAAATTCAACCAAAATAAACCTTAACAGAACCTCTTTTGCCTAAGCAGCAGGAACCAGAAAATTAAAATATTGTGGTTTTGTAACACATGGGCCTTAATGAAAGTGTGTGTGCCGCATGCTTGATTATCTACTAGTTCTGTCCCCTGATTATGCTCTCTGACCTCTTCTGGAAATAAATGCCTCCCACTGCTCCTTCAGTTTTCCATATGACATGAATGCCAAGATAGTTCAAAAAATTAAAAACAATTAATGTGATGTGAGGGAAAATAGAAACGTCTCATTAAGCATCACATATTTGGAAAAACTCTTTTTCTTTCTTTCCTCTCTAAGGTTAAAATAAAGATAAAATGGTTAGGACAAGAAGTTGCTGATGTTAACTGTGGACTTCTTGGCAAGGTTTACTTTTACCTAGAGAGCAGCAACACCAAAACAATACTTGCATTTAGGAAACAAGTGATAGCCCAAACTTAACAAGTCAAAGAGAATGACAAGGCATATTTTTTTAAAGATTTATTTATTTGTGCATACAGAACTGGGGTACAGGCCAGAGGCTCAGGAGCAGCGAGAGGCTTCACCAGAGACAGAGTGGGGAACAGAACAGGCAGATCAACGAAGTACACTGCTGAGGGGAGCAGCGGGCGGTCAGGAAAGGTCTGCCACGGACAAAGCATATTCTTAAAGTTGTTACTTTAAAATAGAAATCAGAATGTTGATTTCTTAGTAAAAAAAAATTTTTTTTGCTATTAAGAGCCCAGGTCTGATAGTGAAGAGTTTCCAATCTAACACTAATTAGCTATATGACTTTAAGGGAATTATTTAATGGTGCTGTGCTTTGATTTACTCATCTATAAAATGAATCATAGTAATAGCCACCTGCTTATCTATGAAAATCAGATATCATCAATGTGAAACTGTTTGGAAGAATTAATACCACTTTTTCATTTAAAATGGTGATGATGGTGGGTGGTAGTAGTGATGGTGATTAGTGTGGTGTGGGTATTTGGATTCTGTAATCAGACAACTAGAAAATGCTACAGATTGCTTAATTATGCTATTTCTATAGTGATGTAATAGAATAAACTTCCCTTGTTATTACTTCACTCACATTTTATTCACAGCTAGGATTTATATGTTGCTATCTTGTTATTAAAGGCTACACTTATTATTAACCTCTAGATTTCGTTTATGATTAACCTTGCACGATAGTTCCTCATTTTTGTCCTCCCCCCAACACACTGAACTCCTGCATCCTGCTGTAGCCTAAGCAACACCTAGGAATGGAGAGTCTAGAGTATTTCCATGGATACAGTCAAAGATAAACTAATCTGTTTACATTTCTCTGTTGGGCAAACAATCACATATAATTGACTGGGGAATGTGTGTTAACATTCTCTTGCTGACATCCTCTATGCTGAGGGTAAAAGAAGACAAAAAAAAAAAGTTTTTTCTCCATAGACACTCAAATGTGCTTTGTTTAGATGTTGAGCCATCTACTTGGTAACTTGACTAAAATCACAAACAAAAATATTGGCTGCTCATAATTAGTGATTTTGCAGGAATAAAAGTCCCTGTGGGCAGCGATTATCAATAATTTGAAATACCTTATGAGTGTCCCAGATTGAGGAAAAAAGGGGAAAATGTTTAATCCTTGACCCTGGAGGATTTTTCCTATTTTCTTCATCCTTCATTTCATATCCAGATAACATAGTAATAGCCATTTATTCAAACCTTAATATCATCATTAAGTATAAAACAGACTTGCTAGGTGAGTCAAATGGTATTATTAGGATTATAGTGGGGCCCTCCCTGGTGGTGCAACCAGTTAGAACACAGCACTACAAGCTGGGCACAGCCACTTCAGTGGGAGTTTGACCCCTGGCCCTGGAGGTGATCCACCTGGCGTGGAAGACCCCTCCTGACCCGCCTGCTACTCCCCTCAGCAGTCTACTTCATCGATTGCCTGTCCTGTTCCCCACTCTGTCTCTGGTGAAGCATCTCTCCTCCCCTGTACCTCTAGCTTGTACCCCAGTTCTGTATGTATAAATAAATAAATCTTTAAAAAAAATGACAGTGGCTCTTCCCATAAATCACTGGCTGAATTTGGATAAATAATTAACCTCTTCTCCTTTCACCGGTAAGTTTTCTACTCAAAAGTCAAAAGTTTTATGATGAAGTGGTCATTTCTCCAACAATCCCTAGATTAAGAGCATCAGCTAAGAATGCTGTCCAGCACAGTTGCCAAACTCAGTGAGGCGAGTAAATTTTCATCATTTTGGAAGGTAAAATTGCACTTCTGATATTTCTGCTCCACTCCTCAAAGCTTCTAAACTGAAGTCACATTTTTGTATATTGTGGGTTGACACAATGCCTCTCTCTCTGGAGTAAGTTACTTACACTTCTAGGTAAAGAATTCTGAGTCTTCAGACCTTTGAGCAATTTGTAATTGCTGTTACAAAAACTCACCTATTACAGATTATATTAAAATCCCTGAAGAAAGGCAAGTTTTTCATTTTCTTATTTTGCTCTTAAAAACTGAAAAATAACTTTATCATATATTTTCTTCTAAACACACCAAATAGGGTTTAAATTTATACTCACCTCTAAAGCCTTGTAATGAAAAAATAAAAATAATTTCTCTATTTATGACTTTCTTTCTTTGTTACTTTTATAACATTTCTTGACATCTTACATGACTGTTCTGTTCTTTCTTCTTTGTTTTGGGTTGCTTTTCCCCACCCCAGTCCATAACTGCCAGCCTTTCTAAGGGAAAAAGTTGTCATTTCCCCTCTTCTCTCCTGTACTTACTATTGCCAATAACCAAAGATACCAGGATTAAAAGCTCATCGATTGATCAGAAAAGTAAATCCTACTTGGCAGAGCCCTCTAGATTTTCTTCATAATGAATTTCCGATGTTAGTCACATTGGAAAGAGACTGATATAAATATGTATATAAGGCTTTCTGTATACATGGAGGGCCTTGCTAAGTTGGTTCTGAGTTTCTTATAGATAATTAACTGTATCATTGTCTCATTAAGTAAATGCACTGCATCAACTAATACTGTTCACTTCAGGAGTCCAAATGCTTCATGGATATGAACTTAAACATACAAGAGCATGCATTACTACTTAAATTAAAATTTTTGACCAAGGAGAGAAAACATAAAGAGATCTGCAGAAGTGACAGTGCAGCATATGCTAGTATAGATTTTATGATTAAAGAACAGTTCATAGGGCCCTCCCTGGTGGCGCAGCGGGTTAAAGCACTGCATTGAGAAGCTAAAGCCACTTCCACATGAGTTTGATTCCCACCTGCCCTGGAGGTGACCACATGGTGTGGCAGACCTCTCCTGACCCACCCGCTGCTCCCCTCAGCAGTGTGCTTCGTCGATCTGCCTGTTCTGCTCCCCACTCTGTCTCTGGTGAATCCTCTCACCCTCCACATCTCTGGCCTGTACCCCAGTTCTGTACAAATAAATAAATAAATATTTAAAAAAAAAAAAAGAACAGTTCATAAAATTATTACATTTAATCGATACAGTATTTTATATTAATAAAACAACTCAAGCTTTGTGGACAAAAAGTAGATGATATACTTTTTGAAAAAATATTTTGTACATAAACAAAAGGTGATGTTCATTGATTATGCTCATGACTCCGGTGTGTGTAAAATTGTATATAAATTACCCACTTGAGCTACTATTACATTTAATATAGTACTGCACTCAAATTAATTTTAGCCAAATGAGTTATGGCTACAACTGTCACAGAATATAATAGCAAATACAGTCTTTGCTTATTTTCAGTAGAGCATAGCAGTTATTCTAAATGGCTATGTATATTTTCTATTGTACAGAAACTGTGGGAGACAGCTGTTGAACTTGTGATAATTCTGCCAATTGAAACACTTCAAATATCATCATAGGAAGCTTTCTCCTTTTTCTGTCTCCACATAATTATATCAGGATTTCTTAGTATGTGGTGCTGTAGTAACATGCATCTGAAGGGGTGTGAACCTGGATCACTCGGTCATAGACCACATTGTAAAGCAGTGTTACCTCAAGAAACAATTGTACAAATTTTAAAAGTAAACACATGAAATACAGGGGGGAAATTCTAGTACAATCTACTGTTCACTTAATCAACACATTCATCCATTTATATTTTTTATTCTTTTCTTACTCAAGTTGATACCACCAAATGAACAAAATGCTTTTTTCTCCAATAATCCATTTTCAAAGTGAAATACCATTGTTCTGGGCACTTTTATGACATATACACTTGATATGTAACATTTATCATAGTTATATTATATCCCATGTCCAATAAGTATCAACAAATTTAATATACATAAGTGATATGATGTACAATTAGGTGTAATGTTGGTTATTGAATATTCACAGAATAAATATTATTTGCATAATATATATATGTATTTATGGTTGAGATGTAATGAAAAGGAGAAAGACTTCTTATGATGCTATTGGAATTTGAAATGTCTCGACTGACAGAATTATCACAAGTTCAGCAAGGTCAGTTAAGATATGGGAAAAGTAATACAGGTATCTGACAGTTTCTGTACAATAGGAAACATATCCATAGCCACTTAGAGTAAGTGCTATGCTCTCATGAAAATACACAAAGACTATGTACTCTGTGATAGTTGTAATTATAACACATTTGGTCAAAATTAATTTAATATGATTTGCATAGCGTTATTTTGAGACCAATGTATACTTTGATTAGCCCATGAATGTACAATTCTCTTGTTTCTCATTGTTACCAGTTATCTTTTCATTTCCTTCTGGAATAATTTTCCTTCTACATAGAAGATACCCTTTAGTATTTCCTTTACTGTGACACTACATAAACAAATTAACATCAGTCTGTTCAAAAGAGATAAAAATGTATTAAAATATCTTTACTTTTGCTTCAGTTTGAAGAACATTTTAATAAATATAGAGTTCTTTATTTGAAATTATTTTCTTTTAGTATTATAAAGGAATCTTTCAACTTACTTCTGGCTTCCATTCTCTCTATGCATAAGTCAACTGCTGTATAATAATTTCTCCACTAAAGACAGTGTTCTTCTTTTAAGATCTTTTTCCCTTTATCTTTGTTTTTTCTCAGTTTTATTATGATAAAACTATCCAACCTCAGGTTTACATAGTTTTTAAATATATGTCTTGTTATCTGCTACTAATTTTAGAAAATTATTGGCCATTATCTTTTAAAAAAAACAAACGCATTCTCTTTCTGTTCTCTCTTTCTTGGACTACAAATAATGTATGTGATACCTTCTTTCTATATTATCTTATATTTGTATTTATTTTCCATCCAAACTGTCTCACTCTTTAATCTAGAATATTTCTTCTGAACTATCTTTCATATTACTAATTTTTCTTCTATTCATCTTTGTCTAGCTTGCTACTAAGTCTTTCTACAAACTTGTTCATGTTGAATAATAAGTTTTCTGATAAGGTATTTACATTTCCTTCTCTGCTAGATTTTATAGAAATAGGGTGAGATTTAGGATGTAATATTTCTCCAGAAAACTGTTTATTTTTTTACCTGCTATGTACTAATGGAAATTAATATTCTGGGCTCATCTTTCAGGAGCAGTATTCTGGTTCACCTTAATTCTATGGTGCAACTCACTGAGATTTCTTTTACTTTAAAATCTTGTATAAACAAGGATGTCCCCTCTCACTACTACTATTCACATAGTGTTGGAAGACTTAGCTATAGCAATTAAACAAGAGAAATATGTAAGAGGAATCCAATTTGGAAGTAAAATTATCACTATTTGCAGGTAACATACACAGAAAACCTTAAAGACTTCAAATAAAAATCTATTATAAATAGTAAATTTATACAGTAATATGGAAAATCACTATATAAAAATCAGTTGTGTTCCATTATGCAAACAATGAAACAGAGAAAAATATCAAAAAACAATTCCATTTATAATCACATAATAAAGAAGCAAATACCTAGGATGAAAGTTAACAAAGAAGCTGAAATACATTTATAAAGAAAACTCTTAATGAACAAAATAGAAAATCCAAAGCAATGAAAAAAAAATCACTGTGGATATAGAAAATTTTTAAATTGTTAATGGCCATTTTCCTCAGTACAGTGTACAACCTGTCAAGGTCTTAATGGCACTCTTTCAAAGATATGAAGCAACAATTTACTTAATTTATATGGAACCACAAAAGAGCCCCCAAAAGTCAAAGTAACTAACAAAAATGAACACAGGCATCACACTCACAAACTTAAGGCTATACTGCCAAGCTATGATACTCAAAACAATATTGTATTGGAATAAGAGAAACACTGACCAATTGAATTGAATTGAGAGCCCAGAAATAAAACTACATTTATGGGACAATTAATCTATATCACATGAGTCAGCAATTACAATGGACAATCTCTTCAAAAAATGCCATGGAGGATAGCTATATATGTAAAACAGGATAGCTATATATGTAAAAGAATGAAATTATATCACTATCTCACACTGTATACAAATATTAATTCAAAATATATGTAAGATGTGTATGTGAGACCTAGAACCATAAAATACATTTAAAAAATTGTAGGCAAAGAATTCCAAATATTGACCTCTGTAGTGATTTGGAGACTCAGCTACAACAACTAGAGAAATAAAAGCAAAAAGAAGGATCTGGCACTCATCAAAGTATAAAAACTTCTACACAATGAAAGAAACTATCAATAAAACAAAAAGGTACCTACATATGGCAGAAAGTGTTTGCAAATAACATATCCATAGTGGGATTAATATCCAAAACCTACCAAAAAAAAAATACTGTAATGAGAAGAAAATAACCCAATCCAAAAAATGGGCAAAAGAGATGACATATACATGGCCAACACCACATGGAAAAATTCTCATCATCAATTATCATTAGAGAAATACAAACAAAAAGCACAATGAGCTATTATCTCATATATGTGAAAATTATCCTTAGCAAAAAGACCACAATAAGTTTTGATGAGGTTGCAAAAGAAAAGGTCTCGGCAGTCAATATGTGGAATTCTTTTCTTATGATTTTTAAAATGGATTTTATGGTTCCAGTTCTCATATATCTTCAAAAATAGTATTTTTGTAATTTTTGGGGTCTATACTAAGAGGAGAATTGCCCAAACATATGGTAGATATTAATATTTGGAGGGAACTGATTACTATTTTTTTCCTAAGGACTGAACCACAAGTGTGTCATTGTGTCATGATTTACAATAGTCAAGCTATGAAAACAACCGAAATACACAAAAAACAAATGACTGGATTGAGAATTCATGGAATATATGTACAATGGAATACTATCCAATTACTATCCAGTAATTTTAAAAAGGTGAAGTCTTACCATTTGCTATAATGATGGAACTTGAGGAGATTATGTTATGCAGAATAAGTTAAAAGAACAATAAATATTAATTGATTTCACTTGTATATGTAAGGTATGTTTTAAAATCAAGGGAACAGACAAAATTAAACCCTAGAAATCTTACTGTCAAACTGTTTACCAGAGGGGATGAGGAATAGGACTAAATAAAGGGGATAGGGACTCAATGGAATAGGGTACAGGATTGGTGTGGTATGGAAAATAAATCGGAAGAGGTGTGAGTCTATTACTTCTCAGTCATACATGGTATTGTTGGTTAATATTACCTCAATTTAAAAAAAAAATACAGCCTTTCCCTTGAGATCAGGAACAAGACAAGGATGTCCACTATTGCCACTGCTCTTCAACATAACATTGGAAGTTCTAGCCAGAGCAATAAGACAGAAAAAAGACGAACAAGGAATCCAAATAGGGAAAGAAGAAGTAAAACTGTCCTTATTTGCAGATGATATGTTAATCTACATGGAAAACCCTAAAAACTCCACAGAGAAACTAATCAGAACCATCAACCAATTTAGCAAGGTAGCAGGATATAAAATCAACACAAAAAAGTCAGAGGCCTTCCTATACACAACCAATCAGAACAAACAGAAATAAAAAAAAAAAATCCCCCTTTTCAATTAAAACAAAAATAATCAAATACCTGGAATCAGTATAACAAAAGAGGTAAAAGACCTATACAAAAAAATTAAAAAACACTGTTAAAAGACATTCAAGAAGACATCATGAACTGGAAAGACATTCCCTGCTCATGGATCGGGAGAGTTAACATCATCAAAATAGCTATCCTACCAAATCTATATGCAGTTTTAACACCATCCCAATAAAAGTTTCAATGACATTCTTCAAAGAAATAGAAAAAATATTGATGAGATTCATATGGAACAACAAAAGACCTCAAATAGCCTAAACTCTCATGACTAAGAAAAAAGAGAATGGAGGCATTACAATTCCAAACTTGAAGCTATACTACAAAGCCATAATAAAACTGCATGGTACTAAAACAAGAACAGACATACTGACCAGTGGATTTGGGTAGGAAACACAGTTATAAACCCACAGGTTTATGGGCAGCTAATCCTGGACAAAGGAGCAAAGAAGATACAATGGAACAAAGAAAGTTTGTTCAGCAAATGGTGCTGGGAAAACTGGGAAGCTACATGCAAAAAATTGAAACTAGATCACTACCTCACACCATACACAAAAAATCAACTCAAAGTGGATTAAAGACCTAGACGTAAGAACACAAACCATAACATAACTGGAAGCAAAGATGGGCCAAACACTACATGACATCTTTAAAGATAGAGCACCCAATACAATGATAGTGAAGGCAAGGATAAATAGTGGGACAACATCAAGTTAAAGAGCTTCTGTACAGCAAAAGAGACATTACAAAAAACAAACAGACATCCCACTGATTGGGGAAAAATTTTCTCACACAAAACTAGCAATAAAGGATTGATCACAAAAATATACGGAGAACTGATGAAACTCAACAAAAATAAACAACCCCATCAAAAAATGGGCAGAAGAGCTAAAAAGACACTTCTCCAAAGAGGAAATGCAGATGGCCAACAAGCATATGAAAAAAAAGTTCAACATCATTTGTAATAAGGAGATGAAATTAAAACCACAATGAGATACCACCTCACCCCAGTGAGAATGGCACATCTTCAAACAACTAACAACAACAAATGTCAGTGAGGATGTGGAAAAAAAGGAACTCTCCTGCACCGCTGGTGAGAATGCAAACTAGTACAATCACTATGGAAAACTGTTTGGAGGTTTCTCAAACTGCTAAACATGGAGCTTCCCTACGGCCCAGCAATCCTACTCCTAGGTATCTACCCAAAAGACACAAAAACACTGATTCAAAAAGATACCTGCACCCTCATGTTTACTGCTGCTTTATTCACAATTGGAAAGACATGGAAACAGCCCAAACCCCAAAAATGGATGACTGGATTAAAAAGATGTGGTACATATACACAATGGAGTATTACTCAGCAACCAAAAAAAATAAATAAAAGAAACCTATGTCTTTTGCAGCAACATGGATGGAAATGGAAAAGATCATGCTTAGTGAAATAAGACAGAAAGAAAAGGAAAAATACCAGATGGTTTCTCTCATAGCAGGAATATAACGGAACAGAAAATAATGATAACGATGAACAGCTATATACCAGAGACATTTTGTGGGGGTGGAGTGAGGAATGGGATCAAAAACAGTGGAGGGAAGGAAATGCACAGGACTATGGTGATGGCACATGGGTGATTTGGTGATGGGAAGCCCAAGGGTGTTGCAACAGAGATGGAAAAATGCACAAAATGATGTAAAAATAAACTTATGTTAAAATAATAACAATAATAATACAATAAAACAATTAACGTTCTCTATTAAGTCCTCTGTCACCCTGTATGCAAGACAGAGTTGAATCTTCTATCACACATGCTCATCTCTATCCTTTTAAACTAGAGTCTAGCGAATCCTATCCAATGTTAGGGTTATTTATGTGTTTCTTTAAGAGAGAGGGGGATAATATTATTGGTTATCTTTAATAGAAGATTTAAAAATGTTAGTACAATATAATCAGGTTTTTTTTCACTTATTATAACACAGTTGTACTGACTGCATTATTTTAACACTTTCTCAATATACATATACTGAGACTAATAATTTGAAATGGAAGATTTTGTTATTCTCATTTGTAACATCAGTTTTCCAAATCACTTTCCTCATTTTACCATGATGTGATATTTAAAAATGGGATGTGTATAATTATCTCATTTTTATTTTATTTTTCTTCAGTTCCGTTAACTATTCTGCTATATTATTCGATGTATAACTTTCATCAACAAACTGAATATTCACTCAGTGATATCAGTAGACTATAAAAGTAAATCTTTTATGAAAAGGAAGATAGCTTTATTTCAGATATATGAGATAATCTTATTAAACAGAAAAATGTAGAATAACTAGAAACTAATAATGGGGGGAAAGGGGGAGAGATAAAGATAACCTTGTTCCCAGGCTTTCAAAATACCAATGTTCTATTCCATCATTTACGTATATGCTTTCTTTCTTCCTTTGTAAGCCTGACATATTGTGCCTTTTTAATTTGAAGCCTTTACCTTTCATTCTGTCCTAGAGTTTTATTCTTTAATTCTTGTCATGTGCTTTCACAAATGTAACCTAGATTGAGTATTAATGCTTATAAACAAAAACAACTCTTACAAGAAGAGAGCCTTTGTTTGGATGCTGTAGGGTAGATTATCTTGTGACTGCTAAGATACTATGGGCAAAAGAAAACCCACACATTTCTAAGCATAAACTACTACTGACCCTTGGACTTTATGACCCCAGGTATTGCCAAGAGATTGAATATTTAATTCACACAGGTCTGAATTTCTGAGACTCTGAACTGATGAATGACTCGAAGAACTCAAGTACTATGTAGGCACTGCTAGTGTCTTTCCATGTTCCTCCCTCAATTACATTATTGATTTCAGAAAATGTTGTCTTTGGTCATATAAACTACCATTTTTTGTCTGTGTCCCCTAGTTTAAAGTTGGTTGTGACTGCTAATAAGTAAGAAAAAGAAAGAAGTTGTGTATGAATGCATGTAACTGTGTGTGTGTTTGTGTACATATACATACTATATGTTATATGTGAAATATGATAGGGTGGAGTGGATGATGTGTTTTGAATGTTCAAATGAGAAATAAAACTAGAGTTATGACCTTAGAAGATAAAGTTAGGAATTTAAGAACCCTGGAAAAAGTAAATAATTAAAAGGAAGTACACTTTAAAAATTCATAAAACAAGGCTAAAAATTTTAAATTGTATCTAATTAGCAATGCCTAAGATAGTCTCATCCAGCTTATCACTAGGGTATGTATAAAAACAAATAAAAGGTGAAAAATAACACCAGCAACTAAATGTTGGCATATGAGTGGGGCTTTCATTTACCATGGAGCAGATGGAGCTAGATTGTGAAAAAAACTTGTGAAGACTTCACCTATTGACATTGCTAGAATTTGTCTCTTTAAATAAACACCATTTGAGAAAAAGGTAGGCAAACACTTTGTTCTTCCCTCACTGTATGCCACTGAATGCAGAGATCATGGGATTTATACCAAGCTGAAATTCCGGGCAGTTCTCTTTCTTATTTCCAAATGATCCTGATCTACTTCTGTATTCATTACATTCAAGTTTCCTGTTAGCCTAGATTAACAATCTACATCTATATGACTTGGACATATCACTTAATTTTATTTAACGATTTAAAAAATAATGTCTCATTGATGTTGAGAGATTTTAGTAGGTAAAGTACTCTATAACTGCTCATTTTGCTTCTAAGAAGAAAAAGGGAAATATTATATAAAGGCAGTGTAGTTTTACTATTTCATATTTGTAATGACCTGAATCACCATCCTATTCACTGATTATTGCCAAAAAGCAGCACAGAGAAATTATTCTAAAACTAAAGTAGTTATTTTTGGAAGCCATTCTATTACTTTTAATTGGAATATAAATAACAACCCCATACAATGAATTACCTCATTTAGTTATTTTGGTGCATATTCACTAACAGTTTATCTTAGATGGTACACCAGGAAATAGCACTACTGAAAGCTTAGCATTTTATGGGTACTTTATGAATATTTTACCTTTGTCCGGACAAACATGTGATTTCACCGACCCTAAAATTCTTCCTGTATAATTATTCCTGCAATACAATTTGGAGTATCACTTGGAGGCCTTTATTACCCATTTGTGCAGACACTGAAGCCAATTCAAAACAATTTTTGGAGCAGAATTCTGCCCCCCTGGCAAGATCACATAGTGCATGCAGAGGTAGCATGCATATTCACTTAGTTTTCTTAGTTTCCTTCCCAAAGACAAGCAACCTTAGCCTTGACTTATAGCTGGATTTATATTCAGTTGACAAAATCAGTACTCAGGCCTTTTCCATGAAGCATATTTTCTAAGTCTTCCATACATTAGCCTTGGGACCTGGTTAAGATATAAAATGCAGGGACTGATTATCAGAATATGCAGACTAATGCTATGAAAATTTGTATGCCAGTAAGTGAATAACCTAGAAAAGGTGGACAAATTCTTAGAAATATGCAATAACCCACTACTGAATCAAGAAACAAAAGAACAAGCCAATTATAAATAAGGAAATTTAAATAGTAATCAAAAGACTCCAAAAAACAAACATATCAGACTGGAAGGTTTCTGTACTAGCAAGCTCTACCAACCCTTCAAAGGCAAATTAATACTTATACTTCTGAAAGTCTTCAAAAACATTGAGAAAGAGTGAATATTTCCAAACACATTTTATGAGGCCAACATTATTATTATCGTGATATGCAAACCCTGCAAGCAACCCCAAAAAACAAAAACTACAAACCAATTTCCCTAATAAACAAATGCAAAAATCCTCAATGATCTTAGCACAACAACTCAATACTGCATTAAAAGAATTACAT
Organism: Condylura cristata; assembly: GCF_000260355.1. Lineage (NCBI taxonomy): Eukaryota > Metazoa > Chordata > Mammalia > Eulipotyphla > Talpidae > Condylura > Condylura cristata. Next base: position 34,905,558 of record NW_004567107.1, on the reverse strand, counting down.
GTCAAAAACAAGTGGGACTTATTTCAGGAACACATAGATAGTTCAGCACCTGAGAAACAGTCAGTATAACTCACCACATCCACAAACAGAAAGATAAGTACCATAAGTATCATGTGAACATATCAGTAGAAGTAGAGAAAGCATTACTATTTATGATGAAAACCCTTGGAAAATGGGGGTAGGATGTACCTCAGCATAATAAGGCCATAGATACAAAACCCACAGCTGAAATCCTCAGTGCTAAAAACTGAAATCACTTTCCCACTAAGATCTGGTACAAGACATAGATGCCCATTTTCACCATTACTATTCACATAGCCTCAGAAGCACTAGCCAGAGGAGTCAGACAATAGAAATACATAAAAAGAATCCAAATTGGGAATTAAGTAAAACTATCACTACTTGTAGGTGACATCATAATGTATTTTAAACCCTTAAGACTCCTGTTAAAAAATTGGAGACAGGCTCTCCCTGGTGGCACAATGGGTTAAAGCACAGCACTAAGAAGCTAAAAGCCACTTCAGCATGAGTTCCATTCCCCACCTCAGGTGATCCACATGGTGTGGCAGACCTCTCCAGATCTGCCCGCTGCTCCCCTCAGCAGTGTACTCTGCCAGTCTGCCTGTTCTGCTCCCACTCTGTCTCTGGTGAATCCTCTCACTGCCCCTGAACCTCTGGCCTGTACCCCAGTTCTGTATGCATAAATAAATAAATCTTTTTAAAAAATTGGAAACAAATCAGTACAGCAAAGTGACAGGTTACAAAATTAATTTACAAAAATCAGTTTGTTCCTATATGCAAATGAACTACAAGAGGGGGAAAAAAACAAAAACAAAAAACAGTCCCATTTATAATCTCACCAAAAGAAATAAAATAACTGGGAATAAACTTGAAGGATGTGAAACCTGTACAATAAAAGCTTTAAAACATTGTTTAAAAAAATAGAAAATAAAAATAGGGAAGAAAACCCCTGCTCATGGATTGGAATTTTAGTTCTGTTAAAATGATCATCCTACCTTGAGCAACACCTAGATTCATGCAATCCTATCAAAGCTTCAATAGTATTTCAAAGAAATAGAACAAACTTTACTGAAATGTGAGTGGAGCCACATAAGGCCCCAAAGAACCAGGTCAGTCTTTATAAAAAGAAGGAAGAATGGTGTGGTCACACTCTCAGGGAGTGAAATATGTAAGATATGAAATGATGTTTCAACAGCCCATAATCAGCTGCTTAAAGTTGCATCTGATGGAAGAACTCCTCCAGATGGGCAACACAGTGTTTAGCTTCATCAGGGCAAAGAAATGGTAGCCCCTAAGTACCCAGTTACTTAATCCAAGTCCAGTCAAGCCACTAGTGACCAAAGTGAAGCAAACAACTGAGGATTACAGGAGGGGAGGGCCTAACAGGGAATGTGAGAACTTACACAAAAAATTAATGTGTGCATTGTCTTAGCCACTTCCTTATGGGAAAGCTATTCACCCTCCACAACCTAATTTTATCATCCAGTGGATTAAATTTTAAACACAGTGATGGTAAACAATTAAAAAAAAAATGATGAATCTGAGTTGGTGGATGTCCACATGGAGCAGAGCTTTTACCTGCATTTGGATCTCTTACCTATTTCTGGACTGTTAAATGAGAGATTAAAAATAACATCCATCTCATCTGACCCATTATATAAATGGGCCTTTTTTTTTTTTTTTAAGATTTATTTATTTATTCGTACAGAACTGGGGTATAGGCCAGAGATGCGGAGGGTGAGAGGATTCACCAGAGACAGAGTGGGGAGCAGAACAGGCAGATCGATGAAGTACACTGCTGAGGGGAGCAGCGGACGGGTCAGGAGAGGTCTGCCACGCCATGTGGTCGCCTCCGGGGCAGGCGGGAATCGAACTCATGCGAATCGAACTCATGCGGAGGTGGCTTTAGTTTCTCAGTGCAGTGCTTTAACCCGCTGCGCCAACAGGGAGGGCCTAAATGGGCCTTTTACTTTCATTGACATTGGTTCTCCTTTTCTTCATTGTATTTCAAAGATCTCATTATTTTAACTTTTATGATCTTCTGACATCACCTTGTCCTTATAATATTGCCTCAATCTTTTTTGACAAATTTTCCTTTCATTATCTGTTTATATTTCCAGATGTTACCCCACACTTCTCCATCCAGCTTTCTTCCCTGTAGGCTCTATCAACGGGTTTCCTTGCTCATAGCTTCCAGTTAGAATTAAGCCATGAGAATGCCAATAAGAAATGAGATATAATTATGTCAGGGTGTTCATTTCCCTGGACCCCTAGGCTGACTGTCCCCCCACTGTAGGTCACTGCTCTTAAGAAGTCAGTACTCTCTGGACAGTTCTCTTCTTGATTTTAATAGCCCTCTCTCTCCACTCCTTCGGATTGAGAGGTATCACCAGCTCCATAGTTACTAACCCAGGGTCACTTCACTATTCTTGGTAGTTCTGACAAGTCAACACTTTTGTAATTGGGTCCATGTACATAAAGTTCCTTGTAATTTTCATAATTTACACTTGACCTGTGTTTCCTTTGGAACTATGATTAAAATAAAAAGGACAGTGTAGAGTTATTTAAATGCCTAGATAGCTGTCCATATTCCTCTCCTGGTTACCCTTGTTTCTCTCCCCTTTATTGGCCCTTGATGGATGTCAGCTTTGTGATTATTAAAAAGAACTGTAAACTCTAAGAGAGGGAATGGACTGCCATGTTTTCTGGCCTTTCTGATTTCATTTAATTTTGTCATCATTTATTTTAAAGAATCCACATTCAGCATCAACATAAAATCTATAATGATAATATCAGCCAGTTTTCGTTGTATTTCTTGAAAAAAGATTTTGTTGTGTTTTGTTTTTTAAATAATGAAAACCTGTATAACAGATTTTTTATCTTAATTCTGCCTTAGCATCTATGTGAGCATATTTAAAATCATTTTACCTCTCTTGGCCTCAGTTTACTCATTTTTTTAAATAAAATAACAGAAACAAAGATATCTTCAAGGTTCTTTCTGCCCCAGATGTCTACAGTTGTATTCGTATTATTAAATTCTGAATAATAAAGTGAATGTATTTCACGAATTATTTTCCCATAGACTTTTATAAAAACAAGATACACATATGCATATGTATCCATAGTTTTATACATGAAGCATTATGTAAGTGTGCAAAATCATCTCTGACCATGAAATCTACATGAAGATGCAGTAAGTATTCCAATAGAGCCCTCTAAAGTATAGTTTTATGCCCAGAGGCGAGTACAAAAGCCTCAGCATTGCTGTCACAAAACTCCTGCGTATTATCCTTTAGGAAGGGAACTCATTCCAAGACTATTTTCAACTTTTAATTTTAACCAACTTGTGCTTTTTTTGACTTACCCACATATTGTCCTCTGTAGTGTCCAACATTTCCACAGAAAACACATAAACTATCATAGTGATTTTGTGAATTAGCAAGAAAACAAAATGGATTTAGAATCATTATTCACTCCATCAGCTGGAGTTAGTGCAGAATAAATGACACCTGTAAAATTCAGCTTAAAATGGCACATATTAGGGAACATATTTACCTTTAGATCAACTACAAATAATGAAAACTGCTTATTCTGAAGTTATTAAGCAATATGCTGGTTTGTGGGATTGTTGGCTTATTGTTTAAACTGTAGCATCTGGCCTAGGTACAATAAGTATTCAGGATATATTGGTTGAATTCACAAATGACTGAATAGAATATTCTCTTAACCTCCATTCAGACTATATGCAGCATATATTGATCTTGCTGCCTAAAAAAGTCTAGAAGTTTAAATTAAGTTTTAATATAAATGAACATAAAATTAGTGATCTAATTTTCTAACATAAACACTTAATTGTCCCACAAAATGTACATCCAGATGCAAGCAAGTAATTGCTTATGCAAAACAATAATTTGCAAGTAAAATGACTTGCTTATATGTATGTAGGACATATTTTACAGGTGCAATTTAGTTGCAAATTTTTGGCATTTTGAATCCAGACATTCAACCCATCGAACACATTTTTAATGTTATGTGAAGAATAAAGTAGAAAAGTTTACTTTGGTTCTGAAAGTGCACCAACACCTCAACTGCTATATACAATAGCTAATGCCTTGGGGTATTAGGGCAGGAGGGATTAAAAAATAATAACAAAGTTATTTCATTTGGGAATATAGTTCTTAACCCAGAACTTACTTTAAGTTTAAATTCCAAATAAATTTTCTCACCAGCTCACACATGCTCACACAGGGCTATATGTCTTGGGAACCCGTCTTTTATATCTCTGTTTCCTCCTTTTCCCCCAGTATCAAGGTCAGTCCTCCAATTGCAGAGTTTTCCATAGTTAGTTGATCTGATACTCTAACTCAATGATGGGAGCACCTCATCTTTCAGACTTTTCTGATCCTCTTTACCAAAATGAAAATAAACTTGTTTACACATGTCAAAAGAAATGATCTGAAAATTTTGACTTTCACATTTTGCATTATTAATAATGCAGATTCCATGGTCCAGTTACTAGATATATATTCTGTACACCTTTGACTGGACTCACAATATGCATTTTTAATAAGCAACCCAGATAATCCTGATGTATACTGGATTTGAGAGACTTTGCTTTCAAAACCCTAACCTTTTGTATCCCACATGACAAAAAAGTTAATAAATTAAACTATTAAAAACTGGTATTAGAGGATGTAATTTATTTAGCATAGGAATTTGAAAAATTTAACACTAACTCTGAATTAGCCCAGTAGAGTACAAGGAACTTGAGTCATAAAGTCAGTTGTACTTTGTTTTAAAAATATGTTCCTTCTCTTGTAAAGTAAATGGCAAGTTCTTGAACCTCCCTGAGACTCAGTTTCTTCGCAAATAAATGTAATTAAGTCTTCCCTATCAGGTTTGTAAGGATCGAATGCCAGCAAACAAAGGAGCTCAGCTACCTGAGATACACACGGAAACAGAGCTCCTACTCTCAAGTGATAAAGAGGCAGCTGAATATGTCCCGGGAGCCTGGGGTTATCAGGGACCTGAACTCACACATAGAGGTTTTGCCAAAAGGAATGTAAGAGGTCCAGCTGGTAACCTTTCTAGACCAAACTCTCAATATATGAGAACAATATATGAGCAATATATGAGGATAATTCAGTTGACGTCAGCATTGATAGGTGAAGATACTAGGAACTTGTCCTAAATCCAGGCACATAAAAATTGGGGGTAGAGGGCCCTCCCTGGTGGCGCAGCGGGTTAAAGCACAGCACTGAGAATCTAAACCCACTTCCGCATGAGTTCGATTCCCGCCTGCCCTGGAGGAGATCCACATTGCGTGGCAGACCTCTCCTGACCCGCCCGCTGCTCCCCTCAGCAGTGTACTTCATCGATCTGCCTGTCTGCTCCCCACTCTGTCCCTGGTGAATCCTCTCACCCTCCGCATCTCTGGCCTGTACCCCAGTTCTGTATAAATAAATAAATAAATCTTTAAAAAAAAATTGGGGGTAGAGGTAGAGCCTTCATTTGATTTCTATTAATTGAGCGTAATTTAGTAAACTAGAGATTTAAAGGTGGAGATGAACTTTAATTGTAGAAAACTCAGGAGACATATCTACACTGGGAACTGAGTTTCCCCTCCCCTCTCCCAATTGCAATGTACTGGAGAACAGGAACTTTACACAGAGTATGTGTTCAAGTCATGTTGGCTTGCTTCCCTAGTTATCAATGACAAGCAGTTGCAGAAATAAAAACAAAAGCAGAGTAAGGGAAAAGGCTGGTCTTTCAGTGTCCTGGCTGACTCGGTTGCACCAGAAAAATCATGACACAAAGAAAAATGAAAGTGCACGATGATGTGTGGGCTAGCATAGAATTTTTATAAAACATGAGATCTTTGCTTATTGGCAATGAATAGGAAGTAAAATCAGATCACATCCCATGGAAGCTAGCTATAGTTCATGGAAGTCTCAGCACAAAGAAAAACCTAGCGGGGGCAACTTTGTCAAAGTTAGAGGAAGACTAGGAGACTGGCCTAATGCAGCAGTTTGAAGACAATTATGTTACCTAAGGTCATCTGTCACTTCCACTAAAGCAAAGTAAAGGAGTAAAACCATTATTTCTAATTCTTCCAAAGTATGTCAAAGAATAAAAAGAGAACTTTGAGTGGGTCTTCCATAACCTATTAGTTTCCATTTATTGGGTCTTGAATATAAACATAATACTAAGCTAGAAATTTTATATATATATATTCTTTCACTAGGCTACTGTTATTGTGCCCATTTTATTCCAGGAATATAGGTAGAGAGAATTAAAGTGATGTCACAAAGTAATCTGAGATACACCCAAATCTGTTTCACTCAAGTCTAATATATTTTAACGTTTTCAGGCTATGGTTTTCCAGAAAAAAAATACTGGACCAAAAAGTAATAATCAGGTTACCTACATCCTTCCTTCTGTACCTTCTACCTCTTCTCCCTCTACTCCAAAATAATTTTGCCACCATTTTCCACAAAATAAGTACCCGTTACATCTGTTATAACTCATTTTAAAAGAATAAAGAATTAACAAAGTAAAAATAAGGAACTATATGGGAAGATACTTTCAAAGTAAATGTCAGGTTCTTTATTGTTACAAACTTATTTAAAATGGCTCACAGAGAATACTCCCACTTTAACTCTCTTCAGTTTCCCTCTTTCTAGTTTTAATAACCTAAAGAGACTTATGTTCACATATTTAAAAAAAAAAATAATTACTTTCGTACACTAAAAAGACAATTCCAAATATTTCTCTCAAACTGCTGAAAATGGAAGCCTAAAATAAAAACAGTATCTAATACACTGGAACATAGATGGTATGGCACTTTCCTATTGAAAATTGTGCTGAATTTCACTCAGAATACATCTTTTTCCTTCAGTATGAGATTAAATTGCCCATTTTCCACCCAGTTTTGCTGGAAGTGATATTGCAATCAAATGATATATAACAAGAGTCAAATATTACACACCATGGTTTCCATGCCTTTAAATTAACCAATTGTTTGTCCCAAGATGAATCTACCTTTTACTAATGAAAAATTGATACTTAGAGAGGTTTAGCATCTTGCCTGGGGCCACACAAGCCAAGAGTAGAACTACAAAGTTAATCGTGAAATCAGGTATTCCTCTGTCCCTTGAGTTTACTCTTAGATATTTCTACTCCTAAAACTTATACTTTAAGAAGATTCTTTATGTAGGCTACAGTTCCTTGTCCGTCTGTTATTTGGTTATAAGACTTCTTAAGGGTAGGAACATTATAATGATTCTTGGAACCTAGCAAAGTATGCTAATGGAGACTTGTAACTTTGTAAGTAATCATAAGCCTGCCCCTTCTTGTTTCAGAAAGTGTGTATAAGAACTTTCAGGAGAACCTGAGTTTCTACAAGTTAACAAATTAGAAGTCAGAGTGAAACAAAGCATGTGCGATATAAGATGTATATATAAACAAGGTGAAGTCAAGGATATGACTAAATTATTTGTTATCCTGCAAAATAGTGCATAGTCTATAATTGGAGCCAATATTTATTTTTAAATTCACTAATAACAAATGATAAAGGTAATGTGATCAGCTACATCACTCACAATATTCTCAAAAATCAATTACTGCAAAAGTGTGTGTATGTGTGTGTTAAAAGGATTGTTAAATGTGTTAAGTAAACTACAGTGAATATTTTTTAGTCTTTGTATTCTACATGTTTCTCTGTCTTTAGGAACTTGACAAGCCAACTTACTAATACATGTATGATCTAATCACATCCCATCCTACTCAGTATCAGATGTTGATAAATTGGAATTTAACAATACCAAATCATACTCTGTTATGTTTGTGAAGTATTAAAGATTGGCAAGATCTTATGATTAGAGACATTCCTAGAAGGTGATAAATAAGGAACATTCTCTGTGTTATTTACCCCTTCCTGTCCCAACCCATATAGCTCTACAACCTTCTGATTTTCCCACAAAATTTGAGTTTCAGAAATTGTTCCTGACACAGGTAATCAGTAGCCAGGAGAGAAGGCAGTAGTGCCACCTGGTGCTCAAAGAAATCAGAGCTCAGACAGACCTACTCTTCCTGCCTCCTGTTCCCACCAGCCACTTTTAACAAGGTAGCCTATAAATAGTACCCCCTTGAACCTGCCATATTTCACCCTTAGTATGCATTTTGAAATACCTCTTCCCATTCATTTCTTCTCCCAGGCTGCCTTTGACACTCACTTGATCAGTTTTCACTTATAAACATACTAAATGGTAAGAGGAGAGTCACATGATATGAGTAACCCTACAGTTCTGTCTGGTACAAACTCCAATGTTAAAATAAGGATGTACCAAAGTATAAATATTTATTGCATTTTTGGGCATTGAACATTGAAAAGATTCCAAATATCGAGGACCAAGGAGGAAATAAGCACAGATGCCGCCATTTGGTGGGTTGTTGTTGTTGTACATTTTAGAGACAAAATACAGTAAATGTTTTACAGACAAAGTTGCTTTACCATGCATCCCCTGACATATTGTGTTTGTCACTTTATTATTTAGCATTTATGCGGTATTTTAACTGTCCTATATTATTTTTCATATGCCCATCAAGTAGACTAGTTTTAACCCTGCGTGGAAGCTGATCACATTTCATCAGAGAAACTAAATATCCATCTCATCACACAGAAGGTTTGTAATTAAGGCAAAAGAGAACTGCAGTGCCTGTCCTTTGCCTTTTATTAACTGATATAATCCATTCATGCATTCGGCACTAAAGTTCTAATAATATACATGAAGCAGGGAAGCAGATGAAAAACTTGTTCTGCCCTCATGATTTTTTTTCTACTTTTTTATGGATTTGGCATTGAAAAAGATAAAAAAAAAACTTATAAACAAAGTAATTGAGTGCTATATCTAGAAAGATAAAGAAAATAGAATACTGTCAGTTTCTTTGAGTCTTCCTCACCTAAACACATGTGTATCGCTCAGTGACACATTAACTGTGTATCTACTTCTAAAGGTATATAGATATGACATGAAACGTAACATACAAGGGATTTTCAAAGGTAATTGTAGCTCTGTGACTTACATCTTGTACCCCAATTACATATTCAAGGAATGTAGTTGGATGTTTAAGTTGCTCTTAGAGAAAGGAAGGAATGATTATTTGCTTGTATTTGTCAGGAAAGGCCTGATAAAGGAGGTAGCCTACAAGGTGCCCAGAGCATTTTAAGAAAAGAAAATATGCAGAGGCAGAAATGCCAGAAATAATGGCATTGTCTAAAAATTCTAAGTGACTTCAGTTAGTGGAAAGTTAGGTGTAAATGGAAGAGTAATGCTGAAACTTCACATTTTACACATTGGAACATCAAGAAAAATTGTTGAACACAGAATAACATGGTAATTGTGCCCTGAAAAGGGCATCTGGTGGTTGTGCAAAATCTTATTTAAAGTGATCAAAGAATGAGCAGAGGTAAGTTTGGAAACTGTAGTCAAGGTGTGAATATATTCTTCTAAGTCATGTATAATGTTTAAACCACCATTACCTATATTTTAAAAAATACAATTTCAGGCACCTCCTTGGTGGCACAAGGGCTTAAGTCTCAGCACCATGATGCTATCAACAGACACTGAAGCACAAGTTCAATCCCCAGCCAGGGAGGTGACACACAGGGCACAGCAGATCTCTCCTGTCTCACCCACTGCTCCCCTCAGCAGTGTTTATCAATCAGTCCACCTGTTCTGCTCCCCACTCTTGTCTCTGGTGAATTCTTTCACCCCCTGTAGCTCTGGCTTAGGACCCAATTCTTGTATGCATAAATAAGCAAATCTTTAAAAAAATACTTTAAAAAAATTATGTGAAACACAATGAGAGGTTGAACTTAGGCACTGGCAGTAAGAGAGAGTGGGGTACTCATTTAAAAAAAATTTAGAGTCAGAAATGGCAGGATTTGGCGACAGATTGGATGCAGGCAATGGCATGATTCCCAAATCAAAGATATCTAGAGAGATGATTTTAGTCAAACCCTGAAAAGTGGAAGTAGTTACATATTTATAAATTTAATGCATGGGAAAAAATCTCTATTAAGAAAATTGGCTTTCTTGAAAAAGGATGACATAAAAATATATTTCTCATTGTTTCCTTGGCTACTAGAAAATTCAAAATTAAATTTAATCTTACTGTGATGGTTAATTTACGTGTCAACATGATTGAGACATAGTATTAAGATATTTGGTAAACATTATTCTATATGTTTCTGTGAAGACTTTTTTTATATGAGTCATTTAAATCAGCAGACTTTGAACAAAGCAGACTACCCCTCCTCATGGTGGGTGGGCTTCATCCAATCAAAGGCCTTAACTGAAGACTACTAATCTCTAAAAAGAGGGAATTCTGTCACCATCTGCAACCTCTGTGCTTTCTGGGTCTCTACCCTGAAAAATCAGTTAAGCCAGTTCCTTAAAATCTGTCCATATAGATTCCAATCTTAAATATACTTATGAATATATCTAGAAATATACAAATGCATATATACACATATATGTGTCTATATATATACACACATATATGTGTCTGTCTGTATATACATATGTATGTAGATAAACACTTTTTATATATTAAATATGTATATATATGTAAAGACAAGAAAACTTAGGCTTACAATTTTAACTTAGGCTTACAATTTCCAACTTCCAATGATGGAGCTGTGATAGAAACCTAGATCCCAGTGGAAGTAACTCTGTACAGCATAACACAACCTCTGAAAAGAAAGAAAAGCTTACATAACACCATAAAACAAATGAGTCTTCTAGACTTATTTAAAAAGAGAAATCTTTTGTGACTCAATTTAGCATTTCCTTTGTATATGGCACATTCCAAAGGAAGCAGAAAGGCTTTGTCAGCATTCTTTCTGACAAATAGCAGAAAACCATCACAGCATCCTGTGTTTCTTATGGTGTACCAGGTCTCAGAGTTAGCATGGGATTCTACTAGTAAATCTCTGTACCAACACTCTAGTCAGAGATGCTTTTCACAAACCACAATGCATATATTATTGCACACAAGCATCTGCTCCTACTGTACAGTTTCCATTTTGCAGCACTCATGTCCTATCCATGATTTCTGGGGAAAGCAACTTCTTAATAACTTGCTAAGACTGGTCATGTAGGCTGAACAGATCCCACTCCTTTGAGTTTAAAGTATCAGTTTATTCCCCTTATTCCTTTTTCCTATTCCACTGCTAAATCCCTTCAAAGTAGTTGAAACATTCAGTCAAGAGACCAGATTAGAGGAGACTTGGAATGGAACTTGGTATTTTTCTTCAACAGTCTCCAAGTATATATAAAAATGTGAGCAAATTGATGCACAACATTTATTTAATTGAGTAAAGTATAGAACTCTCTAGTAAAGGTGGATTGGAAGATCAGGCACACAATGGAGGGGAAATTCTACCACCCAAGTGAGTTGAAGTTGGCCAACTGTCCTCATAGTTCCCTACTGTCCAAGCCACGTTTGAATGATGCAAAAATTAGAGGAGCAGCAGCAACAGAGTGCAAGTCATAAGTGAGAGAAAGAAGTTCAGAAAACAAAAGGGAGTATTAAGAAAATAAGCTTTGAGTATTTTTGGAAAACTTTGGAGAGGACTCCAGACTCCCTAGGAAAAATGATGTAATGTCAAACAAATTTTTTTGTCGTTGTTTAAAATGTTAAGAATTACAAATAGTGGCCCTCCCTAGTGGCTCAACAGGTTAAAGCACAGCACTAGGAAGCTAAAGCCACTTCCGCATGAGTTCAATCCCCGCTTGCCCCGGAGGTGATCCATATGGTGCGCAGACCTCTCCTGACCCGCCCACTGCTCCCCTCAGCAGTGTACTTCATCAGTCAGCCTGTTCTGCTCCCCACTCTGTCTCTGGTGAAGCCTCTACCGCCCCTGCACCTCTGGCCTGTACCCCAGTTCTGAATGCACAAATAAATAAATCTTTTAAAAAATAAAAAGAATTACAAATAGTAAAGGATGTCGTAAGATGCAGAAATGAGCAATGAAGACGGTAGATTCTTGAGTTGTACTAATTCTAATTGGTAGCCTTCATGCCTTCTGGGTTTCCTGAAGCACTTTGCACATCTATAGATTCTACTTAAAATTTCCTCCCTCTTGTTCTATCTTTGCATACTTTACAATGAAATAAAATGACTGAGGAAATATCAGCAACCTTAGGTTTCTTCTCATATTAAGATATTTTGGTTGGAGAGGTTATGCTTGGCCCTTTGTAGTTATACACAATTATAATTTAGTACAAACAATGACTTTACATGATAAAGTAATTGTAAATGCTACTTAATCCTTAAATGTGGTCACCTGATACCTCAACATTTTTGTGGTTCCACCTCCTAAACACCCAGTTCCTTGCTACAAGGTATGAGAAATGGAGTTCAGCAAGGAAACTAGATAGATCAGACCGTACTCAAACCAGATGGATCTAGTTCATTCCATAAAGTGTATCTAAAAAAAAATTTAAGCCAGCATGTTAGGAAAGTAACATAAAAAAAAATCCCTATTTCCTGCTTCGTTAGAAAAATCAGAAGAGTTAACAAGTTTTAGATGGCATATAAACTGCTCATTTGCCCCAACTGACCCACTTTGCTTACTGAGGTCATCTGCGTGGAAAGTCATTTGCACTTTGTCTACTGTTCTGACCTCTGCTTGACCAAGTCCCATTATGGAAAATGTTCTGTCTCACAAGGCAACCCAATCTAAGATTAAAATGTTAAAACTGCTAGAAAATTTTCCCTTTCCATGATACTTCAATTCAATTTACCAACGTTCACCCTCTGGTCTCAGCTTTACCTCTCAAATTTAAATGGCATCCCTTTGATTACCAACAGATAGTTTTCAGTTTTTTGCTAGAATCACAATCTAATTTAAATATCCTAATTATGTTAATCTTTCTATGTATGTCAGTGATTCTCCACATTTTCCCCTTTCTGGTCATTTTCTATCTAGGCATTAGTGACAAAATGAAAGTTGTCACTACTTTTACTTAATTCCCTGGCAGAGTAATAGAGATATGCTTCAGAAATTAAGACTGTCAGGCACAGAATCCATAGTATATTCATTCTGTCCATTCTGCATCCATAATGAATTCATCATAATGTGCTCTCTGAGCATGATATGTAAATAATTGAGTACACACTGTTTATATATTGTTATTTAAGATGAGGTGAATTGAAAGAACTAATAATTGATAAGTCAGTTAAGACAATATAAGGGGGGATATATAAATGCAGAAAGATTTCCCCTAACTTTTATATATTTTATAGACCTATAGAAAAACAAAATGTTAGAGAATTAAATAGATTAATTAGAACAATGAAATTTTTAAAGTATGAGCTCCCCACTCCTGGTCATAGATGTAAGTACTTCCTGAGCAGACCTAATTCATGTTTCTTGCCTCTATTTTGCTATCTTTCCAATATACAGATATCTGCTCCTAATATCCTTCTAGTGGCTTCATAAGATAAACAAATCATTAATACATCTTTAAGTATATTATAGAGCCAGGGAAAGGAATTAAACCTGTTAATAATTGGGCTACATACATATAATTTTAATCAAGAAAGATCTTACAAATCATCCTTATCCATCCAGTGTTCAAAAGTTCAGGAAAGCAAGTACCACATTGCTCTTAAGGGTGTAGATGATGAAATTTTAAATTTCTGGTAATAATGTTTGTTGACTGGTGCCCCAAAATGTATCTATAAACCTCACATTGCTCTGTCTCACATGTAAAAGGGTCATGACTTTGCCCAAAGGTTAGTGACTTTTTTTAAAGTTTCATAGAGGTTTCCTGCTATTTTTCTAAAATCTACTAAGAATTCTTGTGCTGATTTGCACTTGGCTAAAAGAGAAGTCATTTTCTAACTGGGAGTCTGAATTGAACATAAATCTTTATTTAAAGCATCTGTGCTAAAGCAAGCATAATGGAGATTTATACATATCTAGAGAGAGAAACTTCAAGTGATCAATTAAAACATACTTTGAGTCATATAATTACTAGGCAACACCAAAGGAAAGTAAACTGAACTCCTTAAAAGAAAGGAAAAACTGATCTCTCTGCTATACATCAGTGCCTGAAGCCAAAATACAATCAATAACTACTATACTAAGTTACTGCATATACCTCAGGGTCTGCAATTGTGACTACAGAGTTCTGTCAACACATTGCAAGGCATGATGGTTAGAAGTACAATGGCCTTTGTGAGTTGTAATGAAGATATTACTGAAATACATAATAGATACTTAACTTTTACTGGGAGTTGACATTAATAAACTTCTAGGACTGAAGAATACTACTTTGCTTTTGAAAATGTCATGTTAGCAAGGAATATTCCTTTGCATATGTTGACTATCTCATCAAAATCATCCATTCTGTGACTCTCAAAGTGAAACCTGATTTACAATGAGAATTATCCCTAAGTGAAGTTTAATTTTTTTTTGAATGAAGTTTAATTTTACTGTCATTTTTACATTTATGGAAATTGTCTTTCAAAATTTATTCTAACTGATAAAGGTCTTATCCTAACAAAAATTATTATATAATTAAAGGAGTCAAAAGACAACCCACATATACAACAAGAGGGCTAATATCCAGACTATATAAAAGACACCTACAACTTAACAACAAGGACTAAAATAAAACACAGTTGAAAAATGGGCAAAGACTTGAACAGACATCATTTCTCCAAAGTACTCATGCAATTGGCCGATAAGCACATGAAAATACCATCAACATCAGTAATCATAAGTGAAATGCAAATCAAAGCCATTGTAAGATAACTGCCTCATGCCCATCCAGGTCACTCACCCCAGAAAGAAAAGTAGAGGAAAGAAAAAACATAAAGCAACAAGAATTGGTAAGGACATTGAGAAATCAGAACCCATATGCATCATTAAAGGAAATGTTAGATTCTTTAGTTACTATGGGAAAAACAATGTTAGTTTTTTCACTAGGTTTAAATTAGAATTACATATAGATAAAGCAATTCCATTTCATAAAATGTACCCAAGGTATTTGATAGCAAGATTGCAAAGAGATAGTATGCACTTATAACCTCCATTCACAATAGTCAAAAGGTGGAAGTAAATGACGTTATCCAACTAGGAATAAACAAAATATAACATATACATACAATGGAATAATATTCGATCTTAGAAAGGAATGGAATTCTGAGACTTGCTACAACATGGATGAATCTTGGAGACATCAGAATAATACAATTACAAACATGTTTTTATTGTTTGATTCTGTGCATGAGGTATGTGCTAAAATTTCTGGATATAGAAAGTAGGATGGTTGCAGAGGTTGGCTGCCCAACACCACTGATTTTACACTCAAAACTAATTAGGAAATTTTATAGAATACATATTTTACTGTAATAATTTTAAAAAGAGCCATTTGTTTCACCAAAGCAAAAAGCAAAAATGTTTATTATTATTATTTAACTATAAATAGTTAGCACTTATTGAACCTTTGTACCTCAGGTAATATTATGTGCTGTATTATGGGAAATTAATATTATGGGAAATTATCCCCAAAAGTCTACCCCAAAAGTCTCATATTGTTCTCTTTCTATAGATGAAGAAATTGAATTTAGAAATTAAACAACTTAATAACATCTCATCTTCACATTCCATTTGATAAAAATCACAGTTAACTAGGAATAGAGAGAAACTTTCTCAACTTGATGAAGACTAACTTTTTTAAAAGTCTACAATGAGTATTTTATTTAATGGTGAGTAATTTAACTTTTCCACGAAGATCAAGCATAAAACAGGATGTATCTTCTCAGTACTCCTTTTAAACATTGTATAGAAGCCTTGTTAATCAAATGAAAGAAGATAAGGAAATAAAAGGCACATAGATTGGGGAAGGAAATAATGGAACTATCTTGGTTGACAGATAATGTGATCATTTATGTAGAAAATCTGAAAGAATTAATCAAAAGACTTCCTGTAACTAATAAGCAATTATAGCATGGTTGCAGGGATGCACGACTAATGTCAAAGGGAATTACTTTCCATTTTACCAACAATGGAAAAATGGAAATTGATATTTAAAAAATAATGTGTTTACATAAGTACCACCAAAATGAATTGACTAGCCATAAATCTAACAGAATATTTATAAAATCTATATAAGGAAAACTGTAAAACTCTGAAGAATAATATCAAGGAACTAAAAAATTTGCAGAAAAATTCCTTATTAATGAATAGGAAGAGTCAGTATTCTCAAGATGTCAAATCTGCCCAACTGGAGCTATAGATAAAATGTAATGCCAACTAAAATCCCAGAAAGTTATCTTATGGAGATCAATAAACTGATTGTGACTTTTGTATGGAGAATCAAACAAAAGTCCCAAGATAACCAACACTGTATTGAAAGAAAGGAACAAAATTGAAGAAATTACATTATTGATACTAAATATTTACTAGAAAACTATAGCAATTAAAGAACATACAAATAAATTAGTGGAATAGAAAAGGGTGTCAAAAACCAGACACACATAAATACACTCAAATGAATTCTTTTAAGGGAACAAATGAAGAAAACATAGTCTCTTCAACAAATGTGTCTAGAATCACTGTAACTTCTAAATATATATATAAAAAAAAGAACCTTGGCCCTCCCTGGTGGCGCAGCGGGTTAAAGCACTGCACTGAGAAGCTTAAGCCACTTCCGCATGAGTTCGATTCCCGCCTGCCCCCGGAGGAGACCACATGGCGTGGCAGACCTCTCCTGACCCGCCCGCTGCTTGCCTCAGCAGTGTACTTCGTCGATCTGCCTGTTCTGCACCCCACTCTTACAACATTCACAAAAAAATTAATTCAAAATAGGTTAGAGACCCAAGTATAAGATGTAAAACTGTCAAACTTAGGAGATCTAAACAACCTTGAATATTATGTTGTCTTTCTAGATGCAACGCAGGAGAGATAAGCATGATAGAAATCATTAATAAACTGAACTTCTTTAAAGCTTCTGCTATTAAAAAAAAAAAAAGACCAAAAAATAATACCAAAAGAATGAAAAGATAAGTCACACATTGGGAGAAAATATTTGTAAAAGATACAACTGATAAAGGATGCTTATCCAAAATATACCCAGAAAATTTAAAATTCAACAATAAGACAACAGACCTCCTAAATTAGGGCCATAGACCTTAACAGACACTTCACCAAAGAAGATATACCGATCTTAAATAAGCAAATGAAAAGAGGCTCTATAGCATCAGGGAGATGCAAATTAAAACAGTGAGATACAATTACAGTCCCTATTAGAATAGCCAAAATCTGGAACATCAACAACAGTAAATGTTGGCAAGGATGTGAAGCAACAGGAACTCTTATTCATTGCTGGTGAGAATACAAACTGGTACAGCCACTTTGGAAGAAACTTTGGCAGTTTCTTAAAAAAGTAAACATACTTTAAAAAATATGATCCGGCAGTTGTACTCCTTGTTATTTTGAAAAAGGAGTTGAAAACAGGTTTTCACAAAAATCTGCACATAAATGTTTATAGCAATTTTATTCATAATTGTTAAAACATGGAAGCAACCAAGATGACCTTCAGTATCAAATGGATAAATAAACATTGGAATATTACTTAGTGCTAAAAATAAATGTTTTTCCAAATCGTAAGGAGACATAGAGAAATCTACAGACATAATGCTGAAGAGAAAGGAAAGCTCAAAACACTACATACTATATGATTACAATTATGTGACATTCTTTAAAAGGCAAAGCAGTGGAGACAGTAAAAAAATCAGTGGTTACCAGGGTGGAAGTCGAAGGAAAAACAGGCAGAGATTATTCAGAGTCCTAAAATAGGACATTAAGGGCTGTAAGTATTTGTGTATTGGGCATGTATCATTACTCATTTTCATAAATAAATGTGAATCCTAATGTAACCTGTAGTCTTTACATGATTATATGTTATTGCAAGTTCATTCTTGTAGAGAACAATGTACTGTTCTGGTTTATGAAACTGACAATGGGAGGAGCTTTAAGAGTATGGGGAAAGGGAAATGTAAGAAATTCAGTTTACTCACATACTCTGTTCCTTGTCAGGACACAATCATCAACTGGGATCAGCTGGGATCATTAACCAGAATGCCTAGGGGTGACATTTCTACATGGTGTGACCTTCCTCAAAATGGCCTTTGCAGGATAGTCAGATTTCATATAACTCCAAGCTCCAAGAGGGAGAATTCCAAAAAACAAAAAGGTCCCTTTATGTCCCAGCCTTTTTCAGCTATGTGGTATCATTTCATCATTCTCCACTGATGAAGAGTCACAAGCCTACTTAAATTCGAGGGAAGGGACTCTAGCCCCATATCTTTTTTAAAAAATAAGATTGATTGGGGCCCTCCCTGGTGGCGCTTTAACCCTGGTGGGTTAAAGCACTGCACTGAGAAGCTAAAGCCACTTCAGCAGGAGTTTGATCCCCGCCTGCCCCGGAGGTGACCACCTGGCGAGGCAGACCTCTCCTGACCCGCCCACTGCTCCCCTCAGCAATGTACCTCGTTGATCTGCCTGTTCTGCTCCCCGCTCTGTGTGTGGTGAATCCTCTCACCATCCCTTCACTTCTGGCCTGTACCCAGTTCTGTATCCATAAATAAATAAATCTTTAAAAAAAATAATAAGATTGATTAATTGATTGATACAGGGACTGGGGTACAGGCCAGAGTTGCAGTGGGTGAGAGGATTCCCCAGAGACAGAGTGGGAAGCAGAACAGGTGGACTGACTGCAATACACTGTTGAGGGGAGCAACAGCAGGTGAGGAGAGGTCTGCAATGGCTCATGTGGGTCACCTCCCTGGCTGGGGATGGAACTCATGCTGCATCACCAGGGAGGGCCCTCTAGCCTCCATTTCTTAATGGGAAAAGTATTTAGGCACCCATGACTATGTATAAAGTTGGGATAGACTCAAAAGTCCTTTTTCCCAGTTAATGTGATGTTTGGTTCTTGGATTTATGGATTGTTATTACTGAAGAAATTAGGAAAGGATGGGAAGTTGACAGACTTTTATTCTAATAAAGCATGAAAGCATATATAACTCAAAGGCATTTTCATTTGAAACACAATGCCAACTGAAGAATATTTTTTAAACAGTCAATTCATATTAAAACACAATATGTTTATACATTTTGCTCTTAATGAGAAATGCACCTAAAATAGAGGAAAAGCCATGGGAGAGACCAATGCTGAAATTGTTGGCATCTGGGTAACAAAAGGACAAAGAGATGATGGATGGCAGTATGTATATTAGCAAGTTCCAAGCCCTGTTAATAGCCACTTGCCTGCTTTGGAGGGCAACACTGGGTTTACACCAAAGTCTTTACAAGGAGGACAGCAACTGTGGATGGGCACACAGACCCCTCAGGAGTTTAAACCAGGCTTGGAGGGTTATAAATAGAGATGTCCTAAACCTCTCAATAAACAAGAGTAAACCCATCAATAAAACAGGACAAAAACAGCCTGAAAATCTCAGGGAAAAAAAAAAGCTTAGAATAAATGAAGAAAATGCTATTCTTCCCTGGGAAAAAGACCATTTTATCAGTCATGAAGAAGAGAAATGTACGGGTATTGTTTTCATTGCCCAGTAAAGATATTTTCTTTAGGACATTAAAAAATGACTATGCAGTCAAATGAAACAATTGAGGACTATTGGAGTTTGGTTTGTGTGTGTGTGTGTGTCACAACAAAGAAAACAGTGAAATAGAGTTTAGAAAGGTTGTAATTAGTAATGAACCCTCTTGAAAATAATAGTTTATAAAGCAGTTATTTTTTGTGAGTGTAGATGACTAAATAAATAATCACAGCTTACTAAAATATTGTCAACTTCCAGATTAGTTATTTTACTAATGTATGTGCTAAAACAACTGTTTGAAGCTAGACTTGTCCATAAAGAAACTATTTTAAACTCTACTCTATAATTCAACATAAGCATTTAGGAAAAGGGAAATGTGAATGAAGATAGAAGATTTGCTTTGTCCCAATTTTATCAACTATTAATCTGTACTGAGTCATTTCATTATTCCAATAAAAATAATGCAGTGGGCCCTCCCTGGTGACTCAGTGGATTGGAGTACCACATTGCAAGCTGGCCACAGCCGCGTCAGTGTGAGTTCAATCCCCGCCCTGGAGGTGACCCAGATGTGGCTCCCCTCAGCAGTGTACTTCTTTGATCTTCCTGTTCTGCTCCCCACTCTGTCTCTCTCTCACTGTTCCTGCTGCTCTGGACTGTACCCCAGTTCTGCATGCATAAATAAATAAAATCTTTAATAATGATAACAATAATAATACAGTAATTTGTAATAGTGAATGCAAAGCTTTAAAAGATACTTAAGTGAGTTCTGAGTCATTTAAAAAAAAAGACTAGAAAGATTAACTGGTGAAAGATTATGAAGGACATCAAATGCCAGCCTAAGGTATTTAAGCTTCACTTGATGGTCAAGAGGGAGACACTAAAAATATGTGAACACCACAATGTCACTACCAATACCATTCTGTTGGTATATGAATCTGGTTTTCAAAGCCTCTTTAGATTTTTTTTTCTTTTTCTTCCTTGCTTTCTTTTTAGGTTTAATAACGAATAACTGGATACCAGTAAGGAGGCTATTGAAGTAACCCATAGTGGAGAGATAAAAAGCACCCTAAATAGGTTTTGTGATCATAAAAGTGAAAGATAGGGCTATAAAAAGCAATGGAGGGGTGTAGTTTGCCTGAGACTAAGGTTCCGAGGGTGTGAGAAGTACAATGCTTACACCAGAACTGTGCCAGACAAACCAGCATAGACAGTAAGATCTAGATTAGTTATTTCTTGCCAAATTCTGGGCTATGAAGTTGAGAGAGGGAAGACTGGTAGGAACTGAGGAAAGAGAGTAGGAAGTAGACAATATGAGGAGCTCAGACTCAGACCTGGAGAGACGATAAGAAAAGCAAATGACCAAAGTTGCATCCAGATACTTCCCAGCCTCCACCAGTGTCCATTCCTCCAGGACTTGAGCTAACACCACGTATCTGCCTCTATTTTTACCATAAAATGGGAAATCCATGGCTGCTCTCCTTCTCTGTAATCCTAGTTCTCATAATTGCATTTCCTCTATGTCTCCTAAATCAGTCATTTCCCACCTCCCTACTGCTTTCAGCCCATGCCATATAGTCCAAGCCAGCCCATGACTGGCTTTCCGATTCTTTTCAGTCTCCAAACCAATATACTGGTCTTCATAATAGCTTTTGTTACTGGTCGGTATATCAGCCTTAGGTTAGAATGATTGATTTAATATTTCACTTTAATTTATGCATCTATAAATTGGATTTAATAATAACAACTGACTTCTCAGATTGACTAAAGGACTCATTGAGTTAATACCTAGAAAGGATGGTCTCGTGGCTCCTTGTTACCCAGTAAGCACACAGAGCAAGTGATCATCACTGTTGTTACTATGCTATTATTGTAAAATTTGTGTCTTTCCCACTCAAAGACTAATATTTCAAATTGACATAGGAAGAGAGTTTGAATAAATCTTACTCAAGGTTATCTAACTTAAACCAAAGAATACTGTCCAAGAGTTCAAGGCCAAAAGTATCACTGGTCCCACAGGCTTCCAGTATGAGCATCTGGGGAGCATAATCCAAAGTGGCTGCCTCCTTTTGTTTTTCCCCAGCACCCACATTAACATTTGTCCCTGCTTTCCACCCTATATATTTCATTCTCTCTCTGAAGATTTACTTTCTTTGATGATTTTTCATGCCAATGAAGCAATGGCTATGCCACAATTGCCTGTGTGTTCTCAGTCCAGACTCTCAAGGGAGTTTTCAAAATTTTTGTCAATCTGGAAATGATTGGTCATCTTGAAGCAGCTGAAGTCAAAGAAGGGCTCTAGGAAAGATAGACACTAACATCTCTGTTAATTGTGATTTTATACTATGCTTCCAACAATATACTCCAGACACTCAGATACAGTAGTCACCATCACCTAGCTTGTTTTTGTGTTCTACATGTATTATTCTTCCTATCTGAATGTCACTTTTCACCTAACCTTTTCCTACTTCTTTCAAGTCAACACAAATATTACCACAATGATATCTTAAGTGACTTTTCATGTTTATATATTTTTCACTACAACTTTTAACATATTACATAAAATTATATATTATGTAATTTTATATATAATGTAATTTTTTGTGATTATTCAAGGCAGAGATTCTTTTTTTAAAAAAAATTTATTTATGCATACAGAACTGGGGTACAGGTGAGAGGTACAGGGGAGGTCAGAGGATTTACCAGAGACAGAGTGGGAGCAGAAGAGGCAGATCGACAAAGTACACTGCTGAAGGGAGCAGCAGGCGGGTCAGGAGACGTCTACCACACCATGTGGATCACCTCTGTGGGGGGATCAAACTTGTACTAAGCATCTGCATCTCACTTTCAGTGCTGCACTTTAACCCATTGTGCCATCAAGAAGGGACCGAGATTCTTATTTTTAATCCATTTTTGTATCTTCAGGATATGCTTTGTTGGTTGAATACTTAAAAATTATAATTTTTATTGTAAAACTGCCTACATTTAGTCTGAGCTTATGAAAAGTCTAAATTACTAAATACATTTAACCAATTTTGTTAATGGGCTATGGTGGTGGACTATGGGTGATTTGGTAGTGGGCTGCACTGTGGTGGCAATACCTGAGCTGGAGATCCTATACTTTAAATATCAACCATAATGTGAGCTAATGCACATCAATTTAAAAAATTAATCTAAAAATATATCGGCCCTCCCTGGTGGCGCAGCGGGTTAAAGCACAGCACTGAGAATCTAAAGCCGCTTCCTCATGAGTTCGATTCCCGCCTGCCCCGGAGGTGACCACATGGTGTGGCAGACCTCCCCTGACCCGCCCGCTGCTCCCCTCAGCAGTGTACTTCCTCGATCTGCCTGTTCTGCTCCCCACTCTGTCTCTGGTGAAGCCTCTCGCCGCCCCTGAGCCTCTTCTGTATGCACAAATAAATAAATCTTTAAAAAAAAAATAAGGTATTATTTTAAAACACACTTTAGCATGCACAGTAATGAAACTGAAGCTGACAATTTATAAAATAATGAGTATTCTGGTAGAGTATTTTGTTATTTTCATTAATAGTCATTAGATATAAACACACCTGTTTCATATAGAGACATACCCAGAATTGTTTTGACAATATATGGAAGAAGTTCATTTCTTGTAATCATTTTCTAAGTTTCAATTCATTATACATTTATTACATGAATAATATATCTTTTTTTTAAAGATCATGCAAGTGCAACCATTTTATACCTTAATAAGTTGAAATATCAGTATCTGGATACTAAAGACATAGGAGTCCCATTTTAATAACCATATTTTGCTTCTATTTGCTATGAAGCTAACTACAGATGCTATTGTATTTTATAAAACTGATACTTTTAAAACCATTTTATTGGGAAAAAGTGTTTCTACAGTTATGAGAATTGCCTTTACCTTTTTAATCACTTGCTCTTCTCCTCCTCACTTTATTTCTTCCGCGCTATGGCTAAAGTCTAACAACTCCTTCATTTGATTCTTCTATTCTGTTGACACTGTTTTTGCTCTTTCTTCTAATGCCCTATATTCTAAAATAGGGTGATACTTTGAATGTTTATCAATATATATTTACCTTTCCAACTATTATGAATATATTCTTCCATTTCATTAATTGAGACTTGAAGCTGTCACCTGTTTTATAATGAAATATTAGCAGATGTGTTTGAGTAGTTTGTTTGGGGTCTTGGACCTGCTAATCCACCACCAGAAAAGCTGGTCTTTCCATATGGGCCCCAGATTGCACACACATTGAACTGACTTAAACTTAATGTTCAGCTTTTTTGCTGAGCCTAGTTCCACTTGCTGCTTAAATCAGATCTACAGAGATCAGCCTCACCTAAGTCATATCTGCCTGTTGACCTGTGGGCCTCCAAGAATAATAATAAACTCGCACTATTGTCAGATGCAGCATTTTGATATGGTCTATTACCTTGCATTTTAGTGTTAGGAATTGACTGATAGAAATTTCTTCCTACCACCACCACTTATTTTCATTCTAAAATATAAGGAAAAATAGAAACTATGCATTTTAAGCATCTCTTACATAACAGGACTTTAATCTTGTCATGTCATCAACATATAATTAATAGCTAAAAGAGCTGATTGTGGTCATGACTGAGAACTTAATATGGATTAAGCATTAATTGTATACGTTATTTCCAAATCACCATTTTCAGGTAAGGAAAACACGGAAAGCTTAATTCCTTTCTCAAAGTCTTGATGCTAGTAAGTGGCAGGAATAAAAATTCAGACCTCAGTGTGTACCTCCTCATACTGCTTATGATCATTTATACCAGCAATAGTGATAGTCATAATCGTGCATGCAATCCCCAGGATCAAGGTTGCATTCAGGCATCTTTTCTGGTTAGAAACAATGCTGGGAAATGGTTTAGACTCCTTCAGTTGAAAACATTTAAAAATTTTTAAGTGCATACATAGCAAAATTGGGCTTTTTTTTTAAATTTAGAACTCAAGCTATCATGTAAGTTGTCGGAGCAGGTTCAGAAGACAGTTTTTATTTGTGGTGTCACAAAAGTATGGAGTTTAAGTATAAATTAGACTTATCATTACCAGCCTTACCCATGACATGTACAAAGATGGACAAGTGTGTGGGAGCATAAAACCAACTTAGATTTGAAAAAAAGACCAAATGATTGTTATTTTACCATTACAAATAAAAAAGATATATTCAAAATATGACATAGATGCTCCAAACAGCAACTCAGTAAAATTGTAGTTGAAAGATACCAATTTGAAGTAATTTACTCTTTGATTTTTAGTCCTTTTCACCATCCAAACAAAGCCTTATGTTTTGGATGGTTTGTTTTAGTTTGTTTTCATTCAGGCATATTTTATAAATATCATGTCTTTCCTAAAGAGAATATCTGAAAATACAGAAGCCAGTAACTTTTCTAATTCTATCGGCAAGCTGCTAGATTGTCCTGATAATCACAGAGTGGTTATCAAAGATATAATCATGTCAAGCAACAATTTGAAGAACGCCTTCACAAGAATATTGCTGTAGTGGTCTGGTACATCCTTTTCTTGATGTACAACATCTCACAATGTCAATATAGTTAATATTACACCAGATTTGCTAGCACGTGGTATGTCAAAACTTTGGATACTTAAAATGTTAGAACTTGAAATTTGAAATAAGGGAAGAAATCCAAGTTAGCAGTGGAGTCAAGAATAAGGCTTAAAGTTGAATGCAGATCAAATTTGTTAGGGCTGGGGATTCTAGACATAAAATGAAAAATGAGCATTACATTCACAAGACAACTGTCAGCCACCCTGAATTTTCAATAGCTCAATAAAGCTTATTTCTCTATGACAGTTCACTGTGAGTGATCCTGGGGGTGACTGAGACTCAAGCTCCTTTGCCCTATTTCCAAAGCCCTCAAAACCTAGAGTATCAATTTTGAGTCGTCAGAAAGAAAGTGACAATGGAGCAAACACATACCCTTCTTCACCATTTTGACTCAGAAGTGTATAATCATTGCTATTGATGTTCTGTTGCTAGAAATAGTGGTCCCTTCTAGTTGCAAAGGTGGACCCCCCCTTACCAAACCTCCCCCCCACCAGCCTGGCAGAGGTTTCACCAATGCCTGCCCAAACTAGTGAGACCCGAGACCTATGCTGGGAGGGTAGAAGAATAGCCAAAGGCTTTAAGATTTTCTGGGAAGCCATACCAGTACTAGTCAAGTGGCAGGAGCCTCATGGCCTCCCAGGACTCCACCAGCACCCACCTGGACCCACTCATACTTTATGATCTCCCAGAAGATTCCCCTCTAGCCCTAGCACTGACTGATGAGACCCAGGACCCATGTCAAGGAGTAAGCTGGAGTAGCTAATTGACAGGATAGCCTGTCAGCCCCCTACAGCTGCTGGCTTACATAGCCAGGACCACCACTGTTCCCATGCCCAGACCTGGAGATAGAGAATTAGAGATACCTGCCAGAGGTGTCACCCACCAACCATAGCCACCCAACCAGGCATTTTCCATGACTAGGCTTGTTCTGTGGAAGGCCCCAGCTACCAGTTAATGCCCAGAACAGTGGCAAGACCCACCTTCAATAGGAGTCCACCAACAGCACAGCAAACCCAAAAGTAAACAATGTGGAGAAAGAAAAATACTCATCTCGGGCCCTCCTTGGTGGCACAGCGGGTTAAAGCACAGCACTGAGAAGCTAAAGCCACTTCCACATGAGTTCAATTCCCGCATGGTGACCCACATGGTGCGGCAGACCTCTCCTGACCCACCCACTGCTCCCCTCAGCAGTGTACTTCGTCAATCTGCCTGTTCTGCTCCCCACTCTGTCTCTGGTGAATCCTCTCACTGCCCCTGCACCTCTGACCTGTACCCCAGTTCTATATGCACAAATAAATTAATCTTGAAAAAAAAAGAAAAATACTCATCTCCAGAAGCAAAAAAAAAAACAAATAGGGGAAAAAAGATGGAAAGAAATGAAAAGAATCTTCATGGATTGAAAGAATCATCTTTATCAAAATCTTGCCCAAAGCAATATAGAGATTCAGTGTAATTCCAATAAAAATAATTTAAGTGAGATCAAAAACCATCCTGTCAAACGAGTATTTCTGTACTGATGGAATTTAATGTGTCAAAGAAAAAGCTGGGAGAGTTAGAATGAAAGGAGCTCCACAGTTTTCTTTCTACATTGTCCAAATAAGGTTCATTCATATATCCAACAAATATTTTTTAAAACTAATTTATGATAGGCATCTCCTTAAGTACAATGAGAAATATAACAAATTCATAACTTCAAGAGCCATCCTTTCCTTGTCTGTCCATGTTAAGCAATGCTAATCAAACACAGCTTCTTTCCCACAGATGTCAGACAGATCCTGCGATTTCTTCTCAATGTATCACTCCAAGCAGTTACTAGCTATTTATTTACATTTAAAACAAGAAGCAAAATGTATTTGCTATTCCAGTATTAGTTAAATATAAATGGCACAGATATGGTTAAATCCTTCAAGGAGCACACATTTTTCTATTCATAGGGGAAGAAATGAGTAGTCTGGCTTCTGACCCAATGGTGATAGCTCTAAAGTTCAGAATCGGTTGTACTATAAGAACAATGAAACTGAAAGAAAAATTGAAACAAGGATAAGTTTCATAGGAATATTTTCAATTGGGTGCCTATATTTGGATTATAGACATGTTTGATAGGATCAGGTATCTCTTCAAACTTAACAAAAGCCAAAGAAGTTATATGTGTAACTAAACTAAATTTGGAGGCAGTGATGATTTTAGTTTAGCAATTACTAAGGAGCAAGCCTGTCCACAGATAACTAGATTGTCATGAGCTGAAATATAAATGTTTTAGTGAAGAGTTTGGGCCAGTTACTTGAATTAAAGGGGAATTAGTTTCTTCTTGGACTATGAAAACAAAATATTTCATGGGCTTTAAACCTTTGCCTTCACTGATATAAGAAAGCAAAATAATTCCTAAAGCAATCAGCATTAGGGAAATTAAATCATGAAAATAGATTTTTAAAGTAATATTACTAAGGTATCTTTTCCTGGTCTCTTTTATTTCCAAATTTAGATCACTGTAAAGATCCAATACTAAAATCCCACCAACATATATCAAATTTTCCCTTGGTTGACCTCTTTAAAAGCTTATATATTTTTTATTTCCTCATGTGTGAATAATAGTCATAAATTTTACATAGACTAGTTTTTAAGGCAACTTGATTATTGAGTTTTATCCTTTATTCATTAACACCTATTAATTCATCTTCTTGTCTTATTAAATGGAGTAACAATATTCCTTAAAATCAGTAAAGCTAAATTTAATGAAAGAATAGATAATAAAAATTCTTTCAATATTGTTAACAACTCTCTTTTCCAAGGTCCATCCCTAGCATTGAATGAAAATATTAAATATTTACTATGTTCCCAGTATAAATAAATGCTTTCTGTGAATAAAAGATTGAACTATTACTTCAATTTAATTAGTTTTGAAAGATAATAATGGCAATTAATAAGAATATCTTTGGATCACTAATATTTGCTTTTATATTCACCATAAAAAATAATACTCACTTGAAACTTAGAACAGAAATAATGGAATAGGAAAGAGGAGTCTAAACAGAAAGGCATTGAAATATTTTAATAATTTAGACCTTTAGTCACTCAAATTGGCTTAAACATGTATAGTGGTTTTGTAATTTAAACAGTAATGACTTTAGAATGGACAACAAATTGGTTTTGTTCAATTGTTTTGTTAATGCCTTTGTACAGGCTAAAACTTAACTACATCCTAGTTATTGCCAGTGTAGTAGACAGGGTTCTCCACAGAAACAGAAGTAATAGGATTCATAAAGATATGTAAGAGGAAGTTATAGGAATTGACATTCACAGTCATGGAAGCCAAGAAGCCCTAAAAGCTGCCATCTGCAAGCTGGAGAACCAGGTAAACCAGTGGTATAATTCAGTCCAAGTCCAATGAGCTTGTGTTAATCACAATTTGAGTCAAGAAATTCCAGATCCAGCCAGCCAGAGATCTAGAAAAATAATCCAGAAACCATCTAGCCAAGAGGAACATGTGTGCAAAGAACCTAACAAGGAATGAAGTCAGCATGTAAAACACACACAGGAAAAAGGTGTGAAACTGATGAGCAAAGATCAAGATGAGAGGTTCAGAGATGAGATCAGTGTGATAGCCAGGAGCCTTCAAAGTCTGGTGTGGAGAGATTATAATCTATTCAAGTTTTTCAAGAAAAATCATGGCATAAATTTCAAAATAAGGTAAATCAAAGGATCAAATCTACATTTGTAAAGGATCTCTCTGTTGAGAGAATGAATTATAAAAGGAAGTGGTGTAAACAACTGTAGGCTAAGACTACCAGGTCAACCATTATGGATTTCTTCAAGTCTCTGTTGAATGTAAACAAACCCAAAATGGCCCTATTATTGGCCAAACTCCATCTGTATTCTAATAAGCAGCTGAATGCATGAACAGTAAGTTGTAGTGTAAGTTCTTGAATTCTTAGAATCCTAAGACAGGCTGCAGGGTATTTTGTGATCTGATTTTTCCCAGCCAGCCCTCCAGCTCTATCTTGCCCACCACCAAAATATCCAACAATAGTTCTCCAACATGCAGTGCTTTCCTTGACTCTACAGGTGCTGATAACAGCTTGCATTGCCTGTACAATGGCTAGTTGTTTTCCTTCAAGTCCTAGTCATTTCTCAGAAGCTTGTCCCAATTTTCTCTCTATATATACAGTGGATGCCTACACTTTGTACCCTCTGAATTGTCCCTTCCTAATCCTGACAAGTCAAATATTTAGTATGTATAGAATAAGGTATGGCCAATAGAAAAGAATAAGAATTTGTTGATTGGTCTATAAGTCAATGACTTTCATTTGCTACATTACATGGAATTTATCTGCTGATTTTTTCTTTTTCTTCCATTAGATAACATGTTCCATAAAGCAAGAATTATCTAGCATTTATCCTTGAGTCAATACCTGTCATGGCGGTCAGCACAAAGAAGATGCTCTGTAAATATTTGCCAAACTAAATCTAAGTAGCACAGGTATTCAAAGATGTAAGGGCTCTTAATTTATGAAGTCCTCATTGTAATTTAGCTTTAGAAGGTATAGACAAAACTAAAAAGTAATCTGAAGTAAAACATTTGCCTCACCAAGGGAATTTAACACTTCAAATTATTTTATTGTTGAAATATTCACTCAACTAGCAGGCATTTCTAAAATGTGTTTTTGCTGTTATGGCTTTGTGGCTGAAAAATTTGTTTTAAAGGCATTAGGACATTGAGTGTTAAAAAAACATTTCTAACCCCAACTTCAATTTAAAAAGTAATTGTTAGTAGGAATATTTGATGGCAGAGTTTCAGCTTCACATGGCTTCAAAATACTTTCCAAGGTAAAGTTGCTTAGTGATACTTTAAATAGAAGGAATTGTGTTTGCCAGCTTAGCGATTAACATCATCTCATTAATGTGGAAGACAGTGCATGGTTGGAATATAAAATAACACTGATTCCACATAAAAGTACAAAAACATCAGCAAAATGATGAATATAACAGCAAAAATATCCTGTCCTGGCGTCTTTAATTTTAATCATGTCATAAAAGTCTGTAAAATCAGTATTAATATTTTCAAATGCCACTTACTGAAACATGTTGTACAATGATATGTGCAGTCAGAATTAGCTTATAGTTTCTATAGATATATAGTATATTGATATGCAAATATCAATATATTTTAATGGAGTTTTAATGGGAGTTAAAATAGGAAATGAGCAATTAGGTAATTGTTAATATATCTGCCATCCTAAGATTAAATGATTTTATTAATTTTATACTTTGGATGCAAATTTCAAGAGAATCCACTTAATTAGTTAATAAAATCATATGATCTTTTTAGTTTTATGGTATCAAAATGCTTTCTTAAAACCAAAACATAATTCTAAGTTACTATTATCTCCTGCTAAAAATTGTATTATCATTTGACTCATATTTGTCATAAAAGTTGAAAAGTGACTTCCTTATCTTTTTTCTTGTGTGTTTTTCCCAGTTTCTAAATGAACACTTAAAATCTGTAAGATAATATACTTTCATTTTCAAAATATTTTCCTCTCCTAAATTTTTTTTACTGCTAGAAATATACTGCCCAAATTAATGAATAACTATAAAGAAATAGTTAATAAACTGTAATGTGTCCCCTCTAGTTATTATTATGCTGCAATTACAAAGAATGAATGAAATATATCCATTCCTTCAAACAGA
The DNA here is from genome assembly GCF_000260355.1 of Condylura cristata. Classification (NCBI taxonomy): domain Eukaryota; kingdom Metazoa; phylum Chordata; class Mammalia; order Eulipotyphla; family Talpidae; genus Condylura; species Condylura cristata. Next base: position 34,874,611 of record NW_004567107.1, on the reverse strand, counting down.
TTTTCATAGTGTATTATTAAATGGAAAAGTGTGCTATATTATCCATTGCTGCATAACAAATTACCTCACAAATTGGTGCTTTAAATTTACAAAAATGATTATCTCAATTTCTCTGGGTTCAGAGAACCAGGTGTGTCACTCGGCCCAGGATTTCTCACAAGGACAGTCGAGGTCAGCGGTGGTGGTGGCTATAGTTACCTGAAGGTTTCAATGAGACAAGATCTGTTCTGAGCACACTCAGTAGTTTCTGGCAGAATTTGGCTCTTTGCTTGGCTGTTGGAATACAACCTCAGTTCCCCAGCATTACCCATTGCTTCCCTGTCATTCCTCAAAAGGCAGCTCACCAAAGACTATCCGACAGGTTAATACAAGCAATCTAAGAAACAAGAAAAAGGCAAGAAATAAGAAATAGAGAAGACCTCTCTAAAATCATAATACCCAAAATATGATATATTGGAACATAAAATTATGTGTCTTATATGTATATTTACAGATCCATTATGCACTATTAAGTATTACATTTTCAAACAATAACTACTAGAACATTAAAAAAAAAGCTGGGTTTACCTGTCAGTCAATGATATGCCCCTGCGCAGTAAATAAAATTCACTGAGTGGTCCTTTGAAAGAGAAAGTTGGGACTTACACATTGTCAGCGGATAAAGGCCTTATTTTAGAAAAATATTTTATAGTAGTTAGAATCCAGTTAGCAGTATAGGTTGTAGCAAGCCTGATAACATGTACACATCACAAAGCTGCTCCTTACCCTTTCAAATTACCAGCACTAATTTGGAAGAACTAGATTTCCTACAGTGAACATTTAAAGACCCCATAACATTTGGAGGCCTCTGTAACATCTTATTTTTCATGAAAGAAAGGTACAAAGAAGAAAGATACATTAACTAAAATAATCATAATAATGTGCTCTGAAGAATACAAATTGTTCTTTAACCAGAGGGTGGAAATCTCCAAAGAAGCTCCTTAAAGAAAATGTTTACATTCTCTTTTTATATAAAAGGATTCATCTAACAGTGTATTACAAACAAAAACCACAACACTGTTGATGATCTCAGCTGGAGGGAAAGGATAGAAAGCAGACCAATTTATTACCAACTGGTTTAAAGAAGTTACAGGCTCAGATCCAGAAGAAAGGAGAAGGGAAGAGGTTTAGAGCAGAGAAGGCAGGAAACACATTTTCTGATCATCAAATATGAATAAGCTTTGTGCTTGGCATTTTACAGAAATGTTTGTATTTAATCCTAGAACTAACTGTATGGTAAATAAACCATTGTGCTGTTAAGGAAAGTGAAGCTCAGTGAGCTTAGCCGGTTTTTAAAAGTGACAGAACTCATAAAAGGTAGACCTTTGTTTCAAAGACCAGTGAAAGACCTGAGTAGTTTACATTGTTATTTTGAAAACTAACAACAACAAAAGACAGAGTAAAAGAAAAAATTGTAGTAATTTTAAAGCTATGCTCCCTACCCCTGGATAGTCACTTAATAATTCACAAAATATAACACCAGCCATTGGGTGATCTTTAAAGCTAATTTAGGTTGTTAAGCTACGGAGCACCCTCTTATGGTTCCACCAACCCAGAGCCATCCTATGGCACATCAACCTCCTGAAAATGTACCAAGAGTAGGATTAGACAAACTAGTAGTTACAATTAAAAGGTTAAATTCAGTGTTCATAAATACAGACCTGGTCGGCCAAATGCGAGCCTGGCATCTGTTTTCTATAGTCAGATATGGGTTTGAATTTGACAGGTGATACACTCTCTTGATTTGCCACAGGCTTTCCTTTCCTCCTTCCTCTGATGTTAAGCACAGTCTGATTCACATATTTATGCTACCTGCCTGACCCTTGGAGGCATTTGAGTTTGTAATCCCCAGACACAATACTGCAAAAAGTTTCTTCCTGCTCTCATACTCTGATTATTTGACTTAGGATGACTGAAATGTGGACCTAGAGCTATCAAAACATTAAAGAAAAAAATTCTTAACTCACAATTCGATATGAAGAAAAGGATTTTGTTTTAAAGGCAAAGATTTTCTGATCTTCAGAAGACATCAGCATTAAAATGGAGTGAATATATGTAATCTCATGTCAAGTTATCAATGAATGTCTGTGGGACATCAGTGATGTGTATGACATTAAGCTAGGCATTGAGAAATATACAAAGAAGTATAACATGTCTGTCACCATCCAAGAGGAAGCATCTTGTCTAGTTTATGAGTCAACAATATAGCAATCTTTAAATTAAGCATGTACCTGGGTCCTCAAAATACAGGTTTTTAAAAGCTCAATCAAAATATTTTCCCTGGAAAGTAAATAAAATCAAGGAGATATGTTTTGAGGAGCAAAAAAGAGAAAAAAAATTATATCTATCTTAACCAGATTGAATTATTTATGAAATAATTTGTGCACCAGAGGCTCAGTTAAGGTAAGCATGTAATTATTAGTTCTCTCATCTCCCTTTGTTGTCCTTTACAAAGAATTCCTCCCCCCAAAATTAGATTATCACCTTGGCTCCAAACACAGTGCTGTTGCAATTTTGGTTATACCAGCTGAAATTGTCCACCCTGTCACAAAGATGAAGCTTTTGTTAATAGGGCTCATAAATGCTATTCAACTTTGTTGATTGCCCCATATTATGAGTATTCTCATGTTACTGCCAGTTGTTTTTCAGCTTCATTGTCTGTCTACCCCACTGCACTGTGAATAAGTTGGCTGTGATTTTGTTCACCATCACACCCCCTCGACCTGGCAGGGATCCTGCACATCATGGACTATTCATGCATCATAAGTGAATATTATTGCAAGTGGTGTTCTCATTCTTTAACTATGAAACTGACTGATCTTGTGAAAATTCTTTAAGACCAAAACCAAGTTGCGCCATCTTGAATTTGATATTCAATAAGAATATCCTTCATATTTTTGAGACCTCCCTTTTACTCAAATAATCATTTATTGGTCCTGATTTTGCATATTCCTTAATATCTAATTTTTAGAGCATATCTGTTGCAAAACTTCAGTTCTATGTATTAATTGGAGTTCATGTATTACTTTATTCATCTCACAGATATCCCATAAGGCAGGTGGTCCCATTGTGCATATGAGTAAATGGAGGCTCAGAGTGATCAAGTCAGCCAGACTGGTAAACAGCTGCCTAAGAAATGGCTAGACTTTACACCAAATCTCTGGTCAAAATCTTTTCTCTTTTTCACTATAATTTGTTAAATAAGCAAGTCTAATTCAAGTGAAAATATATTCATGCTGGTTTGTAAATACAATAAAGGGAAATTCTAACAAACCTAATAATTTAAAATTAAAGTCCAGCCTTGAAGTGCAAAATCCGTTTGGCTTTAATTCAAATTTGTACTGCTAAATAGCCTCATTGCAGATGTGAAAGTATTTTCCACCATCTGAAAAATCTATTTCTATAATTGAGATGAGTATGATTCATTGGTGTTTTGCTATAAGAACCTAAAAATTATTTCCCCCACATTTATATTCTGAAAATAGTATCTTCATATGGGTAGAAGAAGATATGATTTTGTACTGTATTTTCAGGTGTAACAAATCAAATATAATTTTTGGCTGCCAATATTTACTTCAAAATATGGAAAGAAGTCTATTTTCTAGGACATCCTTTCCCTAGAACCATTTTCCATTTCCAAATCAGGAAGTAAAAAAAGGTTTCTGAAAGGATGGGTGGAGGGACTTGAGGAATTGCTGGGTATTAGTATTAACTATATGACTGGATAAAGATGCTACGTCTCTAGAAAGATGAGAGTTGTGACTATAATCATTACTGAGACATGTCTATCACCTTCTACACCCCAGTATTCTCTATTAAAATCCCATTCAGAGCATTGTCTGTCTTCTACCCCCACTCAGCCCCTGGGAATTCCTAGAACTCCAGCTCTACAGAAGGAGTGCTTACCAAGAAGAGGAGTTAATCTGCTAAGCTGTTGTCCTGTTCTTTAAAAATATGAAATCACTGACATTAGTGATTTTTGACTCTATAAAACTTTAACTCTTCAGAATTTAATGTGAAGAATCTGATTGTTTTAAAAGAAAAGTACTTTCTATTTTGGACAACCTCTGTGCTTTAAGGATAAACTAGAATTTTGTAAATTGGTCCGCTGAATGACAAGCCAACATATTTGAAGCCAGCTGTCACCTTTTATTAGTCACACCCATAAATCCAGCCCAGTGCTGGGATTGTTCCCAGAGTCACTGCATCACAGATAGGGTACTGAAGGGAGTCCACTGAAAGAAAGTGCCCTTGATTTGGGAATCTTAGGGACTGTTCGAGATCTATGGACTGACCTGCTTGCAAATTTTCATAAGGGGAAATTGATGTCATCTTATTTTTCTTTCCTAATTGCCTGCCTTTCACTCATATTTTTAGCCACTAGATCTAAAATTCACCTGACCCCATCAATTTAATATTCCCATTTTGTCCATCTGCCTCTCCTCCCAAGATAGTAATTTTACCTTCCTGTACATAGATCTCACAAGCTTATAACATTACTAAATAAAGTATATAATAACCACCTTTATGTCTTAACATCAATATGACTTTTTTAAAGTGCCATCAAGAAAGTCATCTACGAAGATATTTTCTTGCATGTGTAAGTACTGCTGCTGAGATGAAACTGGAATGACTGCAGCAGTTCAGCTATCCTGGGCTTTTGGTGTTCTGATTCTTTCCTCACTAGCAGAGGCAGTGAATTTAACACTCAGATTTGTTCTGACAGGCTGACAACTGATATCACAAGACCACAGCTAAGAGTGGTTTATTACTTTTAGTGGGATTTATTTAATTCAGTCTCACAGCCTGAGGGTGGGGTAAAGATTTAACTTGAAATTAAATTCCAGCAGGAGACCTTTTAATATAAGAAAAATGGGCAGAAGGATAAATGACATGCTCAATTGCAATGAATTTTTTTAAAGCCTATATTTAACATGGAGAAAAAAATCCCCCAAAATCATTTCAGTTGTTTGACAGATATGGCGAGAAAAAGTGAAGATGAACCAATAATGGTGATATAAGTTAAAAGAGAATAATATAAAGGAAACTTTTCAACACACTAGAATTTCTTCAGTCCATCCAGGAAGAGAAAAATTTCCAGTTTATGAATGCTTTCCGTCACTGTCTGGGTAAGTTGATAAGAAAGCCCAAGTTCTTCTATTATTTAACTTTAGAATGATTCTGTATGAAATAGAATTTGAGCAGTCATGTGTAAAACTTACTCTAGTTTTTAACATGAACAAGTGAATATTTACACTCCAAAATTTGGTCCATGAAATGAGGTGTACATTTGAATTAAGATAATAAGAATAGAGGAGTTATAACCAGATAACCCAGACAGGGTTTGGTAACTGGGATACTTAATGCCACGGGATAGTTACCATCATGACACGCAGGTATCATCACATGGAAAACAAGAGATACTGGCAACACATACCTGAATATCAGTGCTATATTTTGCTTTCTGGTAATGCTTTTGTAAAGAAAAAAAATAACTAATTCATAAAAACCTGTTAAACATGGTCCTCACTGGTGGCGCAGCGGGTTAAATCACAGCACTAAGAGGCTAAAGCCACTTCAGCATGAGTTTGATCCCTGCTGTGGAGGTGATCCACATGGCGCTGCAGACCTCTCCTGACCCTCCCGCTGCTCCCCTCAGCAGTGTACTTTGTCAGTCTACCTGTTCTACTCCCCACTCTTTCAGGTGAAGCCTCTCACCGAACCCGCACCTCTGGCCTGTACCCCAGTTCTGTATGCATGAAAAAAAAAAAAAAAGATTTACCAGAGAGGATTCACCAGAGACAGATAAATAAATAAATCTTAAAAAAAAAAAAAAAAGCTATTAAATGTGAATGTTTGCTGTTAAAAGGTATGTAGCTCTGCCCCTCCCTGGTGGCGCAGCCGGTTAAAGCACAGCACTGAGAAGCTAAAGCCACTTCCACATTAGTTAGAATCCCGCCTGCCCCGGAGGTGACCACATGGCGTGACAGACCTCTCTGGCCCGCCCACTGCTCCCCTCAGCAGTGTACTTCATAGATCTGCCTGTTCTGTACCCCACTCTGTCTCTGGTGAATCCTCTCACCCTCCGCATCTCTGGCCTATACCCCAGTTCTGTACGAATAAATAAATACATCTTTAAAAAAAAAAAAAGGTACATAGCTTTGAAGTTTTGAATCAATGCCAATGAAAAAGTTGAAAATAATGAGTAGAATGGCTGTTTGCCATTGGCATTTACCATGCCAGTGACCAGTTATCTATTTAAAGACACTGTAGTTCAGGCCAAGTCTCAGAAACGTGGCTCCAGATCAGTCAGTCCTGGGGTCCACAGACACAGTAGCCTGCCTGGCCCTAGGAGAAATCAGGAAAGTCATAGCATACTTGCTCACTAATACATTCCGTGTTTTTGCCTCTCTCTTCCCTTCTGGAACTTGATATTTGTATGGTTAAGGAAGAGTTCTTAGGACCACACTTCTTGAAAAAGAGCATTTCTTTGCTTCCATCTTCCTCATAAAATCTCATGTTGTTTTTACTAGATCTAAGTGGTTAAAGTATTGTTAGCAGGTTAATAAATAGTAATAGCTGGATGGATAGCATCCCACATGTTAGTTCATGGCAAACACAGTTGTCTTGGTGATTATTTCATGACAGACCCTTCGTTCAAGAGAAATATCATAGCTCCATTTATTAAGTAGTTAGATCCAAGTACCATACTATATATATTTAGATATATATATATTTAGATATATATATATATTTTAATAGGCA
>NW_004567107.1:34857510-34866711 GCF_000260355.1 Condylura cristata | reverse complement strand
GGGATTACAATCGAGATGGAAAAAAAAATGTGCAAAATGATGTAAAAATAAACTTTGTAATAAAAAAAATTACTGAAGATCCCAAGAAATATTCTTATTTGGATAACATTTTATATACCAATTTACTTAGCAATAAAAATAAATTGACAATATTTTAACATGTTATTTTTATAAAAAAAACAGAACTTGCTAAAATAAAAAATTGTAACAAAATATCCTTACTTTACAATTTACAAATTTCTTTATAGTATGTGGCTGAGTGGAAGAGGTGGAGTCTCATATCTGCTTCTGCTGGTCAATGTGTTTCAGATACTGTAAGATAGTCTGGAAAACACCACTGTATGTTTTCAAGAGGATGAAAGTAAATAAATAAAATCTTTATGAAACTAAAAAAAAAAAAAAAGTATCTGAGCCATAATCATTGACCCAGTGTAGGATAACACCTTCCTAAGTAAGCCACAAATAAAGCGGAATGATTTGGAAGGCAAATATTTACCTTTCTCTGGTTCCCAGCATCCCCCTCCTTACACTTGCCTAACCTTCCAATCTGAATATGCAGGATACAGTGCAATGAACTTCTTTACTTGCTAGGATCTCCATTTCTGTGACATTGTTTGCCCCTCAAATTTGCTCCTGGTATGATTCCTCTATGCACTTGTCTAGAACCGTGCTTGTATAAATTTGAATGCTTTCAACTCTAAGTAACATCATACAAAATTACCTTATTCCACTGGTTCTTCATGCTGAGATTGTGTCTTCTTTTCTTTATAAGATTTATTTTTTTGCATACAAGAGCTGGGTACTAGGTCAGAGGTGCAGGGTGGTGAGAGGACTCACCAGAGACAAAGTGGGGAGCAGAACAGGCAGACTGACTAAAATACACTCTTAAGGGGAGCAGTGGGCAAGACAGGAGAGGTCTGCTGCACCATGTGGGTCACCTTCCTGGTCAGGGATTGAACTCTTTCTACAGTGACTGCAGATAGCTTCATAGTGCTGACACTTAACCTCTGAACCCTTTGTCTTGTCTTCTTGGTAGGGGGCTTCTCACGTACAGGATAACCATCAACCGCTATCCAAATAGATTGAAAAGGGTAAATAAAATGTTTGTAGAGAGAGAAATACCCTGTCAAAGAATGACTTTTTCCATTTGTTCTCTGTCACCAACCACTTGAGTCTCATTTCTTTCATGAATTATTATACTGTACTTAAGACACAAGCTATTTTTTTAAGATTTATTTATTTATTTATACAGAACTGGGGTACAGGCCAGAGATGCGGAGGGTGAGAGGATTCACCAGGGACAGAGTGGGGAGCAGAACAGGCAGATCGACAAAGTACATTGCTGAGGGGAGCAGTGAGCGGGTCAGGAGAGGTCTGCCACACCATGTGGATCTCCTCCAGGGCAGGCCGGGATCGAACTCACGCGGAAGTGGCTTAAGCTTCTTAGTGCAATGCTTTAACCCGCTGCACCACCAGGGAGGGCCCAAGACAAGCTATTTTTAATTAGTTTTTAAGTGATCATTCCCTGCTTATCAAAATTGTTTTCTTTATTCAGTGATTTTATCTGTTTGCTTCTGTAGTGATTTGGGATCAAACTTCTTGCATACTCTTCTATTAAGATGAATAGCATTCTTTGACATTTAACAGCTTTTTACTTAGTGGCAGATTTTTCACAAAAAGAGTTAAAGTCATTAAGCAAGGGATATGTGTAAACTCATAGCAATTTACTTCTTAGGTGATTTGATAATTGAGATATCACTATATATATTTTTTATACACTGAAGTTAAACTGAAGGCCCATCTGCTGATGAGTGGCATAGCCAGATTTTAGGTTAATTAGCTCCCAAGTGCCCTGTATGTATTTATACCATCAAAAGATCAAAAGGTCCACATTTGAGTGTGTCTAAAACCAGAATACCCTTCTACTGCAATCAAGTGTATTCATTTTACCAGTCCCTTCTCTGCCTTATAGTCAAATCATAAAGGTATCCTTTTGTAAACACATCCTATGCAAAGTTTTATATTAAAAGTCATTAGCAAGGGATGTATTAACTAGGTTTTCTTACCTTCAGTTTCCAAATGATGAAAGAAATATTTCTGAAAATCTTTATATTAAAGCACACTGTATCTTAAGCACTTGAAAGCAAAGTATCTTATATAGAGTATGTGACTCTCAGACAGAAGAGTTTAATATGCAAAGAAACCATTCTTTTTGACTTATAATTCAGCTCAATTTCTATTGTACTTTAAGTCCCCTTCCAAACAAGCTGGCAGGCAATTTTAATCTCATTATAGTCCGTAGGACTGTGTCAGAGTTCTGGGGGATTTATTCAGTGCCAGGACATTGAGGAGAAGGGATAGATTTTGTCCCTGGGTCATCTTTGTATTTGTGGAATGTTCACTCACATTACTTCACAAAAGTGAGCCCTGTTATAATGCAAATACCTATAATAGGAGAAAAGCTGTAAAAATACAGCCATCTACTTGTGATGTGAATTAATACTAGAGTTTTTCTTTAGAACATGTTCGGACAAGGAAAGAATGTAAAGTTGGGGTCCTAAACAGTTCAGGAAAGCACCCCAAAGTACTGCAGTCTCCACAACTAAATTCTCATTTTCTTATTTTTTCATACAAACATAATTTTTAAAGCCTAATAAGCTGATGAGTAGGCATTGTTTCCACTTCCTCTTTTCTTTATGTGTGTTTTAGTTCTTAATTTAGAAGTTTCTATATTCAATTTACATGAGTATTTTGACATAATAAATCTTTAAGAAAACCGAATGATTCAAATAATGAATAAACAGGTTTCATAATACTATTGTTATTAGAATGCTTTTTCTAGATTTTCCCAAAATTAATGGATTATTCCCCTCATGGAAGAGCCTCTTTCTCCCCCTCCTTTTCTCCCTCCATTAATGGAAACTTTTAACTAAAAACAGAGGAAATTATCTAGGGCTCTTGTTGCAACTGGGATACAGTGGAAATTCATTCTAAGGAAGTTGTGAAACTAACAGAACATTCTACAAAAATAACTTGCAAGTTTTAATCTAATATTTGTTATTTATTTACCCTTACAACTTGTACCACTTCTACAGATTTTTAAATATGCTAAAAGACTAACTGTGTCACATGTTCTGTCTGCTGTAGACTACCCAGCTCCAACTCCAAGGGGCAAATGGCCAACAACTCAACCAGAAGGGTAGACAACCTCAGATTTAGCAGCTAGAGAGATCTGTTTCATTGTTAAGTTTTAAGTATTACTATTTTCATTTCTTTTCTTTCATAACTCACTTTTGCAGTCTACAGACTCTACTTTGAAACTACTTATCCATGGATAACAAGTGGAACCCAATAACTATACTCTATATTCTGCTTATAACTCTCTCTCGAATTCCTCTTGAATTCTAAGTGTCTCTATTTTCCTTAGAGTTAGGGGAAAGGATAAAAACAGTGGAACTCTGTTAGAAAGTAACCATTCTATGAGTTGAGCTCCACTGTGGTGCAGGACAAGACCAGCTTAGGCAGAAATTAAACTATAGATACTGTACCCTACTGAGGGAGATGAGTTGGGAATTAGGCTCTTCTGGGAGCACCTGTATCAGAGCATTTTAAATGACCAGTGAGATAAAACCTGTTACAAAAGAATGCACATACCATACTGGAGTAGAACTGTATCATAAAGGATTCATTACCTCACAGGTCAACGAAAATTTAAATATTTCAGGAACAGAAAAAAAAAATACACACACACACACACACACACACAACAGAATACTACTCACCTGAATTTTTTTTAAAAAAAGATGAAATCTTGTCATTTTAAACAAGGATCAATACAAAGTATTATATTTAGTAAAATAACACCTATTTTAGTGTAATATATAACCTAGAAAATATATTTGTGGGTTTTTTTATTTAAATATGGGATGCTACATGCATTTGTGTGCCATCCTATGTAGGTACTATGCTAATCCTCTCTGCCATTCCAATTTTAGTACACATGCTATTGACGAAAGCACCATATTTGTGTTTTTGATGGAAGACACACTAACTTCTGTTCTGTTTATTTCATTTCCCAAGAATTATATACCTTTGCTTTATTTGAATATTTCCAAAAATCCAGAATGTATTTTGAACTTTCGCTCTTTAGTATAAAAATCCAGCAGAGGGGTCCTCCCTGATGGCGCAGTGGGTTAAAGTACAGCACTAAGAAACTAAAGCCACTTCAGCATGAGTTCAATCCCCGCCCAGGAAGTGACCCACATGGCATGGCAGACCTCTCCTGACCCACCCGCTGCTCCTCTAAGCAGTGTTCTTCATCAGTTGGCCTGTTCTGCTCCCCATTCTGTCTCTGTGAATCCTTTCACCACCCTTGCACCTCTGGCCTGTACCCCAGTTCTGTATGTATAAATAATCTTTTTTAAAAAAATCCAGCAGAGTAATAAATCATAGTGATAATATTGTTATATGCCTCTGAAAATAAGTTGTGCATATATAGCCTATTTATAGTTTTCTTGGTGCTTTGTCTATTTCTGTGTGACTTGTCTTCGAATGACTTGGAAAATTACTTACAGTACAAGGAATGACCTTTTAGTTCAGGTGCCATCCATATTTTTCTGATAGCATTGTCTATTTCAGTACTGATGTGTTACTCCCCCCCCAAAAAAAATCAATTGTGTGGCAAAATGGACTCAATACAGAGTTTTAATGATACAGTTCACAAAGCTGATAGACTGTTTAATATAATGTACAGGTAGTAAATTTAGGAAGTTTTCAAACAGTCACACACAATTTTTATAAAAGATTATTTAAGCAAAATGTTTTCAAAGGAATTTACAAAAAAAATCCCTTTTATATATTAAATTTCTTCAGATAGCCAAGTTTGTATGTGTAGTGACATAAACATATTCAGCATAGGGAAATTAGCCCTTCCATTTATATAAGATCACCTTGCAAATAGTAATACAAGTTTATAAGATACAGTATATATAATTTTCTGTTTACCTTTTGGTTGTTGTTGTCTGGAATGATAGACTTAGACATGTCTTTTGATTAACTTTTTCTTCACAAAAATATATGAATCTTAAAAAAGAAAAAAAAACACTAAGAACAACTTTTAAACATTAAATAAGTTGCAAGAAGTGATGTAGCTTCCCAAGAGGAAATAGTATCCTATTTTCTAAAACTTCTCTTCAGAGAATATGAAGAGGAAAACCTGGTGCTGAAAGCAAACTCTGAAAAAATGTGTGTTCAAAGAGTTTTGATTTATAGAAGGGCAAGATTGCTCCAGAGTCATTCATTACTTCTAATAAATGAAACTACGTGTGTGTGTGTGTGTGTGTGTGTGTGTATTTCTACTTAACAACTGCTTTTTACTACTTTTTATCATCTTTATGGAAATATTTTTACAGAGGGCTAATAGAGAACTTCAAAGAAGTAAAGGTGCTCATTTTCAAAAGTTATGATTAACTAGAGAACCACATGTAATGAAAAAATATTAATATAATTTATAACTATTCTTTTCTTACCTCTGAAAAAAGTGACATAAAATTATGGTCTCTTCACCTTTGTTTTATAAATGTAAGTAATCTAGAAGCCATGTGTAAATATTTTGAAATGTTAAGTAGGTTAATTCTCCTTAAACATTAGATGCATATTAAATAGAGATTAATTTTGACTTGTTTAAGAAGAATGCTCATTTTTACATAAATGTTAAGATCTTGTCACTTTCTGAAAGATCAATAAAGGATATTCATCTGAAGAAAGAAAACTAATCACCAAAAACTTAAAAGAATTGTGCATAATCAGAGAACTATTAAAAATGTGTTTGTAAATTTAATCAAGCTTTTGCCATAAGACACAAATATAGTTTCAATTTTATTCTTATGAAAAATTGGAAATCTAAAAAAGAGGTAGCAGTAGTACATTGTTCAATGGGTGGTTAAAAATTAAATGCTTCTTATTCAGAAAAATTGACATACTGAATAACTATGGTTCTTGTTAGAATATGTATTCGTTAATTGTGCCTGTTAAAATGTTTGCATAAACATTTAAAATATTAATACAATACTTGATTTCCAAAACAGGGTATTTAAAGGGAAATAAATCATTTATCCAACTTACTCATAATCACTATAAAATATAATACAATAATAATATTTTATAGCAATAATGATATCATTATTGTAAAAATTAAATGGTAAAATAAATTCCACTTGTGAATCAGATACTTAAACAGAATACACTTACTAATTAAAAATCATAGGCTATCAAATTCATTTTATTTAATCTGTATAAATACTTCTATAAGAGTCTTACCTGAACCAGAACAATACTGAAAAGTTAATAAAAGATTAGGATAACTTATAAAATGCTTGATCAATAAAAAGATGAAGCAGTATGAGAATGCTCTGGACTCACTAGAAGGAAAATAACTGAGGGAGAACCGGTGATTGGGGAGTTCCCATAAGGGAAGCTGCACAAGCAGGATTAGCTGAACCCTGCAACGCAGATTGGGGAATGTGGCTCCTGTAAAAATCTAGGTGCCCAGATGGCAGGAAGCACTACAGAGGGAAACTGCCTTCAGGCGGCAGCTGTGGCAGCTTGGCAGCCTTTTGTCCCCAGCCCTGGAGATAAACTGAGACAATTCAGCTAGGGAGAGGAAACCAAATTGTGGGAAAAGGCTGCAGCTCAGAACCAGACCCGAAGATATATGTTGCTGACCTTTGCACCAGCAGCCCTAACAAAGCCCTGGATATAAACTGAGACAACACAGCTAGGTGAGTGGATCCCAACCATAGGACAATGAAGCAATTTTAACAATCTTACATGGCCACATTCAACATAGAGAGGCCCTAGGAAGTTCCTCAAACAGGGAGACTTGCTCAGGGGTCTACCCACAAAAACTGTGGTAAAACCCTGGAGTTAAAGAGATACAGTTGGGCTCTGTGACAGGACCTCAGGGAGGGGGTAGGCACTGCTCAGGGATTGACTATTTGGACTAAACAAAAAGAGCCATGAAAGCTCAAAGGGAGGACTGGCAGCCTGCTCAGCTGGGAGGATTTCAGCCCTCTGGCACTCCCCTACACTCCTGTGGGGAGGAGGAGATCCCACCCCCACAACAGAGTCCCGAAGGCTTGGGAGCCAGAAAAGCTCACAGTACTTAGAGTGTAAACAAAGCCAGCCACCAACTCAACCAAAGACCCAGCTCCAGGGAGACCTACAACACTTCTAATTCATCATAACCACCACGGGCAGAAAGAACATCCAAAAAAAGCTGGTCAATAATAGCAGCACCATATCCCAGCGAATAGAAAGTATTAGAAAATAAACAACAGGGAAAAGAAGACAAACAAATATTCAAGCAAGCCCACAGGGGGAAAATTCAACACAAAAAGATCAACAGAAGTCAACAGAAACCACCAAAGAAATAAAAGAATTGTTCAACCTACCAGATAAAGAATTCAGAATCATCATGATAAACAAACAAAATGAAATGAGGCAAGCCATCCAGGAGCTGAAGAATGCAAACAAGGAAATGAATGAAAGAAATGAAAGAAATGAAAAAAATATGAGACATGCAATCAGCGAACTGAAGAAAGAAAATGAGACATTAAAAAAGGAAATAGAAGAAATGCAGGCGATGAAAAGGCCACTAGAAGAGATAAAGAATGCTGGAAAAACTTATGAAAACAGAATAGATGAAATGGAAGAACGAATCAGCACACTCGAAGACACAGAAACAAAGAGAATTAAAAAAGAAAAAGAAAGAAGTAAAAAGGGAAAGGAATGAAGAAATGCTATCTGACACCATTAGGAAAGGAAATATCAGAGTTATAGGTATCCTAGAAGGCGAAGAGAAAGGCCAAGGAATAGAGAAAATATTCACAGAGATAACAGAAGAGAATTTGCCTAATTGAAGGAGATGAAAGTAGACATCCAAGAAGCAAGAAGAACCCCAAACTACCATGATGAGAGGAGAAGAACATATAGACATATCATAATAAAAATTCCAAGATTGCAAAATAAAGAAAAGATAATGAGAATGACAAGAGGGAAGAAACAAATAACCTACAAAGGGAAACCGATCCAGATGACATCAGACTTCTCTGAAGAAACCCTACGGGCAAGAAGAGAGTGGAGGGACATTCTCAACAAACTCCATAGCATTAAATGCCAACCAAGAATACTCTACCCTGCGAAGCTCTCCTTCCTCTACAAAGAAAGAGTAAGGACATTCTCAGACAAACAGAAACTCCACAATTTCGTCAAGACTAAACCCCCACTCCAAAAACTACTACAAGAAGTCCTCAAACCAAATCCAACAGAAAAATGAACAAGAAAAACTCAAAACAAGGAATAAGAATACAGAAGGATCAAAATGGCAAATGTAGGTGCCAGTATATCAATATTATCTCTAAATGTAAATGGCTTAAACTCATCAGTAAAAAGACACAGGGATGCAGGATGGATTAAAAAACAGAAACTATCATTCTGCTGTCTGCAGGAAACACATCTAACTACAAAAGATAAAAACAGACTGAAAATAAAAGGATGGAAAGCAATCCTACAAGCAAATGGGCCAAAAAAGAAGGCAGGAACTGCTATACTTATTTCAGATCAAATAGACTTCAAACTAAAAGATGTTAAAAGAGATACAGAAGGCCACTACATTATGATTAAGGGGACAATACAACAAGATGAAATAACAATCATCAACATATATGCACCAAATGAAGGAGCACCAAAATATATTAGGAAACTACTGTGATCTATGAAAATGTATATCAGAGAGAATACATACATAGTAGGAGATTTCAACACGCCACTCAACAATGGACAGATCAACAAGACAAAAAATAAGTAAAGACACTAATGCTCTGAACAAGGACCTGGACAACATGGGTCTAGCAGACATCTCGAGAATACTGCACCCCAGAAAATCTGAGTACACATTTTTTTCAAATCCACATGGATCATTCTCTAGGATTGATCACATAATGGGTCACAAGATAAACATCAATAGATACACTAAGATCGAAATCATACCAACAATTTTCTCCGACCACGAAGGAATCAAACAAGAAATAAACCATATGAAGAAGGCAAGAAACCCACCTACCACGTGGGGACTAAAACCCACACTACTGTAAGACCATTGGATCAATGAGGAGATCAAAGAAGAAATTAGAAAATACTTGG
>NW_004567107.1:34847089-34854211 GCF_000260355.1 Condylura cristata | reverse complement strand
TACCTTTACATTTCTTTTTATATATACATTTAAAACCACACATTTAGAGATAAAAAAAAGATGAAGCAATATGAACTTCAGAAAAAAATAGATTTTAAGAAGTAAATGAATAAAAAAAAAGTGGAAATAAAGACATAAGGATAAGAAGACAACCTAATATTAAAAGATGGTTTACCAACAAAAAAACAACTTGAATGTATATGTACTTATCAAATTGGTTTGAAGTATCTCATACTGTTAAGAAAATAGATAAATATTGTGCCTTTACCAGGAATTGATAGATAAAGCAATAAATAAAAATATAGAAGACTGTAACAACCCAGTTAATAGGTTTTATTAGCTAAGGCCATATAGCACTTGGTGACTACCAAAGAGATATGTAACAGTTACTAATCATGAATATAAGACAATTCCAAAGAATCACTAGATCACTTTCTCTTCATTTCAGCTTCAAAACAATTGAAGAACAGGGTTACCAGATAGAGCAGAACATCCAGTGACATCAGAATTTCAGATGAACAAGAAAAAAAATCTTACTATAAACATGATTCATGTGATATAAACATGGTTCATGATATCTAAGATATGCTTATAACTAAAAATGTTATTGTTAATCTGAAATTCAATTTTTCACTGGACATCCCAACTTTTATTTTCTAAATCTGGCATTCCTGAAATATTAATCAACAAAAACAAAGAAAGTCAAAGCAAAGTAAAAAGGAGACTAATTTTGCAAACAAAGTATTTACTCCAAATTGTAACGTCAAAGGAAAATTACAAAGAATATCATAAAATATGTGGAGGCAAAGGAAATAGAAAAGACTGATACTACCAGCTATCCAAAGCATCTATGCTATATAGTTTGTTTAGACATTGTGGCATTTTTGCAGAGATAGGTATATAAATAAATGGAGCAGAATTGGCAAAGAGATTACCCTGGTGTTTGGTATTTGATAGAGATGGTATTAGAAGTCAGAAGTCAGTAGGTGAGTTATTCAGCAAAACTTAATCTAACAGTTTATTTTCTAAGTGGAAAATAAGTTCAAAATATGTAAAATATCTATTTCAACTCAGGTTTGGAAATAATGCCTTATAAAAAAATACTAAAAGTATTAAGTCTAAAAAGCATAACAAAAACATTGTCTGAATGATACCTGCCTAAAATACATATGAAAAAGATATGTCAGATTGAGAAAAGACATTCATTATATATGGTTAATAAGGGTTGAGTAGTATCTAGAGTATTTAAAGAACTTCTACAAATAAACAAGAGAAAAGCAAGCAATTTATTAGAAAGAGGCATAATACACAAAACATAAGTGGGCTTTGATGTTAAATCTCACTGGTAATTATGAAAATGCAAGATAACATCTAACAGGCCAAAATAAAACAATTTTAATAAAAATCTGCAAATGATAAGTATTATCTGGCTTCTACTTATTAGTCTATCACCAATAGCAAGACTTTTAGCCTCTATGTGCCAGCTTTCTCTTACCTATAAAATTAAAATATTACCTATGTCAGAGAACTGTTATGCTAGTAAAAATGAGTTAATATTTTCAAAGCTTTTAGAATAGATTCTGTCACTCTAAGCTTTATATCATCTTTTGTTGAATATAAGAAATATTGACAAAGATGAGGGAAAACAGGACCTCTCCATCTCTACAAAGAAAGGCATAAATTGGAACCCCTGCATTGAAGAGGATGTTTAGTGATGTCTAGTAAAGGTGGAAAATTCAGATAACCTAACTTCCACAGGCAAAACATAGCTTTAATTTTCCTCCTGTGATAACTTCATCTCTACCATGCTTTCCTAGTATGTCTCCAGTCCTTTGGTTTACTTTAAGACACATAGGTAGCTGCATTTCAGCATTAGGCACTTGAATACTCCTCACTATCTACAAAGTCAAAGTCTCTTTTGTCTGTCCCCCAGTTCCAGTCTATTATAGGAGAAAAGCCTACAATAAAAAAGGAAAATCATGACTCTTCTCTTCCTCTGTTACATGCTCATCCTCTAGCATGTGAATGGCCACTTTTTATTTCTTGGAGATAATTTTTGTTGCTGAATTTCAGAGAATGAAAAGGTGTTCATTTGGAGCCTATAGAAAACTGACATCAAGATAGAATAAGAAGTGTAAAAGATTTATCGGGAACAACACCAGAAAAATAAAGCTAAGAAAGATTTCAGGCCGTTAGGCAAACTTTAAATGGAGATAGGGAATAAAAAACCATTGAGTAAGAGGAGACTCAAACTGTACTGTGGATTTTAAAGTATGTTGGCAAGTCCAGGGGAGTGCTCTGGAAAAATCATTGGTCAACGATGACAAAAATAGTCAGGCCAAAACTAAGCGTTAGTTTGGAAGCTGTGGGGGATCCTGGAAACAGCAGGATCTTCAGGATCTTCTCTGACTGCACCTCTTACAGAAAATTCTCCCACAAAAAGAGACCTGAGCACATTTCACTAAGGCTCAAAAGAAGTGACTGGGATTGGTCATATGATGCTAACTCACGTACTATCATGAGTGAGCATCAGAGCTAAAATTCTGCACAGGCAATTGAAGCTAATTCATTGTTTCATGAGTGCTTCTGCAAATTCATAGACAGCCCTTTGATGATGCCATTCATCAGAATGTGGTGTATTGGGACTTCATTCCATATAGAGATAGCAAAAGTCCCATTTAAAATCCTCCCTATATCTATGTTCCTTAGATCCAGCAATTCCATTTTTAAAAATAATGTATACCCGGCCCTCCTGTTGGCGCAGCGGGTTAAAGCACAGCACTAAGAAGCTTAAGCCACCTCTGCATGAGTTCAATTCCCGCCTGCCCCGGAGGTGACCACATGGCTTGGCAGGCCTCTCCTGACCAGCCCGCTGCTCCCCTCAGCAGTGTATTTCATCGATCTCCCTGTTCTGCTCCCCACTCTGTCTCTGGTGAAGCCTATCACCACTCCTGAGCCTTTGGCCTGTACCCCAGTTCTGTATGCACAAATAAATTTTTAAAAAATTATAAAAGAATAATAATGTATAGCCAAGGATGGTTATTAAAGCATTACTTATAATGCTGAAAAGAGGAAAAAGTGGAAATAACCTAAATATCCATGCATAAGAAAGTGAATAAATAAATCTATAACAGCATAGTCCATAACAGTGGTTCTCAGACTTTAATGTCGAAATATCTGCAGGACTTGCCCAAACATAGATGACTGGACCTCACCTCCTGGAGTTTCTTATTCAGTCAATGATTCTATTATTGAATGGGATCTGAAAATTTGCATTTTTTAACAAGTTCCCAGTAATGCTGATGTTGCTGGTTCAGGGTCCACATTTTAAGACCTATTACATGACATTGAAGATCTGTCTGTGGCATTATATATAAACCTTCAAAATTATTGAGCAAGCTGTAAAAACACTTTAGATTCCAAGTATGACAATGGCAAATAGGACTTTTTGTTTTAAAAACTGTGTCATAAACTTACCTTAATATTGTGTATGATGAAAGAGAAAGGAATTAAACCTTTGAAGAGATGAGTAGAAGTTAGATATGCAAATTCTGACTATGTAGTCTGTGTCTTAGGCAACTAATGTAGATCAATCCAGTAATGTCTGTGACTCATTGCTGTGACACTAAATGCATGATGTGTTATTCATAGTTCCTTTAAAACATGAATAAGAACTTATTAATTTTCTCAATTATAGCAATATCCATTGTGTTATGGCAGTCTTGTTTGGAATATGATTTAGCAAACTCTTCTAGGCTGGCAGAATCAATGGTTCACCACAATAGCTTAGTCATTTCTATTAAACAATTTGTTTGCTAGCATCCTGGAGACCTGGTCAATTAGGGAATTTTTAGTGTTAGGGATCTACTTTTCCCACGAAAAAGAAAAAAAATCTCATTAAGCATGGCATTTTAATTAAAAGCTATTAAGTACCAATTCCTTCTAACTGAAGCAACAATTTTCAGGGAAAAAAAATTCTTTATTAAGGGACGCATTCTTTGAAATAGAGCCAAGTTCAGCTACTAATAATAAAAATCACTGTTAACTTCGTTAAAGACTGTTTACAACCACATTATATTCTAAATTAATGCTACTAGTTTGCTTTGTTCTGTCTTGTTTTAAACATCTATGATGCTGCTGGCAACATTCATCAACCAAATTTTTTCGGTGTTTCTCACTCCTGATCATTGCCTCTCTTTCCTTTCTATCCAGAAACTAGTGGGATGTTCCCATTGCTTTTGCATTTCATTCCAGCATTATAACTCAGCAAAAAGCAAAGCATATTCACAATAGAGTATTTAATTCAAACTGGAAATGGAGACTGGAGGGGAGGGTTGGATTGAAAGTTAAAATGTGAAAATACCTTAGTTTCTTGCATGTCTCAAAATATCTATTCATTAAATCAACCTATTTCTATGAATTTACTTCATCATTGTAAGTAGCAGAGATATTACCAGACAGAATCTTGTATAAACCCCATGCAAATGACTTTTATTGAACAAGTACTGTGCACATTTTAGGAACTGTATCCTACCTAAATAATGCAGGAGTATGTGATGCCTGCCAAATCCCACACAATGTTGAAACCCCAGTTAGTGTTTTATCTTTAAAGAGAGAGCTCTACGTCCTTTTGGCAGCTGATGAGTTCAGATAGAAAACATGCCAGCAGTGTGGACCAATGCATTATCACACACACACCCCTGCCTCATCATATGCCATAACATTGGCAAGCAGAGCCTAGAGCTCTTTAAGAACAAGAAGCAGCTCATAAATAATGGTTGAATCACACAAGGGATAATTAAATGAGACAACTGAATGCCAGTGGACTCCCCAGTGGAAAATACTCAGGGAGCATGGTCCCTGCCTCTCCTTGCTTTCTTTCCATTTTTTTTTTTCTCTCTCAGTTTTAGTTCTGACTAGCAGTTCATTATTGTAGGTGCTTTTCAAATGAAACCATTTTTTTTTTTTTAAATTGTCAAACTCTGCAACTATTTTGAGACATTTTTATATTTAAGAATGTTTCTTCAGCACATATATAAGCATACAGATATCCTTTTATTTTTAAGTATTTTAGCTTTAACCTCACTATTCTAATGACATATACCTGTTTGACAAACCAAGTAGAGATTAACACTCCTGAAAAGCAAAAGAAAATTCCATAATGTGCAAAATCGCAGTTGTGCTTCCTACAATGTGAGTGGAATTCATTCATTCTTTTCATTTAGGATAAACACACATCAATGTTATAGCTGCCTCCTCATTCTTAAAAAATGAGATTCACAATGAATTTCAATGTTTCTCCACCAACCTCCTCCGAATTCTTTTTCAGAAATGCTTAATGTTTCTGGCTTGACAGCTTTGTGCTCAAGGTTGACAGGATATTTTTAGTATCCCAGTATTTTAAAGGCTCAAAAAAGTCTAGTTCTGGTTTGCTTGTTTATGAAATACATTTAGCAGACAATTACAGTTGGTTTAATATGCATTCATTGCTGTCTAAGGGGAAAAAATGCCTTCAGCTTTTTTTGGCAAAATGAAGACAAATATGCATTCACTCACACTGAAGCCACTGAGAATGGGGCTTGCTCGCCAATCGCTGAGTGTGCTTCTTGAAACAGTAGGAACAAGGAGCTATAGGAGGTAGACCTGCTTTTGCTCTATATCTTGAGCAACCTGGACTCTGGGGTCTCGCCTTGGCCCATTTAATTTAGTAGTGTCAAGATAATCCTGCAGAGCACTGCAAAATTACACCTTGCTTTCAGTCAGGGCTCTGAAAAGTTGTGTGAAAATATGCTTTGTCACTTTGGTCAGTCATCAAATATTGAATTAGCACCTATAACGTGCCATGTACTATAGTCTGTTTTGGACCTAAAATTGTAAGTAGAATGAAGATGGTCACTGCCATCTTACTCTGTAGTGTGAAGGACGGATATAAGAAATCATTAAAAGATTGTTGCTACCCTGACAATATCACTTATACATTATTCCATGGTAAAATACAGAACACATGTCTGACTATGATGAAAAACATCAACCAAAAGCAAACAGCAATACTTCTATTTAAAAGAACAGTATTTTTCAAAATCATTTTTTGAGAAGTTTTCTGAATGAAAGGTTAGTCTATATTCTGTCCTAGTCATGGAATTAATAAAAGTTGTATATGGTTATGTATAAATAAAATATCAATCTTAAATTTACTGAAATCAGTAATTGCAGTGGTAATGAAAGTTACCATCTTAGGAAATAGACTCTAATATATTTAGGAATATAAATCCATGATATTTACAACTAATACTTAACTGGTTCAAAAAAATACCATTATGTGTGTTCATCATGTATGTGCCTGAGAGGTGGGAAAAGAAGAAAGGCTGAAGGGAGTTGTATATATACATACCATCTTCCTAATCCACTCATCTGTCCTTGGGCACTTAGGTTGTTTCCATAAATTAGCTATTGTAAATAATGCTGCAATAAACTACAGGAGTCAATAAAAACCTTTGAATTAGTGTTTATATATTCTTTGGAGATCTCAAAGTGGATACATAGAAGTAGAATTGCTAGATCATATGACAGACTATTTTTAATATTTGAGAACTCTCCAGACTACTTTACATGGGTCTTCATTCCCACTAGCAGTGTACAAGCATTCATTTTGAAGTATCACCTTGTAACTTTTATTATTTCTGGTATTGATAATCAATACTACCAACTGAGTTAATAATAATCTCAGTAAGCAGGTATTAAAATCTTTAATAGGTATTCCCTCAAGTATTTTCTACATCCTTTCTAAGAAAAATTAAAATTATTAAATGGTAACAAAAAATAAGTCCATATACTTCAGAACAACAATTAGCCATCTAAAGTTATACATTATGATAAACTGGGCACATTTATTCATTTTCCAGAAAACACAATTTAGAAGTGGACTTAAGTGACCATAAAGACAAGCTGTCTTTATTTTGACAAGAATGTGAAGAACAAGTGTGAGTGTATGGTGTATGTTGTAAAGGTGTTATTTCCCCCTGCTGCTGAAATTTTCAAAAGATATAGAGCTAGATAAGACTTCTTAGGTAACCTAAGGCCTGATTCTAGGGTTGATGAAAAACTTTTAGGGTAAAATGTATT
>NW_004567107.1:34762438-34846989 GCF_000260355.1 Condylura cristata | reverse complement strand
GAGGGGAGCAGCGGGCGGGCAGGAGAGGTCTGCCATGCCATGTGGATCTCCTCCGAGGCAGGCGGGAATCGAACACATGTAGAAGTGGCTTAAGCTTCTTAATGCAGTGCTTTAACCCGCTGCGCCACCAGGGAGGGCCAGTATTACTTTTTTTAAAGAATTTTAAATGAACCATCATAATGAGTTTCTTTTCAGCTACATGTTGTGTGATATTTTTTTTCCAAATAGGAGGTTTTTACATAATGATTAGCTTTAAAGTATCTGGCATCCATGTATAGGAAACAAAATTTCTAAATATTAGCTTTCAGAATTGTTAAAAATTGAATCAATTTATAAAGGGACATTTTACAATGTGTTTTCCCTCGAGGTCCTCAAAACAGGGAAGTTTTCATTTGGGTGTTTTTGGTGTGATTCAGCAAAAATAGAAGAGATACTCCCACTCATTTATTACTCTTAACTTATTACTCTTAACGCTTATTTTATTTCTCCATGATTCTGTGAATCACTTTTATAAGCTTGAGAAGGTGGTAGAATCAAATATCAAATACTTCAAGACTTGGCATAGGAGTTTAAGAATACTAAGTTAATGAATTTAACATATTTAAGGCCTATGAAAACCTACCATCTTTAATAAAAAGAAAACTTCTTTCTTACTAGTAAGATATAATTAAATTCAGGTCTCAAAGTGTTTTTCCTTTTTTTTTTTTTAAAAGATTTATTTATTTATTCATATAGAAATGGAGTACAGGCCAGAGATGCGGAGGGTGAGAGGATTCACCAGGGACAGAGTGGGGTACAGAACAGGCAGATGAGGGGGGTGCAGATGCTGCTGAGGGGAGCAGCGGGCGGGTCAGAGGAGGTCTGCCGCGCCATGTGGATCTCCTCCGGGGCAGGCGGGGATCGAACTCAAGCGGAAGTAGCTTAAGCTTCTTAGAGCAGTGCTTTAACCCGCTGTGCCATCAGGGAGTTTTTCCTCTTTTTTTAAGTTTGAATAATTCATCAACAAATGCTATGGCAGTGTTACATATTTCGGTTGGTCTTTTCTTTAGTATTACAGCTTGACAATACCAAGGCAGAGGTTGATGAATACAGTTACTTATAATACAATAAACATTAAGTAGTAGACATCAACAACAGAACTAAGGTTACCAGAGGGGAAGAGGATGAAGGATAGATGAGAAGATAGAATGAATCTCATGGATACCAGTGAGGTTTTTTAAAAAAAAAAAAATAAATTAAAAACATAAGTAAGTACAGATGCAAAAGAAGAGGCAGGTAGGGAGAATGACTACTGGGAAGCAAGGTAGAGGACCAGTGAATTACTCAAATGACAGTTATCCAGGGAAATCTAAGTTGCGCCATGGAGATGGTGACATTCCACTGTGATTAGTTTGTAAGTAACTCATTTCAGTATTTGAGACATACCTGTTTTCACACTTGAATTTGTTGAAAATAAGATACACTCACTCACTAACAACATAACTTTTCAGAAGTCAATACCTACAACAAGTCTACCCAGGTACAATAAATATGTAATTTATCTCCCAATACCTTTCCGCTAACTGTAATGGAAGGAAAAAGGAATATCCTGAACCACCTTAGCAATTATACTGCCGCGAGCCTCCTGGAACTTACATAGGATATAATTTTCTTTTATTTAATGATTCAGAAGACACCTCAAGAGGAACAGGTTGGCATGAAATTCTGGGCATTGAGATGGCCTGACATCTTTTAAATTTATTCTGTATTTCATCACATATTGGCTGTCAGCGAGTTAAACTCAAAATGTATACTAGATTGATGATCCCTATCTTTAATTTTTAGTAGACTTAATAAATCTATTTGTTAATTTAAAATAACATTATAAAAAATCTTTTTGAAGTCAAAATTAATACTTAAGTTGTAAGAAAATGGAAGTTCCCTATGTTCTCAAAATTGAATCTAAAATTTTCATTAGACTTTATATAATGTATTATTTGCATAATTGAAAGAAAATAAATTTCACATATGATTCTCTAAAACTCAAACTTATTGCTAGTTAGCATGGATTTAAACAACACATAAACTATCAATGAATCCATTTAATTTCCCCAATTGCTTTACCTTGAAAAGTAGCATTACAAACACATTAAATAAGAAAAAGGCAGAACAAAAGTATATGTACAGATCAAGGATTTTTCCTCTAAAAAATTTTTAAATAGCCTACAACTGCTCCATTCATTGGCACACCTTGCCACTGAGATAGAGATAAGTGTAACTTTGATTATAAAGACAGAAGACACAAAGTGGTAGAAATATTTGTAATAGGCTACCAAACCATCATTGAACAAAGAGCAAAGCTCAGTTCTATACCTTTTTCTCTTCAAACTATATTCACTGAATTTTGCTAATACTTACGTGAAGTTTAGCTGTAGTAAGTAGAACCTCTACCCTGTCTCTGAGGAAGACCACACCCATTACATGAAGGCTCACAAACTCCCTACCCCCAACTTTTACCTGTCACTAGACTAGTTCATACTTTCCCTGGGAGACTCACTAGGTACTCCATCTGACTTTACCTGGTATAACAAATAATCTTAGCTGGGTGGAAACTTGAGGTTAGGAAGTAAGAAGCAGACAACTGGAGTATATACTACATGTATCCATGGGAATCTGCATTTTGAAAAACAAAACCACAACTAACTTTAGTTAAGATGCATTGGTTCATTTAATTCTATTTTTCTAGGAAGACTGACTTCAGTTAACAGACATTGGGAGCTGTTTCTCTGTATTTCTCTATTGTGCATTCAATGTCTTTGCCTTCACCCTCAGATTCCATGGACTATTCCCACAGCTCAGCTGTCTCCCCATTAATGCCACACATCCCTCAAGATGGCTGTATTTGCTTGACAGGTTTGCTGTAACAAAGTACCATAGACTGGGTGAACTTAAATAATAATTTTTTTTCATAATGCTGGAGGCTGGAAGTGCAAGATTTATGTGTCATCAAAGTATTTTTCATCTGAGTTCTCCCCCCTTGACTTATAGATAACTGTCTTCTTTTCTTTGTCTTTGCATGGTCATTCCTCTCTGTGTGTCTGTCTTAATCTCTTTTTATAAAGACATTAGGCACACTAGATAAGAACCTAACGATCTGATTTCATGTTACCTTGATTACCTCAGTCTCCAAACACAGTTATCCTAAGTCACAACTAATAATTAAGACTTGAGTGTATGAATTTAGGAGAGACACAATTCAGACTATAATAATGATAGGTGAGGGGTGGTCTACTGCACAATTTAGATGGATAGTGTGAAATTCCTGGGAAAGAGTGATGATCACTATGATAATTTGTGTGAAACATGAAGTTCCACTTTTATAAAAGCTATAGCAATCATGGTGTTACTGACACTGCTGATGATAGAATCTTGCAGCTTCTGTTTGATGACAGAAGCGAGTTTAGATTGTCTTGGGCCCATCCTTGGCACTTAGCAGAAACTCTAAATAACACAGAAAATAGGAAAGTGATGCCAACCCCCACCCCCACCCCACCCCCCCCAAAAAAAAAACACTGTGAAATACTGTTAGGAAGAGGCAGAAATATTAGATTACCCTACTAAAACATACATACATTTATTCAAAATCAAAAGTGCCACAATCCTTCAGACACCATAAATAGAAAATCACTTTCTTATGTTCACCATAATAATAATTATTAACCCAGGCCAAAAAATAAAGGTTGTTGAAATATTGGGGACAAGATATTAAGTGGTATAGCAAAATATCACCATACAGACTGCATACTAATTAGGATAGAAATCTCTGCTACTTATCCCCTTGGCCAAAGTAATCAAATTTTGCAGTCCATGAGACTCAGAAATCACAATATCACCTGTTCAGTATTTCTACCAACTATCTCCCCATGTTTAATTTGTATCTAAACGTGAGGAAAGAATCAAAAATGAGGGAATTTTTGGAGAAAATTAGTTGGATGTATTCAAAAAATGCTAGTATCATGAAAGACACAAAAAGACTGGAAAATCACACTAAAGAGACTAGAGAAACATGACAAGTGAAAATGTAGCATATGATTCTTGGTTGGATATTAAATATAATTTTAAAAAAATTAAAAATATCATTCAGGCCCTCCCTGGTGGTGCAGTGGGTTAAAGCACAGCACTAAGAAGCTAAAGCCACTTCCATCCCTGTCTGCCCCGGAGGTGACCACATGGCATGGCAGACCTTTCCTGACCCACCCACTGCTCCCCTCAGCAGTGTACTTCCTCAGTCAGCCTGTTCTGCTCCCCACTCTGTCTCTGGTGAAGCCTCTCACCACCCCTGCAACTCTGACTTGTACCCCAGTTCTGTATGAATAAATAAATCTTTTAAAAAATATATCTTTCATTAGGACAAGGTAGAAATTTGCATCTGAGATATATGAAATTTAACAGAATATCAATGTTAAATGCACAAAGTATAATCATTGCATTTTGTTTATGGAGAATAGCCTTTTCTTAGTCAATACTTTCTGAAATATATTCATATATATTTAAATGCTAAAAATCTTCATGTGTCCAGTATTTGTTTTCTGTTAGAAAGTGAGACAGATGCTGTTCCATCAAAAAAAAAAAAAAAGTCTTTCATGTTTATTTTCTTGAAAGTCTCAGGTTTGTATAATGTCAAATAACTATTGATATCCCTTTGGTTCCTTGGATTATTATTCTTTAAAATGAAAAATACAAAAATACAGAGACTATGAAGAGTTTGTCACTGTTAAAAGTACACAGCTTTCATACCTTAGAAAAAAATAAAAACTGGAAAAACCTACTTGTAACACTTTCAACAAAATTCACATTTCTTTATATAAAAGGCAAATATGTCAGTGAAGGAAATTGGGGCATACTATAAAAACCTATCTGGTATTCTTTAATGCAAAAGATCCACAATTGTTTTTCTTTATATCTCCTTTTTAATATTCCTCCCCTCCTCATAAAAAATAAAAATTATCTGATTTATCAATTTTTCTTTAAGTGATAACTACTGAATATCTTCTTTATAGTTGACAAGAAATCTTTTCTAATAACATGGGGAAATATCCAAGAAGAAAAAGAGGTTTAGATTTTGCTTAAACAGCTAGCCACCAGATTCACTGCAAAATTTAAGAAGTCTCACTTCCTGAAAATAATAAAGTGATAATCACGCTTATTTTGGGTCTATATTTATGAAAAGTGAGGAAGAGAACTCTCCCTTTGCTTTGAAAAATCTATAAATATGTGATAATTGATAGGTATATACGTGTTTCTTGAAGATCTTAAGGGGGGTTGTTTTTGAGAGATTTTATAAAAATAGAACTCAAAATTTACAGAACTCTAAATTCCATAAAACATAAAACCCACTCATTCCCATTTCATTTTATATTGCATGACAAATACATAGCCTGATTTACTAATACTACTTACCTTCTTCTAGGAAATAATGTTTTTTGTGAGTCCTTATTTATGTGATAGCTCCTTATCCAGAAATATCAGTAATTGCATTAGAGAGCTTAAAATGTTTCCAAGAGTGGCCCTCCCTGGTGGCGCAGCGGGTTAAAGCACAGCACTAAGAAGCTTAAGCCACCTCTGCATGAGTTTGATTCCCGCCTGCCCCGGAAGTGACCACGTGGTGTGGCAGACCTCTCCTGACCCGCCCACTGCTCCCCTCAGCAGTGTACTTAGTCGATCTGCCTGTTCTGTTCCCCACTCTGTCTCTGGTGAATCCTCTCACCCTCCGCATCTCTGGCCTGTACCCCAGTTCTATATGAATAAATAAATAAATCTTTAAAAAAAAAATGTTTCCAAGAGTTTCCAGTTCTTTTGCAACATTCCAGATGATTTTCATCCACTGTTTCTTTTATGAATCTACATTTTGACTTGTTCTTCTTATATAATGAAGAACTGACAGAAACTTACTCAGGTAATAACCATTACATTTCAACACTTTTTTTTTAAATGGAGGGTCATATATTTATGAATCCACTCAATTCTTAAATGCTTTCTACTGTTTTGGTCAACTAAAATATTGCACGTTATATTAAGACTTTGTAGCTTAAACTAAAAGCGACCTTTAAATATCTTTGACAGTTCTACAGTTTGAACTGAACTAAGTCTGGTGGTTCCTCTGTCCCACATGGTATTAGCTTGATGTGTATGATGTGTATGCTATTCTCAAGTTGTCTTTCATTGACTAGTAGGAAGTCCCGGTTTTGAACTTTGAAGTTCAGATGGCTGTTGGATGAAGATCAGCTTCCTCCATTTAATCTTACCATCCAACTCTTCTCAGTTTGATGGTTAGTTCCAACAAAATTCTTAAATCCAACCTTGAATGTTACAGATGTGCCTGTCACATTCTAGTAGTCAAATCAAGTTATAGGGATTCACCCAGATTAGCAAATATTTGTAGAAATAAAATGTATGGTACAGCATTTACTGTGTATATGTAACCATCAAATTAGAAATAGTCCTTTAATGGAATACTATATAACAAAGAAAATGAACAAATAAACAGTTACCACATGGCAAATGTAATAAATTGCTATGAAGTACCTAGTATTTAGTCTCTTAACTACATTTCACTATAAAAATGTTGCTTTTGGATGTTTTCACTTCTTTAGTGAAATGACCTGCGTTGATGCTCCCTCATGTGTCATTACTTTGTATCTATGTGAGGTCCTTGTAATTTGCTTGTCTTAAACAGAGGTGATATCAAAGGGTAAGTAATCCATGAACACAACTATCAGGCAACTCTCACTTAGGATCTGTAGTCTGAGACCAAAGGGCAAAGAAAGCTTTTTGGGAATTATAAGTTTAAATCAGGATGAGAATGATCCATCCTTTTGATTAGCCAAACAGCATAGGGTATAGTGTATGGGTGCCAGAGAGAACCTTAAGCAGGAAACATATGATACACAGATAACATGCTTTCATAGTTCAGAGCCCTGGAAGATGATGCACAGTGAAGATCTTGGAAATATACAGACAGCTAGAAAAGGAAAGACCTTCCACACACAGAAGGTTCTGGGGCTTGTTAACAGCTTCTTTAAATGTCATTTAGAATGTGAGTGAAAACTCTAAATGTTCTTTGAGCCACATCTGGGGAAGTAAAAATTGTGCACAAATAGCTCAAATACTAGTCAACCTGTTAAAAAAAATTGAGATTTTACTAAAGTTATATGCCTCAGTCAGAAGTATATGCCATATATTCTAATTTCTACATTTTGTCAGCTGAGCATTTTGTTGTCTATGATGTAATTATACTAATCCTTTTAAAAATGAAGTCTTTTCATCTCCAAAATGAGTATAACAATAGTTACTGAACATGATTTTTATAAAAATTAAGAGATTAATATATTTATATTTACACACACACATACCAGTGTTGGGTTTAAAATAATTACTGAATGATGATAGCTTCTGTCTCCCAAAAGAGACATGTTAATAAAAGTATACTCTTTCTCAAATAGCCTCAGCTCTTTGGAGAGATATTAGCATTTAGTATAATAAACTTAAGCAGAGGTGTAGATTTGTGACTTAACCACAAGGTTAGGAGCTGACCATCAAGTAAGAGCTTGAAGAGAATGGACATTCTTTTGGTTCAAAGATGCCACATGGCAAGAGATGCTAGATCGTATCATAATACTTTCCAAATGGATTGTGCCAACCCACAATGTTGTCAGCAATGTGTTATATATAGAGTTCACAGAAACCATCCTTACATTAGGCATTATCATTTTTTAAATTTTGGCTCCTTTAGTCTTTTATGAAATGTTTAATTAATTTGCAGGTCTTTTAGGAGTTGTTTGATTAATTTTCATGGTTTCTAGGAGACATTTGACTAACAAGTGTTATAGAGCTGTTCACCTGAACTGGTTTTCATCACAGCATAAATTGATGAGGCTCATTAAACACAGAATGTAAAACAGTATAAGGATTTTCTTGTTCTCCAACATGGTATATACCTAATCCAGAAGCTCATGTAGGTCTGAAGTGCCTTCACAAACCATTTGCAATTATCCACAAAATGTGCTTCCCAAGAGCATTTTGAAAACTTAAAATTGGGGGTTATTTTCACACTTCCTAGTGTTTTCAGGCTTTTACTGGGTCTTAAATTAATGAAAAAAAAAGTGACAAAACAAACAAAATTTTTCCTTAGGAGAAATTGCTTCAAAGCCTATTGTACATTTTGACAGTAAACAGGTAGGAAATTCAAGGGCTTTTTAATGTCAATTCATACAATTTCTTGTTTATGTTTCAAGAGTAATTTGTTAAGAAGTTTCTGTTTGTACTAATGAAATATGTCTAGTCATCTTGAAAGCAGGATAGTCATTACATGTGACAATTATCTGAACAAAAAGTATTAGGCATTGACAGAAAAAGTGAGTTAAATAGCTTGTCAAAGACTGTTTTGTGAAGTAACATTGAGTATACACGTATGTATGTGTGTATGCATATACGCAAGGGTTTGTGTATGTGCACACACATACATATATATACATATTTACACACACACACACATAAATTGCTAAAGTCTACCACCATTGCTAGTCACAGTATCTGTGATTACGGGTCTGAGAGCACAGACATGTATAATAAACTGTGATAACATTTATCATTCTTTCCACTGTTTGCAAGGGGTAGAAGAAGGACCTTTAAGCAACTACTTAAAGGTATCTTAAGAAACCCATCACAGCACTGAATTGCCCTTTCATCTTCTCCATACGTTAGAGAAAGAGTACATATCATCATACTGTTGACAGTTATGTGAAACAGCTCAATATAATTGTCACCTGAACAATCTATGACCCTCTCTACCATTCTTAGAATAAGTCCATTTCTTTTATAGTTATATGTATTCTTTAGTCACTTGCCTATCATACTTGAAGAAGCAGCACCAAGAGTAAATTTTCTTTTAAAGATAATTCATATATCTTAAGGTATGGCAGTCAAGACATTATGTGCCATTTAGACAGTATCCTCCTTATGAAGACATAGTAGATGAATGTCTTTCAAGCCCTATGCCAGTAAGAATTGGGTTTCTCATTGGGGTAGACCCATGAACATTGGTTACTTTATAAATAAATGATTGTCTCTCTCTTTTCCTGGGCTCACCACTGTATTTGTGACCCACCTCTAACTAATTATGTTAGACCACACTTCATGGTTATTATGAACCAATCTTATGTATGTCACTTTATTTTTTACTTTTTTACCTGTTTTCTTTTTGTTTTTATTGGAAAAATTTTAAACTCACTTAAATCCTTCTTGACAAAGCAGGGTAGGCATAAATGCAGTAAAACCACTGAAAACATTACCAGTGTATTTCATTTTGGGGTCTATATTGATTACTTACCCTTCTGAAAGAACTATGAGAGATACCAAGAAAAATAGTTCTATGCTCCAGGGTTGTTAAAGTCACATTTGTAAGAAAGGGCAATAAAACAATAGTGTATAATAAAATATAAGAATAATGATAGCTCATGGGATTTAATGAGGTAGTATAGTTAGCATATACTCTAGCATAAGTATGTAATGGAATTTACCTACATTCAGTAGATAATATATTAGAATCAGACTTTTATGGATAAGTATAATTTAGAGATTTTGATACTAGGGAAAAATCTAGTAATAAGAAATAATTAACAGGATGGGAAATCATGATTCATGTACAGGGGAAAGTATATTGAAGAGTGACTATGTCTTGTTACCCAAAAAGGTCTACTGGAAATAAGTTAGGAATAGTATGTCATGAATGGCTTCAATTGGAGCTTTATATTCAAGAATAATGGGAAACATTGAAGCATTAAACAAGGACATATCACTATCAAATTAATTGAAGGACAAACAAGTTTAAAAATGGATGTGAATAAAAATTGTGTCAAGGGAATGATGAGGATAATAGCCAGGTAAGAAGTAATGTTACCTAAACTAGGGTTTTTGTAAAAAAAAAAAAGAAGAAGAAGAAGAAGAGGACAGCTGCAAGATATTCACAGACAATAGATGCTCAGAACCTGGCAAATGTTTTATTTTGATGTACAGAAAAGAAAGGGAGATGTCAAAGTCTGTAGCTTTCAATGCACTTGACAATCAGCTTTCAATGCCTAAAAAGAGGTAGGAAGTTAAGACAGAAGAGTTGACTAACTCAAATTATATGGAGTTTAAGATGCTGGTTGGATATAAAACTGAGATTCTGATGAAGTTGAAATAAAAGCACTCAGAGGAGAGATCAGATGTAAGTAAAGAACTGGAATTTGTTTTGGAAATAAGTGTTAGTGAGTGTGGAGAAGAAGGAACTTGAAGTAATTATGCTAAGAAAAATGCCAGGAAGTAAAAGGCCATTACTAGATAATTTTACTAACATGGAGTTTAAAAAACCAAAAAAAGTGACAAAACAACAAAAATAACAGACTAGTAATATGGTGGTTATTAGAAGGGGGAAAGGACTTGGAAGAGAGGAGAGGGGATCAATCTGATGGTGTTATGACAAAAGATCTTTAGTAGGGGATGAATAAGGCAAGTACAGATATGAAGGTATGCAGCTGTACTCCCCAAATTATGTAGTTTTATAAGTGAAAAATAAGTGTGAGCTATAAAAAATGAATCAAATGCTGTTTGTATTGTTAAGCCATTGTGTTCATTGAGATTTATCATAGAGGGGGGAAAAAGGGAGGTATGAATAAGTCCTGGAAGAGCATTTATGCTTATGGCTGAAGGACAGAACACCAAAATGTAGCTAATGAAGTAGAGCAAAATCAAAGGAATTTGGTGCAGTCCAAATGATTACAAAGCTTCATTCAAATGATGCCACTTTCTTTCATCTTCGGCTAGTTTTATTTTAATTAAAACTTGATATAATTGGAATAAACCTCTCCTAGAAATAATGCCATTAGAATATCATAATGATTATAATAATTACTCAGTCCTTAAGTAGTTTTTTTTTTAAGCACTGAAAGTTTTCAGCAAGAAAATTCAACAGAACTTCTGTGACTCCTAGGTTATCATAGTCTCAATAGCAATAAATATTTTTGCAGTGAGGAATTAAAATGATGTTCCACAGAAATGTGATGACTATAGAGTTTACCTATAATCCATGACACCCAGTTTAAGAATGAACAAAGTGTGTTTCCCATCTTTCTTGAGGTCCTCATTCCAAAGTGTCCTCATTAAAGCCTTTCTTACTTCTTGTGCAAATTAAATCATCCAAATATATACTGTGTTGACACACACCCATCTATTTATTAGATTCACTAAACTCTGAATTCTGGCTTATTAGACTGGAATTTAGATCAAGATACAAACATTTAGCTATGCATGATAGTATAGATAGAATTATATAAACACAGACAGATTACATAAATATATAATAGACATCTATAACTATACATTAAGTTAAATATAAATAAATGAAACAAAGTGCCCATAGTGTTTAAAATAAATTTCCTATATGTCAGCATAGATTCTATGAGAAAAGAATACAATGTAACTTCTACTTTTTATATATTGTACCAATAAGCTTTTACTGTATAACAAACACCCAGAACTTCATGACTGAAAACAGTGATTTATTTACTGTAAAATTCAGTAAGTTAGCAATCTGGATTAAGCTTTGCTGGGTGGCTATTCTAGTCTTAACTGAAATGGCTCATCGCTGCTCCAGCAGGCCAGCCCAATCTGATTCATGTGGTAGTGACAAGTATCTAAGAAACTAGAAGCTTCCATACCTGTCATGACCAAAGCTCAAAATTGACACTATGTAATTTTGCTACACATTTTCACCAACACAAGTGACAAAACCAGTCCAGACTCAAGGGATGGAGAAACGGACTTTACTTCTTCAAGAAAGGAGCTATAAAGTCACACTGGAATGACTTGAGGGTATGGAACTAGTGAGGTTCATGTTCATATTTTTTACTTACTACAGAAGTTCTAACACATTTTTTAAATGTATAAATGAAAACTATATTTAGGCAAGCAACAGAGAAAATCAAGTCCACATAACAATCCTCTCCTCAGGAGCATCTATGCTGCATAATATGGTGGAGAATTCCTTATAGACATTTCAGGCAAAGGAAGGAATAAAAGTAATTTGCTGAATGAGTAACTAGTGAGAATGTACTTTCTTGGCATCCAAACAATAGTCAACAATTAGCATAGTCTATAAAACTGTTAAATGTTCCAGATGCCTAATGTTAATTTGAACAGAGTAATATTTAATGTTATAAGAGGTAGGAATATCAATCATTTACCCAAAAGCAAAGGATATACTGAAATGGATAATGCATGCTGCATTTCCTAGAGAAGCATGAAAATATCAGTTCCTCTTGGTATCTTCGTCCCATCAAAAGTTTGGCCCTCCCTGGCGGCCCAACGGGTTAGTACTAGGACGCGGCACTGCAAGATAGCAGCCACCGCTTCCGTGGAGTTCAATCCCCAGCCTGGGAGGTGATCCACATAGTGTGACCTCTCCTGACCTGCCCACTGCTCCCCTCAGCAGTGTACTTCCTCGACCTGCATGTACTGCTCCCCACTCAGTCTCCAGTGAAGCCTCTCACTGCCCCAACACCTCTGGCTTGTACCCCAGTTCTGTATGAATAAATAAATGAATAGAAATCTTACTTCTCAGATGATGGAAGCCTAAAAGCAGTCACTTTGCTTCATTTCTCATTACAGTTACAGTGATTCAAGCAATACATAAGGGTGTGGGCAGGAGTTGGATAAAGTGTGGTGTACTACTAGAACGTAAGGAGACCCTACAAATTTTGAAGGATGTAGTTGCAATAACACCGCAGAAAGACTTGTAGAAGGCTCCTGTTTTCAACAAGATAATGAAAACAAAGGTGAGAGGAATCTACCCCTCTGATACAAAGCATAGGGCAGAGAACTTGAACCCTGAGACACTCAAAATGTCCCTGGTAAAAGTGCTAATAAAAGTGGTGAAAGGGCTCACTCAGTTCATGAAAAAGAATCCCTGCCATCTTGTTCTGTAGTTCTTGAAAACAGCCATTGAAAAATGTCCACCGATCAAATGGGAAGTAAACGGTTTCCTTTATTTCCATTGTTTGCCAATACAGCACCCTCTGAGCGGCTCTTACTACCAACTTATATAACGTGACATATAGAGCACAACTTATGTACGGAGTCTGTTATTTCAAGACAGGAAACAAATAAATTACTAGAAAAGAGTTCCTATTAAGATTGAGTAGAATCTAGAGAAAATAATTATCTTCATATATGAAGAAGATGAAGGAGAGGAAGGTAAACAGAGGAAGAGGATAATGAGGAAAAGAAAAAGGAGGAGGAGGAGAAACTATTTCAACAACAACAAAAAACTTTTAGAAATAATTTATACATGATTTTACAGTCCTTTGTGGAGTAATGAATAGATGAAGAAATCAATTAAATGACACCAAATACCAGATGAGGGCATACATTCCACTACACGTTAGGATATTTATATTCAGTTACACATTAGTTATATATTTGATTACATATGTGTATATATAGTTAAAATTGTGAATGAGAATGCAAATATTTTATATAGGAGATAAATCTAGATGTGAAAAAGTTCCAGAAGGAGGAAGGAGGGAAAAAGGAAGACTCGGTGCTATTCGTAGAAATATTTCTGAGCTAAATACTTGAGATTCATGTAAAAAAAAAATACACACTAAGTGCTAGACAGGTTGCACATTAAAAGACCCAAACTTGGCCCTCCCTGGTGGCACAGCGGGTTAAAACACAGCACTGAGAAGCTAAAGCCACTTCCGCATGAGTTCGATTTCTGCCTGCCCCGGAGGTGACCACATGGCGTGGCAGACCTCTCCTGATCTGCCCGCTGCTCCCCTCAGCAGTGGACTTCGTTGATCTGCCTTTTCTGCTCCCCACTCTGTCTCTGGTGAAGCCTCTCACCGCCCCTGAGCCTCTGGCCTATACCCCAGTTCTGTATGCACAAATAAATAAATCTTAAAAAAAAAAAAACACATATACTTAATCATCTTGGTGAATTTTGGATTCCAAGAGTAAAGGAAAATATATGCTTCCTTTAGAGAGAAAGACTGTCATTTAGAAAGAAAAGAAAATCAGGCTCATTTATCTTAATATACAAATCAGCAAATTTCTTACTTATGACACAAAAGGAAGACAGTGGGACATTTTAAACATTTTGTAATTCAGACATTTAAGAAAATAAGACACTGGCATTACACAGAGTCTACCCATTTGGATAATTTCTCTGTAACTATGGAGTTCCAGTAATGTATAGCATTCTTCTAGTTATAGAGAAGGGTTCATTAGTGAAAACTTGACCAAGACAGACTTACTGAGACACAATATTACTCTCACACTATTTCCACAAGCTTGCCTCTTAATAGTTAGTATATCTGGAGTATTTTAGACCATTTACAATCAGAAAGACAGTGCTTGAAGAAAATAACATTTTACTGAAGCACATAAAAAAAAATTTAATTCTTGGAGAACTATACCATATTCCCATCTTTACAGGAAAACTTCGTATCACAAACTTAACAATACTCCCTAATTTATAAATGTAATACAATCATAAACGAAGTTTCTATGAAATGTTTCTCATTGCAATCAAGATATATTTTAAGGACCTTTACAAGATTTTAAAAAATGCATCTGTACTGAAAAATACATGCCACAACACCTATTTTTAAAAAATAAAAGAACTATGAGATGACTGTGCCCTTCCAGATAGCAAATATACCTTAAAATTATAATTTCAACAGAGAAAATTGACAGAGATCAAGTAAATAGAATAGAATCCAAGAACAGTTCCATGTATGTATATAAATTGCAGTAAATACAACATGCTAATTTACTAGGGGGAATGATTGAATTTGTTTTGTTTTTAGATTTGGAGGGAAGATTAACAGAGCGATCTAGCATATATAATGAAGAGTTTATAATATTCCAGGCACTAACCTAAAATATTTTCATATAATAATTCATTTCATTTGTTCCACAATCCTATACGGTAGGTAAAAGTATTATCTACAATTTTTAATGATAAAACGGAGACAGGGTAATAATTCAGAATTACAAGTAAATCACAGAAGTGGAAAACAGACCAAAGCATTTTAATGCCACTACACCAGGTAGTAATAGGTAAAGATAAACAGATTACTACCTACACCAAGCCAAATAACCGAGTTCAGAGTCTCTAATAAAACTAAAACCAGACTGTAAGATATAAAATAGGGGAGATATTCTTAAAATCATGGGAATAAAAAATACAAAATCAAGATACTAAACAGAAAATATTCTTAAAGTTACTACATAAAAAACAAGTCTCCTGATACAAGTCTTCTTGTCTCAAAAAAACAAGACACCTGAAATCATAAAACACAAAAAAAATACAACAAAAACACTCTGCAAGGTAAGCTTCAATTGTGTCTTTGTAGATTTGTCTTCAATAAGAAAACCAAAAACTGCAAACAATCAGGACCACATCAAGCAAAAGAAATGATCACTAAAATAAACAGCCACCCTATTGAATGGGAGAAAAGATTTGCAAACTATGTGTCTGACAAGGGGTTGATATCCAAGGTCTACAAAGAACTCATACAACTCAACAAAAAGAAGACTAATAATGTGATCAAAAAATGTATAGAAAAGCTAAATTAGCACTTTTCCTCAAAATGTGCATCTTCATTTATCATTCAAGGAAATACAAATCAAAAGCCCAATGAGATTCAACCTCTCACCTGTGGAAATGGCTCAAATCAGAAAGACCGAAAACAAGTGTTGGGGAAGATAAAAAGGGCCCTTTTATACTGAGGTGGTAATGCAGCTGATTCTACCCCTATGAAAATCCTCATGGAGTTTTCTCAAAATATTTTAAATATATCTGCCATGTTGGATTTACCAGCAACTCTACTTCTATTGACATGAAAAACACAAAAATCACTAAATCAGAGGGACATATACATGCTTGTGTTCACTGTAACCCTACTTAAAATAGCCAAGTTACAAAAACAACCTAGTGCCCAAAACAGATGAGCAGATCAGGAAGATGTGGTAGATAAACATAATGGAATACTATTTAGCAATAAAGTCTTGCCATTTGCTACAATATGAGTGGAACTGGCATATAAATGAAACTGGAGTGTTTTACCTGTTTTCTTGTGCGTTTTATGGTTTCTGGTACCTCATAGAAGATTTGATTTTTAAAGTATTTTCCCTTCAGCTCTGGCTGTTGTGGGGTTTTGTTTTGTTTTGTTTTGTTTTTTGTTTGCAGCAACATGAAGGGATTACTCCAAGGGAAATAAGTCAGAAGGAGAATGACAAATACAGGTTAAAGTCATTTAGATGTGCATTGTAGAAAAACAAAACAAAAATTCAAACAGAGCCAAACAACAAGCCCTAAAAATCTAATTGTAGAACTGAGGCTGTGAGAGGGGAAGCACAAAGGAAAAGAACAAAGCAGGCAAGGACCACAATGGACAGTGGTGGAGAACTATGAGTGTTTTCATGGCGGGTGTGGCATGGCAACAGCCCCCAAGGTCGAGAACCTATACCTATCAATAACAAATGATATCGTAAAGCAATGTTGCTTCAATTTAAAAATATATATTAATCTACTATAATTGGTTAAAAGATAAGCAGTAAATGCCCTCTCTGGTGGCGCAACGGGTTGAAGCAAAGCACTGCCAATCTAACAGCAGCCGCCATTTTACCATAAGTTCTCTCCTGGCCAGGGAGGTGACCCACATGGCGCAGCAACCCTCTCCTGTCTTCCCCACTGCTCCCCTCAGCAGTGTACTTTGTCGATCTACCTGTTTTGCTCCCCACTTTGTCTCTGGTGAATCCTTTTATCCCCCACACGTCTGGCCTGTACCACAGTTCTGTACGCATAAAAAGATGTATCTTTTATAAAATGATAAACAGTAGAAAGAAAATGGTTATTCCTTACATGTTTGTAATAAAGGATTAAAATCTATACCATATAAATAATCTCTACAAATCTGCAAGACACACCAAAATGTTAAAACTTAAACCTTGGGCCTAACAGTTCTATTTGTCACAAGAAAAAATGATTTATAGAATACATATACTTATATACATTATTACATACACATATATATGTGTATGAGATCTGTGATTATTATAGACCCAGAGACATTTAACTGTACATATATACAAAGGACAAATTAAAATTTTGAGTATAGATGTAAATGAAATATTTTATAATAGATAAACTAATATTTTATCAGTAGCCCTGATAGTCCTGCTACTAAAAAACAGATTGTGGAGAAATGGGTGGGGGATTGTAAATTTTATCTTTACACTTTACATTTGAATTTTTCCTAATGCATTCTGTTTTTATGTATCACTTGTGTTATTTATTTTTTAAAGACTAAATCTTGGTTATTTAAAAAGATGTTGAAACGAGCTTCTTCTGCAAATGTAACTGTATTTCACAGATTCTGCCTTTTGCTCTCTGTTTGCTTTCTCTGGGACAATTTACATAATACAAACTGAGAGTTAATTTACCTTTTTGGCCATATTTTCAGTGGTCCACTTGAGTATTAGACTGTGGGGTAAGGTCAAATCTAGCTCAACTTGTGAATAGCCAACGATTTTTTTCACCTCTTTTCTCAGCAACCCTCTCTACAATCCTGGTATCTCTAGTGCTGTCCTTTCTGTTGCCAGGGCTGGCTGGGAGTGCTAGCCCAGTGCCTAGCAACACCAAGACCAATTGATAGGCCAGTGCCAGACCAGTTCTCTGCTGCCAAGGGCCTCTTTCTCTCCCAGGAAGGACGGTTAGTTGGCTTGCACCTTTTGCCTCTGCCTTCCACTGGTTCCTGATGTAATGCAGGAGGTGCAGAAAATAACTGGAGATCTCCAGGGGAGAAAGACTTACAACTAAAGTTGTATCCTGCAAGCCTCTGAAGAACAGACAACACCTGTGCCCCAGTGAAATTGTGAAGACACCATAATGGCCTAGGACCTTTGCCATTCTTGTAATGTAAAAAAAAAGAAAGAAAGAAAACCCATTCAAGTCCTCCAGACCCAAATTGGCTTTCTTTGATACACAAACACCATCCTTATTTAAGTGGAAATTGAGCAAAGGGTGGTCAAACTAGACCAAGCAGTGAGATGGGGCGGGGAATCTGTGATGGCTCCTCCCTTTCCACAGGGTAATTTTATTATACCTCATGTGTGGCAGCAATTGGGTCAGGAGATCTTAGTCCTCTCAGGGAAAAAAAATAATGGAAAAAGATGTGATTGCTTTGTGCTCCTTCTCTTCTTCATTGTTTTAGAAAGGAGTCCCTGTGGGCAGATATAACATATATGTGTTATTTTATCTGCCAATCTCATTTTTCGTTAGGGGAAATTATCCTCCTGAAACAGAGCCATAGCAGGGCTATAGCCATCGCAGGACAGTGTTTAATATTGGGCAGGTCACTGTGGGTCCTTTTTTTTTAAAAAAAGATTTATTTATTACTTATGCATACAGAACTGGGGTACAGGCCAGAGGTGTGGTGGGTGAGAAGATTCACCAGAGAAAGAGCGGCGAGCAGAACAGGCAGATTGAAGTACACTGCTGAGAGAGCAGTGGCGGGGGTCAGGAGTGGTCTGCCACGCCATGCGGGTCATCTCCGGGGCCAAGGATAAAACTCATGCTGCAGTGGATTCTGAGAGCTTCATAATTAACCTGTTGTGCCACCAGGGAGAGCCCTGGACAGGTCACTGTGGGTTCTTAACGTGCACAACTGCAGGGAACAACAGTGGGGTTTATTTAACAAACAGGGGGAAACCTAAATTTCCAAGCCTCTATCTCATCCCAGATATCCACAGTGTCTAGAAGTCCCAAAGAAAAGGTCACTTATTTAAGATGGCACCCTCCAGCCAACAAGAGCCTGAAGCGAGCCAGGATCTGACTCACCACAGCTGGAGGCACTCCCAGGTGGGGTCAGCGAGATGATGTCATAGCAGCCTCCATCAACAATCTGAAGGTCAGGGTAGACAGCAATGGATGCTGGATCAGACAGCAACAGAGACAGCAGCACCAGGAGGTGCTGCCAGGGGAACAACGTAGAGTGCCAGTTATTTGTCAACCATGCAGGACAGCACTGACCAGTAGTACCAGTCCCCACCAGTCACTAGGAGGCAGTGATATCAACGTCAGAAACACTGTGTCAACAGCTTGTTGTAAGTTGCTGTCCCACACCAACAACAAACAGCTCTTAGACACCAGGCCTCGGGCCATTGATGCCTCCCGCAGCAATGTCAGAGGCAGGTCAGAGGGCGGTGATGCAACCTCTGCAAAGCTCTTCGGCTTCTCTGTATCTGGAGGTGGGCTGCTGGATGCTGCTGCTTTTCCCAGAGGCCAAAAACCAGAATCCATCTCAGGAACAAAGTCACGAGAACCCAGTCCATCCTCAGGCAAGGAACAACATCCTTTCCAAAGTGAGCATGAGAATCCACCAAAGAGCCTGAGCCTCCAAGCTGGTGCCTGCCTTGCCTTATATCCTCCTTTTGGGATTACCCCTACTAAAAGCTGATTGGACCGTAGTGCCAATCAACTCATAGCTTGCACCTGGTGGCTTCATTCTGCGATCCAGGCACCAAATCCAGGCTTCTCCACTGCCTGCAGCTGGAAGGAGACACAGCGTTGGCGCTGGCCCAGTGGGGCCCTGTGCTCTTCCCAGCAACCCTGAAGCAAGGGCTGTATGCCCTGGGGTGGCATGATAGGGGCACAACAGCTGTCCACCATCACTGCTGGCCTCCACCTACAGTGGGATCCCAGGGGCCCCACTGTCTGCCCCTTGCCCTGCCCACAGGCAGTACTCAGGGGCCTCCAGCCAGTCCAACTTCATTGCCACATAATTCCAGTAGGGCTGGGCCTCTCCCAGATCTCTAATTATCCCCATTAACCTGCCAGTCTGATCTACCCCTTTACTACCCCACCAGTACCTGAAGTCAGCACAGGGTAAGGTAGATCTGAAAGACAGAAAGTGACCAGTCTGATGAAAATGTGAGGTCCTAGAATCAACTGCTCTTTCCACCATAAGCCAGCAAATTCTGTATTTTTCTCAAACTGGTACTATTTCTTGAGCACTAAGTCCTATTTTTATCACTTAGAATCTAGCAAATCCTGACCACACAGGTATACCACAGAATGACCTGTCATTGTCAGTTAGTTTCAGTAAAGCATGAACTTGGAAGAATGAGTAAGAGGAATGTGCAGATTAAAACAGATTAATACAAAAGGCAGCCAGCTTTTTTTTATATGATCTCATTTAATTCTAAAAAAGTTCTGTTTGATTGGTATGCCAGATTAGGATTAAAAGAAAATAAGTTGATGGCACATGGGTGATGTGGTGATGGGAAACCCAAGGGGATTGCAACTGAGATGAAAAAATGCACAAAAATATGTAAAAATAAACTAATATAAAAAAGAAAAGTTAATTATTGGCCTCTAGGGAATAAGGAAAATATGATGGTTTGAACATTTCACATTAAGTATAAATCTATATCACTTAACTGGCTCTTAAATCACTTACAATATGTAAACACTCCTATGTTGCTGCAAAGTATATAGTTATCCTTCTGTATTATGGTACACAGTCATA
Source organism: Condylura cristata (assembly GCF_000260355.1). Lineage (NCBI taxonomy): Eukaryota > Metazoa > Chordata > Mammalia > Eulipotyphla > Talpidae > Condylura > Condylura cristata. Next base: position 34,826,377 of record NW_004567107.1, on the reverse strand, counting down.
AAGACCTCTTTTTAGGAATTTGAGGGATAACCTTACTTATTCATTCAACTTCCTATTTGGGGCTATTTTATTATATGCAGTAGTTTTGGGAGAAATTTAGGTTAAACACAAAACAAATGTAGGAGACTCATTGCAAATATGAATGGTACAAGTTATTACTAGGGGAAAAAAAGTACTGGCCTCTAACTCTACACCCTTACTCTTTTCTTGCCTTAGCCCATCCTGTGACTTGAGATTTCAATTCTGACCTGGTTCTTCCAACACAATAAATGGTGATAAGGCTCCCCACTAACATTTTGATAGCCATAGTATTAGAACTCTAATTAGTTGATATTGCTTCACTCCAGTTTAAATTACTACTATCAAAAAGACAAGAAACAACAGTGTTGGCAAGGATGTGGAATAAAGGGAAGCCTCATACTGTTGCTGGGAATATAAATTGGGGCAGCCACTATGCCAACATGGAGACATCTCAAAACATCAAGACTAGAAATAAATATGATCCAACTATTCTTCTGTATATTTACCCAAATAATATGAAAACACTAATTTGAAAAGATACACAATCCTATGTTCATTGCAGTAGTCAAGATTTGGGAATAACCTGTGTGGATCAACAGATATCTAAAGAAGTGATATACACACAACAGAGTATTACTCTGCTATAAAAACGATGAAATCCTGCCATTTGCGACATGGATGAACTAAGGGGGTTACTAGTAAAGTGTCAAGCAGAGAAAGACAAGTGCCCTATGATTTCATTCATACATAGAAGATAAAAAGCCAAAGCAAATGATCAAATAAAACAGAACATGAACAACCCCTTAGATTTGGACAAGAGAATGATGGTTACCAAAGGGAAGGAGGGAGTAGGATTGATGGATGGAAATTAGATTTCTAGTGGTGCTCATAATATACTATATGCAGATGCAGAAATGTAAAGCTGTAACCTGAACTTTACACTATAATATAAACCATTTTTACTTCAATTTAAAAAAAAATAGAAAAGAAACACGAAGATCACAGAGAACATGTTAAAACCTCCCAAGATCAAAACTATGATATTTCCAAGTTCTTAAAGGGAGGAGCTGGCGTGGACACCTATAATAGAAACAGCTGTGCCACTAGAAGGCCCTTTTATACCTTCTGGGTTTTGCACAACCACCAAATTAAATAACTCATGTTGGTGATTCCATCCAATAGGAAATCCTGATTAGCACTTTGTTAGATGTAGACTTTTCCCAATCTATTATCTATACTACCCTATTGATATCAAGGGACTTCTTCACCCTGATTTCATAGAAAACAGCTCCTTTAGAAAATGTCTTATATATAGTAATATTGGTCACTTAATTGAATTTTGGCTTAGGCAACAGAAACTTATATTCTCACAGTTCTTCTCAAAGTGAGTAGTCTGAGATCTAGCTGTCAGCACGAGGATCTGTTTCAGGCCCTTCTTCTGGCATGTAAATGACTGTCATCTCCATCTTTATATCACTTTTTTACGTAATTTTATCTCAATTTCCTTGCAAGCATAGGTAACTTAGTATACAAGTAAACTCTAAAGGTTTAACAATTACTGCATTTTCAGCTCAAAAATAAATCTGTAAATTTGCTAAAAAACTTAAAAACATGGGGAATGACATTTTCTAATGAATGTAATCTAAATATCTAATAACAGAAAAATGATTAGGCAAACTGCAATATACCTAATTTCATAATAAATTATATTATTAACTATGTTATATAAAATAAAACCTGCATATAAAATTGCATATTCAGTTTGCTAATGATGTTAAATCCTTATACACTTGAAAGAAGAAGATATTGGAGGAAAGAGAATACAAAAATGACAATATTAATGTGGTTGAAATGATTCTAAGAAATATTTTTCCTCTTTCCAAGTTTTCTGTGAATTGTTATATATGTTCTATAAATCAAAAATGATTATTGTAGGGGCAAAAGAGGTGAATAGAAACCTCACTGATATAGAAAAAGTGTATGAAAAGATGTTCAGGATCATACGCCACCAGGGAATTACAAATTTGAACAGCATTGAGCCTGACCGACTCACCTCTTAGGTTATTAGAACGATCATAATCCAGAACACTGACAACACAAAGTGCTGATGAGGATGCAGAGCAACAGGAATTCTCATTCACTACTAGTGGGAATACCAAACAGCATAACCACTTTGGAAGATAATTTGGCAGTTTCTGACAACCCCAAACATACTCTTATCATAAAATCCAGAAATTGCACACCTTGGTATTTACCCAAATCACCTGAAAACTTGTATCCAAACAGTAACTTTCCCACAGACATTTATAGAAATTTCAGTCTCATTTGCCAAAACTTGGAAGCATCCAAGATACTTTTTACTAAGTAAATAGATTAATATATTGTGGTACATCCCGACAATGAATATTATTCAATGCTTTTTAAAAAAAAAAAATTCAGTCCTCAAAAACAAAGCCCTTGAAATCCGCATGAAGAACTAAAGCGACCAAGAGAGTTCAGGGAGCAAAGGGGGGCAGACATCCAGTGAAGAATAGTACAGGGCTGAGGCTTTGTTTTAAGACAACTATGAAAAAGGAATAGCTTATCAGCAGTTCCCTAAAAGCTCCTCATTCATACATGTGCTACTTTAATAAAGAGAAGTTAAATGACAACTACTTAGGCAGATGATTAGCTTTGCTTTGTATACTTAACATTTTTAATTTGTATTAATTTTTTTTCTTCTAACTTTATAGTTCCCACAGTTCTCCCGCCATCCTGTCACCTATGAGCCATCACCCTTGTGTTCTTCCCTTCCATTTGTGGGACCCCTCCTGGCCCCATATCTGTGTATATCTTGGTTTGAGAATCAACTTGCTAGTTTTTACTACTTCTTGACTTTTTTCTTTGGTTTCTCTATTAATTCTGAGCATGAACTTGAAGTTAAAATATTGATCTGGTGGTTCTACAATTAGATTCCTCAGTATGAAAAGGTGCTGGCCCCTGTAAGCGCTATCATTTCAGAGTAGCCAGGGTCTAGGCTTCTGCTAGCCCAGAGATTCAAAGGGATCCTTACCCAGGTTCAGCCCCTCTGGCACCAACACTGCACCCTCTGCTGGACAGAGATCCTCATTTCCAGATCTAGTGGGACAAGAAATATCTGCTCCCCACCCTTTGGAGTGGGGCAAAGGCCACCTCAGATTTGCTGCCCTGAATCCCTTCATTTACCCATTTTACTTATATCGTGTCAGTATCTTCAGAAGCAAAAACAATCTATACAAGAGATAAGCAAATCTCTACAGAGCTTTTTATCAACTTACCTTAGGATTTTAAATGCATGAAGTAATACTAGCCTTCTCTAGGGACATTGACACACATGTACATGTGTTAAAATATGACAAGACCAGTTTTTTCCAAAACATACTTCTCTGCTTTAACTTAAATTATACATAACCCTTTGAAATTTGTGACCAGCAAAAATTAATATACTAATACTTTTGTTCCTATTTTTACTATACTTACAAATTGTCAAATTAAAAAAAAAAAAAAAACAAGATTCACTTGACTGTATTGTACCAATTGCGCAATGGCATTTTGAAGGACTTTTCCCCCTGCTTTTTAAGCTAATAGCTATGTCATAGCATTATTTTTATTAAGCTTCCCAAATGAACAACAACTGTACCAACTGTTTTTAAAAGTTTATAATACAACTTACATAGTTGGCTATATATTCACTTTGTAGTGAGAAACATAATGTCATTTCTGAAACTTTTATTTGTGAACTGAGAATGTTACCTATAATAATTGGCTTTATATTTGCATAAACTTAGGCAAAACACCCATCATCATTCCTGCCCAGTACCCATGGCAGACCACACAGGTCAAAGAGAAAAACTGGTATCTTAAAGTGACATTGTGAAAACATCCTTAGGAATGAACTGCAAAAAATACAAATAAACAAAAATATAGGTACTGCTCCTCAGAAATTAGTCAATCAGCTACTGTCCAAAGTGCAGTAATAACTGCCACTTCACTGAATGTTACTCTGTTATAAAGTTGATGAGAAGAGGAAAAAAGATCCCAGGTCACACTGAATAAAGACTTTTTCCACATACCTGGTTTTATTTTGTTTAAAATCACAGTTTCCAGAACCTATCAAAAATGTTAAATCAACTACCCTCTACAGCGCAAACTTCTCACTTCCTTTGCGCTCTTCTCTTTACTTTTATCTCCTCTTCTTCCTTTTCTACTATCCATCATTATGCCTCAATCCAACTGTGCCTCATTCATCACAGACTGACTAATCTGAAATATGTCCCTGCAAATATACAGTGCACATTAGATATCATTTTGTTAAGGACCTATACACACACCTCCCCCATTTCTCTTAAGGTTTTTTAATCCCTGAATTCTCATTCTTTTTCTTACACTTTGCTCCCATCTTCTAGTTCACTCTCATAATTTTCTCTGTCTCACTCTTGTAAGTCCTGGTTATTGAGTTGAACAAAATTTATATTCAAATGAAACAAAACTTTTTCTCCAGATTTTCATACCAGCTGACTGAGAATATAAACAGTTTAGATATCCTGGCTTAGAGTATTTTTTAAAAAAACATGATAATTTGACCCCTTTACTCCAGGGTCCAGCCAGAGAGGAGGGTGGACTATTTGAAAATCGGCTTCTTTGTATTTTTAAGGATTTTCTTATTTATGCATATAAGAATTGATAAAATATTTTGCCCTTATTCAAAGACATTATCTTGCACCATCCCTTCTTTTCATTCACTGAACAGATTCTGCAACCCTCCTCATTTAAGTTAGGTGCCTCATCTACTTTACTCTAGGAAAAAAAAAAAAACATGCTTTCATTAATGCAAATATCTCCTGATCTCTACCATACATATTATGTATGTGCATTATTTATTAACATGTCATCAAGCCTTATGTCTGCGAGGCATTCAAACTGGGCAATCCCAACACATATAATATGGAATCCCTTCTAAGAGAGGGCGTGGTGATTGTAATCTTAGTCCTAAAGTAGTTGTAGTTAGCAGTATATCACTTATTTCAAGGAAGGTTGTGTGGTAGTAAGTTCTAAGAATGAAATCTCACATCTTAAAAAGCAGAATATAACCCAAGGAGATTGCAACTGAGAGGGAAAAATGTGCAAAAATATGTAAAAATAAACTATTATAAATTTTTTTTAAAAGCAGAATATTTTTTAAAAAGTGGTAGAGGTTGCCAGGGAAAGCAACCAGATTGAAAATCGCACCCTATTTCCTCCTAAAATTTAATTAAGGGGGGAGAGGGACTAGAGGTTGAGCTCAGTTGCCATGGCCAATGATTTAATCAACTGTACCAAAGTAATAAAGCCTCAATAAATGCTAATAGGGAGCAGCTTCAGAGAACCCTGGATTGGTGAACATGTAGGGGAAATTTGGGGAGAATGGTGCACCTGAAGAGGGCAGGGGAGCGCTGTGCCTGTTGTCCATAACCTGCTCTATGTATCTCTTCAATCTGCCTGCTGTGAGTGATATCCTTTGAAATAAATGGATGACCCAGTGAGTGGGGAAAAAAAAGCAGTAGAAAAGATGAAAACAACATTTTGTCTGACTTTGGTGAATTGAGGAGTCATGTTTTTGGTGACATTCTAAAAATGCCATAATATACCCGTAACGATTTTGATATTTGGGAAGTAGAAACACACACAGGAAATTCTTTGATTTGAATGTAAGATATTTTGGGTCAAGTCTGGCCTGTGTACATGGTTTTCAACAAGTTTTCTTTTTTTCAACCTCAAATCTTCAAATTTGTCTTTATCCCTGTGTTCTCTTTCATTTCTGTCAAAACCAGAGAAAGATAAACACAATCATAGATGGCAGCATTTAGATCATCCATAAACTTTGTAATTACTGTGTCCAGACTTTCCATTTAAAATTCTGGAGGGCAGGCCCTCCGTGGTGGTGCAGAGAGTTAAAGCGCAGCACCACTAATGAGCCGCAGCGGCTTCAGTGCCAGTTTGATTCCTGGCCCAGGAGGTGACTACATGGTGCGGCAGACTTAACCTGTCTCTCCTGCTTCTCCCCTCAGCAGTGTACTTCGACGATCCTTCTGTTTTGCTCCTTAGTCTGTCTCTGGTGAATCGTCACACCACTGGCCTGTACCCCAGTTCTGTATGCATAAATAAACAAATCTTTAAAATTCTAAAGGGTAAATAAACAATATTAATCAAATATTGGAATTATCTTATTAAATTGTGTATCCATGTCTTCAAAAAAAAATGGATGACTCTATAAGATAACAAGAATCTATAAAGACAAAAAAAATAGAAATTCTGGGAATGAAAAATAAAATAACTGAAATAATTCCTCAATAGATTAGTTTAATAACAACTAGATAATTGAGATATAGCTGAGAAGAGGTGAAAGACTAGAATTAATTAAATATTAAATGTCCTGATGGAAATGTGGGGAGTAAAAAGGATAGACATTGCATACTGAAGTGAAAGAAAACTGTGGAATGCAGTAAAAAGTCTAACCAGAAAGAAAAAGAAAAATACTGGATGGTTTCACTCCTAACAGTAGTGTAAGGGATAAAAAAAAAAATAGAAGCAATTGTAATAAAGCAAAAATGAAAATGAACAAACAACTATAAACCAGAGACATTCTATGGGGGAGGAGAGGGAAATAAGATCAAAACTGGAGCAGGAAGAAGGCACCAGACTATAGTGATGGCACATGGGTGAAGTGGTGGTGGTAAGTACATGGGGGTTATAACAGAGATGAAAAATGTTCAAAATGAAGAATGTATTATAGATATAGATATAGATACACATACATACATATAAAAAATAAAACATTATAAAGTCTAACATACTTTTATTAAAGTCCCTCTAATAAAAAACAGAAAGTAGCACAGACCATATTTAAAAGAAAATGTCAAGAACTTTTCAATTGATAAAATATATCAAACCAAAGTCAATGGGCATTCCAAACTCCAGACAGGGTGACTGAAAAGGAAGCCCACCTTCACACATCACAGTAAAATACTGGAAAGCAAAGACAAAGAAAATCATAAAGGACTCAAAAAAGAGGAAACATTATGTTCATAACAACACCCATAAGACCAAAAATGGACTTTTCAACAATGAGATGTTAGAAGACCATAGAATGACATAAATAGGGTTTAGAAGAAAATCTGCTCAGAAAATGTCTTTCGACGTAAGCAACATAGACATTTCTAGACCATCAAAGACTAAGTAGACTTATCAATGGAACACTATAAGGGCATGCTAAAAGTAATTCAGGCAGAAGGAAAATGACCCTAGTGGGAAACTCCAAGTTGTGGTGCAAAATTATACAGGCAAAATTTAAGGTCAATCAGAAGGAATAATGACAATACAACAAACTACTAACCATAACAGTTATAATAATATTTTAAGGGATATAAAATATATGTAGAATTAAAAGACATGACAACAGTAACATTAAATGTACTCAGGCAGATGGGGGAGATTAATGAATTTCTATATTCTTTTAACGTCATCTTAACATTGACTAGAATGTGATAAGAGTACTAATTAATATTCATTCTATTAATCAAAGGACATGTTTAATCTCTTGGGGAATTAATAAAAGAATAGTAAAAGGCATGTAACCATTGTGCCAACAGAAGAAAACTAAATAGAATATCCCAAAATCGGTTAATTCAAACTAAACAAGAACAAAAAAAAAAAGAGGTTCTAAATCAACTAGGAAAAAATCAATTTGAAATGACTAATAACTAATGTAAATATTAAATTAGATATATTCCATGCATTTGTTGTTCAGAAGTAGCTAGAAAGTGTGACCAGAAAGCAAAACCTAATTGATCTGAATGAAAATTTTGCTGGTGGTACTCCATTAAGTAGGCTTTCCACAGCAGGTCATATAATAGCTATTATATGCTAACATATTAATATATCACAATTTTCCTTTTGAATTTATTATTTATTACCTCCATTTTCCACAAAGTGAGTTGTAAGTAGTTATGTCCCAGCTCACATTGAAAATAGCAGATTTGGGAACAGAAAATAACTTCTGTTTTCTTTGTAGTTTGTTATATTTTATTCCAGGACTGATGTTACTTAATCATCACTATGTCAATTGCATTGAATAGGAAGGCACTTTCCATGCATTTTCTTAGATGCCGTCATAATGAGATGTGAAGACATCTTGGCAAATGTATAAAACAAGTTTTCAAAAATAAGGAAAAAGATTATTAAATCCTAGCAACTAGCCCAAGTTATGCATTCACTGACCAAACTTTTAAACATGTGTTAAATGTCAGACATCACACTAGGCCCTGATGATAAAACACAAAGTAGCTGTTCCCTGCTTCAGAAAGTACATAATAATATTAATGAGAAATTAATTTATTTCCTTCATTTAATAATAACACAAGAACATATGCAAATACATGATCATAAATTCTGATATTATCTATAAAGACACAAAGAATTGGCCTGATAAAAAGAACTATAAACCAGAATTCTTTTAGGTGATATGATGGACAATTTATCTGACAACTTACCTTTAAGGCAGCATAGCTTTATAATTAAAGTAACTAATTATATTTTGCTGAAATTGGAACACTATTGAAAATGAAAGAGGGCACTTCTTACAAGATGTCAAGGCATACTAGAATATTCTTTCTCCAGCCTACTGTATACATTTTCACCATGTTTGGGGATCTTTTTGTCATTTAAAATATTCACATTTAAATTTATGTATGGGAAAATACATCTAACTTTTATATCGATTGGGCTTCCTAATTTAAAAAGTTTACCAAAAATGCAATTAGAGGCCCTCCCTGGTGGCGCAGCGGGTTAAAGCGCAGCATTGAGAAGCTAAAGCCACTTCCGCATGAGTTTCATTCCTGCCTGCCCCGAGGTGACCACATGGCGCGGCAGACCTCTCCTGACCCACCAACTGCTCCCCTCAACAGTGTACTTCGGTGATCTGCCTGTTCTATTCCCCGCTCTGTCTCTGGTGAAGCCTCTCGCTGCCCCTGAGCCTCTGTCCTGTACCCCAGTTCTGTATGCACAAATAAATAAATCTAAAAAAAAAATGCAATTAGAGTATTTTATGTATATTCTTTATATTTCATTTAAAATATAAATCAACTGTAATGAAATTTTGCATATGATCTGAGAAATCAGTATCACCCATCATAATATGTGCATTATATTTTCTAATCTGACCTGAAATTTTATTTTGATTTCTATATAAAGTTTTCACAGCTTTAAATCAATTTCTGTATGTGTTGATATTTATCTCTCTATATACCTATATTGGAATGACTTTAGAATAAATTTTGATAAAGGAAGTCCCCTGCACTAAGCTCTTTTGCCCCTGCAGCTCCTGTTCTTGAATAAAAACTTCTTTATCACACAGGGTAATATCTACTTGTAAATAAATCAGCAATTCAAATATATGTCACAAAAAGTTATGTTTTCCTTCTATCTGACAGTGATTGTTTGTGAAACTTTCTCCCAGTTTAGAACTTGTCCTGTTTGTTTGATGAACTTCTTTCCCATTTTTATCATACTTCTTGAAAACTTATATAAATAAATCCCCACTTACATGAGCAGAGTCAGTGGCTATTGATCTCTTTTTCTTGTAGCCATATAAGCGCTACCTAAACAAGTTGATTCAAAAAGTATCTAAGGATCTACTGGCTGCCAGTGCATTTTAAAAAATAAAATTAGGCCCTCCCTGGTGGCGCAGCGGGTTAAAGCACAGCACTAAGAAGCTAAAGCCACTTCCGCATGAGTTCGATTCCCGCCTGCCCCGGAGGTGACCACATGGCGTGGCAGACCTCTCCTGACCCGCCCACTGCTCCCCTCAGCAGTGTACTTCGTTGATCTGCCTGTTCTGCTCCCCACACTGTCTCTGGTGAAGCCTCTCACCCTCCGCATCTCTGGCCTATACCCCAGTTCTGTATGAATAAATAAATCTAAAAAAAATAATAATAATAAATAAAATAAAATAAAATTAGCTCAGAATGAATTTAAATGTGTAAGAAATTACTTACTTGGAAGAAAGTAGACTAACATTTTAAGAGTGGTCAACTGAAGGAATAAGTTTATCGCTATTAAAATGTTACTTATTTTTTATAATTTCATTAGTTACTCTTAGTTATTTATTCTTCTAAAGAAAGTTTAAAATAATTTAAACTAGTTTGGTAAGATAAAGTATAGGTACTACTTAGTGCATGAAATGCACTGTCAGCAGTAGATCCTTAGATTTTTTTTTTTTTGAAGCACCTTGTTTTAGCATTTGTATCATTGCAAGAAACAAATCTATTCAGTCTAGTTCATGTAAATGGCAATTTGTTAAATGGAAGTTTTCAAGGATTGTGATAAAAACTGGAACGACCTTCACCAAAACCTAACAACACTGTACTAAACTGAGACAATATTTCACTAAAAATCTAACCCCCGAATTGAACTTAATCATTTAACAAGCAGTTTGGAATGTCAGGTGCTAGATCAAAATGAAAATGACAGATTTACTATCCTTGAGATACTCACTGTTTCATGGGAAAACTGGGATGCAAAAATAATGTGATTTGAATGGTATCACACTAATGAATGAAGTACTAATTGGGATGTAGACCTAGACCTCAATATTTCTCCTCTACACATGCCTCAAAAAATCATTAGCTCTATAAAGTTGTTGTCTTTATGCATTCTGGTTTTTTTTTTTTTTGGTTTGTTTTTGTTTGTTTGTCTCATCAGGAAAAGTACCTTTCTAACTTACGACTACTGACTTAATTCATCTAGATTTACAATAAAAATTACCACTCTGTCCATTTCCAAGCTAATATAGGAGAGAGATGTCAGTGTGCATGTGTATAATGAGAGACAGAGATAGAGGCAGAAAGAGAGACAGAAACAAAGACAGAAACAGAGGGAGGACTTGGTCTACCACCTTTACAAACTACAGATCAGTTCCTCTGCTCCCATTCACTAAACAACTTGGAAGGATAATCCAAAAGCTTCCCTGCATTCATGACTTAATGGCTCCTCAGTTCTGAAAGTGTCTTGAGGAACCCTGACAACTTCCTATTCAACACAAGGTCCCCTGACTTCAGTTTGTATCTGATACTGTTGGTGAATCCTTCTTTCTTGAAACTCCTAAAGCAATCAAGAGTGCAGACCTTCCCTCTTTCACAGATATCTCATTCACTGGCTAATCCTCAGTTTCCTACCCCATAATTAGAGACATTTGTTTCCTTCTTTTATTTTCTTTTCTCTTTAGTAACATTACTTTCACCTCTTACTAATTACCATATTTCCAGTCCTACAAACCCAACCAATTGCTGGACTTTATCATTTTGTCACAAAACTGAAAATTAATCTCACTATTTCATCAAAACACTGCTTCTCCTATTAATTATGTATTCATTCTATCAGCCTCATACTCTTGATAACTTTGGCTGGACATTGAACTCACCTTAGCCAACACTCCTGCCCACCAGAAGTGGGCAGTTTATCCACTAAATTTTGTATGTCTAGCATCCAATCTTTCCTGGCTTTTTGTTTGTTTGTTTGTTTGTTTTACTGTCTCTAATTTAATTCAGGCCCATATTACCTGTAAGTATTACAAAAGTATCTACTAGGCTCTATGATGGACCTTAGGCAAGCATTAGATAATTATGTAACTTTTTCTAAAGATTTACTTATTTATGCATACAGAACTGGAGTACAGACCAGAGGTGCAGGGGGTGAGAGGATTCACCAGAGACAGAGTGGGGAGTAGAACAGGCAGATCAACGAAGTACACTGCTGAGGGGAGTTGTGGGAGAGACAGGAGAGGTATGCTGTGCCATGTGGATCATCTCTGGGGCTGGGGATTAAACTCGCACTGAAATGGCTATAGCTAGCTTGCAGTGCTGCATCCTAACCAGTTGTGCCACCAGGGAGGGCCCAATTATGCAATTTTTTACAGTATCCTTTTATTTTCAAAGTCATACTTTGTTTTTATTTAATGTCATGTAGAAATAACTAGTTTTAATCATAATGTGCAGATATATACTTACTTGTCCAAGTATTGACAAGAATGGAACTGTATATCTATTAATTCACAAGTACATTTTAAACATCTATTCCTTGCCAGACAGAATTCTAAACTCTAGAAATTCAACATTGAAAATTGAATATGCATTTTTTTAAAGATTTTATTTATTTATGCATACAGAACTGGGGTACAGGCCAGAGGTGCAGGGGCAGCGAGAGGCTTCACCAGAGACAGAGTGGGGAGCAGAAAGGCAGATCGACGAAGTACACTGCTGAGGGGAGCAGCGGGCGGGTCAGGAGAGGTCTGCCACGCCATGTGGTCTCCTCCGGGGCAGGTGGGAATCGAACTCATGCGGAAGCGGCTTTAGATTCTCAGTGCTGTGCTTTAACCCGCTGCGCCACCAGGGAGGGCCCTGAATATGCATTTTAATAGATACAACTGGACTCCAACCTATAACTGACATTTTTAGACTTGTCTTCTTAGGCAAGTTACTTAGCCTTTCTAAGCTTCCCCTATTCTAAAAGGAGAAGTAAAATACAGTGCAAATCATGTAGGTGCTTTTAAGAAGTAGAAATGATAAGTTGAATGATTCTGAAATCCATTCAATAAATTTTAGCTCTTTTTTCCTTGACCTGTATATTTTATCCTTTTTTCAAAGGACAATTCCCTTGCCTTTTATCCCACTTACTGGGCTCATGTTATGTTTTGGCACATATTCTTTTCAATATATTACATAAAGGACAACTGTACACTTTGAGTATTTGCTGTCTTTTTCACTCTGAAAACTACTGAATTTGCATCCATATTTTAAAAATGAAACAGAACTTAAAGTACCAAAAGACTATAAAGACTCACCATCTGGGAATAAAATTGAGAATACTAATAAATATGAAAATAACTAGATTTTTCTGTCTTTTATAATTATGTAACCAAATTCAATCATCATTCTATTCTCCAAATTAGGATAATATAAAATCAAAAATATGTTTCCCTGTCTTTTCTCTCCTCCCTTCTCTATTCTCTATCTCTTTACATACTAACAAGTACACCCCCCAAACACACATCCTTTCCCATCTCTCCGTCTGTGTTGTTCTTTAGAAACTAAGAAAGAAGAAATTCTACGCAAGTCTTAGCTACATTTCTGATTCACACCCAGTAGACCAAAAAGGTATAAAGCATTCGTTGAATGCTTTATAAAGTACAAGCTCTTCCAAATTCTAGAGAAATCCTGTGTTCTACTCTCAAGAAATCTGAATGCTCAGCTAGGAAGCATACCTTTGTTCAATGCTAGGACACTGGTAATTATAAAAGACAGAAAAATTATAAAAGACAGAAAAATCTAGTTATTTTTCTACCTATTTGTGGATGCACTCGAGAGTTACAGAATATATTGGAGTTAACCTATGCAATTAATAGCCTAGTGCAGAAATCTGTACAGTAGAGCATCTTTACCAGTTTTTCATGCATCTTTTCTTGAATGCCTTCAGCAATAGTTCATTATTGCACCTTCTCTAATAAGTTCAAATATTAAAAGGTCTCATATTGTGTTGACTTTTCCAATACTTAAGGCAGCGGTATATCTCTTCCTCAGCTTTCATGGCCACACAGTTCCATACACTGGGCTAAAGAAAAAAACAAAGTCTTTCAGTCTTTTTTCAAAGTACAATAGTACAATATTGCTATCAATATTGTCAGTGGTCTTCCATGATCCATTATTAACTTAAAAACAGTTTCTCTATACAGACCAACCAACTCAGAATGCAGTGAATCATTTCTTCCTAGTTTGGTTCAAGCATTTTAGGATTGAAGTACTCCTACATGTCATTGTCATCCTCACTGACTGACTGATATTAAACTCTGCCTCTGTTCGGACACTTCTTGCCATTATTATTCCCTGACTTTACAGCTATACCTGAGGGATGGTGATATGCAGGGAGAGCAGGTAAGCAGGCCAGGCTCAGTGAAATTATATCAACTCGAAATTAAGTACAGTACTCCCTTACTGATTTCATTTAAATTTATCAAATTTTTGGTGTCAAAAATTCTGTCCTCAGGTCCAGAATAAAAAGCAGTTTCAAGATTATAGGAAACCAAACCAAATAGTTATCGTTCCATAATCATTCAAATAAGATTACTGACACTGTACTTTATGGGAAAAGAATAGTATATTAATAAATTGTTATTATGCCACTCAAAATATGGATATTTGCTGGCAGTTAGATTACAGAAATATCATATTATACATATGTATTTCTGATTTCTTAGATAAATGCTGATTTCTTTAATTTAAGTCCTGAATATTTATTTTTACAAAAATAGGTTCCATTCAGCTGAAATAATTTGGCAGTTATTAGAAATGTTCAGGAATTTAATTTTTTGATTTTTAGGAAGATCCAAAATGTCCCAGAAACCACATGATAGCCAATGATCAGCAATTATTTCCCTCAAAAAGGAAAATATTATTTTGTACCACCATATACACATACATACATGTATATGTATATGCATATGGTTTTGAAAATGAGGTTAAAGTTATTATTTCTGATTAATTTTTTTCAAAGGAGTTCAAAAGGGACTACAAAATATGTGATATACTTCTAAGCCAAATTATGCATTGTTGAGCCCACAAAGCAAAGAACATAGAAAAGTGTAAAAGTGGGAAAATACTTTTCATATATGCATTAACTATCATTTTAAAGAAGTACAAATAGTAGAGCAGTAAAAGAAATTTCAGAATTTGATAAAGGTTTAAAATTTAAGACTACCTGAGATACAGTTTTTGAAGTTTGAAATTATTAAGAAATAAAAATGTAAAATAATGATAACAATACTAATTGTAATGTTTACAAAGGCTTTGGAGTTTTCAATATTCCTGTGTCTCTGCTTGAAGTACATAAAATTAAAATGATGTAGTCACAATTTGTTTCTTGACTATTTTATATTCAGTAATTTTTAATGAAGCAACTAAATTAGGCATAACTTAGTGCAGCTTTAATGTAGTTATGATGAATATATTTTACTTGATTAAAAATGATAAAACCAGAGAGCCTTAAATATTATCTTAAAAGATTAACTACTGTGTCAATTACAGATCTAGGGGAAAGGTATTTATAAGGGAGTAACTATTCTGAACAGAAACTTCCTTTTGTTCATTTCATTTAATTAAAGACTCAATCAACTTTCACTCTTAATACTAAAATTTGTCTAAATTACATATTGGCTTGCAAATGGAAGGGCACACAGTAGGGAAAGTCAATTTAACACCAGTGAAGAGTCAGTAAGCAATCCATTTTTTATTTCATGGTGAAAAAGAATTACTTGACAGCGTAGAATGATCTAATTAACTAAATAATTGCCATTTTTGCATTGTTTTTGTGTTACATGACATAATATAAATAAATACCAATGAAAACTTATTTTGGGTATGGAAAGGCTGAGGAGGGCTGCTCCATCAACAGGTACACTAGTGAGAAGAAGCCTCAAGGCCTTAAGACTGAGCCAGTGAGGCGCATTTCCCATGTCTGTCTTTTATTATTATTATTAAACATGACTCAGTTTCATTTACAATACAACTCTGAATAACTCTATTACAAGTAACAAACAGAATCCTGGGGCTAGTAGCCTTAAATCCTGTACCCCAATGCCAGGAGATAGTCCAAATGCTCATCAAAATCAATTCCTACCAAAAGAGAGCAATAACAAATGTTAAAACAAAAGATATCTCCGTGTGCGCGAGTGTGAGTTGTAAGACTGGAAGTGGGAAGCCTCTGAAAGATGTTTATAGACAGTCGATGGTTATTTGCACGGGACTGCATTTTAGTTGTTTTCAAAGTGATGGAAGTTGGTTTGTATCATCTACTAGAACTGAACCGTCCCCCCAGACACCCCTAACCAGTTTTGCAAAGTTTACCGAAAAGGACTCTGTAGAGCGTTGTCATAAATTCAGACTAACTGTCCCGATCCCACAGGCTTTTTGCGAGCGGTGGCGAACGGGAGACCCAGAGCCCTACGTTTCTGGCCTCCGCAGCACTGGTCAGTGACCTCTTCCCTCCCCTCCACCATTGGAGTGGAAATGAATGCCACCTGCGGATCTGCCCGAATCTCTCAGTAAGTCTCTGTTCAGTTTTGACAGTCTCTAAAGCCAAGCCCCAGCCCCGGCCGCCTGCGACTCCGGCGTCCCTAACCCCCGCCCCTTGGCTCGGATCCGGTCCCCTCCCCCGCTGTCCCAGCCTCTCCATAGGGCTGATTGGTGGAGGCGCTGACAGAAGGCGGGGCCTGGAACTCCCCACCAAACCCGCCCAGGCGTATAAGCCCCTTCTCCGCGCTCTCTCTCTCCATCTCTCTCCTCTCTCTTTCTCTCTCGCTCCCTTCCTCCCTGTACTGAACAGTGAAAATTCA
The DNA here is from genome assembly GCF_000260355.1 of Condylura cristata. NCBI lineage: Eukaryota > Metazoa > Chordata > Mammalia > Eulipotyphla > Talpidae > Condylura > Condylura cristata. Next base: position 34,809,921 of record NW_004567107.1, on the reverse strand, counting down.
CATTGTGGATCCGCTAACAGGCACAGATGTCATGTGAAAACGCACATGCTTCGCCATCCACGCCGCCTTTCTTCCTTTTCATTCTGTTTCCTTTTTTTCTCCTTGCTCCTTCTCCCTCTTCTTTGTAACTAACAAAACCACCACCAACTCCTCCTCCGGCGGCTGCCCTTCCTCCTCCTCCTCAGTGCAAGTGATCACAAAAGAAATCTTCTGAACCGGAGGCGGTGGCATTTTTAAAAAGCAAGTACATTGGAGAGAAAGGGGGAAAAAAGAAAAACAAAAGAAAAACAAAACCCAGACACCAGCCAGCACATTTTCTTCACCCTTCCTGAAAACAAACAAACAACCATCAAAACTGTCATCAGCACCATCATCAAACTGTTCACATAGCAGCGGCGGCCGCGGCGGCGGCAAACGTCACCCTCCGGCCACGGCGCCCGCCTAAAGGGATGGTTTTCTCTGCGAAGCAGCTCTTCGCCTTCCACCTTCTTCACTCGTGCTGAGCGGGATTTTTGGGCTTTCCGGGGTTCGGGCTGGGAGCAGCTTCATGACTACGCGTAGCGGGAGAGCGGCCACACCATGCGAGGTAAGCGAGCCCACGGACACCGAGGCTCGGGTCCGGCCAACTCCAGCTGGCTGGGGAGATGGAGGAGGGGAGAGCATCCTGTCTAAGGGGGTAGAGATCGGCGGGCTTCTGGTCCGAGTTCGCGTTCGAAGGTGGGCTGCAAATGGCCTAGGCGTAGAAAGTTGTGGGAAGGTGTTGATGTCTCGGGAGTTCTGGAGCGACGCGGGAGGGCGCTTTTTGGAAAGGGGAGAGACGCTACTTGCTCCCTGTCTGTGCGTGAGTTGCACTGAACCTTTTTTTGCGTGTCACTCTCGGGTGAAGAAGCGAACTGGTTATGGAAGGAGAGACAAGAGTAAGATGCCTCTCGGCAGAAGTAACTCGAAGCGCCTAGCGCTCGGTGTCGCCGGCCAAGGTTGGGCGCGCAGGGCGCACCGGCAGGCGGCGGGCCGGCACACACTCCAGGTTACCAGACCCGTGGGTCCTGGCCAGCAGGCACATCCCTTCGTGGGAGTGGTAGGCTTAGGGGCGGTGTCGCGGGGATTCGGGGACCCGAACGCATCTCTCGCGTGGGAGCGGCGAGTTGGTCAGGTCTGCTTGCGAGAGCCAGCGCGGCCGGAGAGGAGCGCTACCCTGAAAAAGTTGTACTGAAAAAGTACGGGAGCATAGGAACAGTTCTCACTCTCCGCAGCAGGGCGGGCACTTTTGTCAAAGCGCTACTGCGGGAATCTTTATTGGGTGAACTCTCTAGCCAGGAACCCCGGCGCAGATGGCGCCCCAAGACTGCAGTGCAAGCTGGCGGCTGCAGGGCGACGCTTCAGGGAAGGCAAAGAGACACCTGTTCTGGCTGCAATTCGAGTTGCAGGTGTGGCTGGTCTGGCCAGCTTTAGGAGTCACTTTGTCCGCTGCCTCCTCTGCTATGCCAGGACCTTCTGATTCCCTTCCTGCTGTATGGTATTCCGCTCTCTCTCACTTTCAGCTTGGTCACAACTTCACTTTATTTGGAGAGCTGAACTGGTGCCCTTGTGGCATGGTGCTATGTGCAAGCCTCTGGGCATCCGACACCAACCCCAGTTTCTCTTCTTGGCCTTCTTTGGGGAGCTTTCATGTCTCCTTACAGCTTCCTAGCAACAGAATTGGAAAAGACCAGTTCAGCACCTTCAAGTATCCCCAGGGCTGCGACAGGTGAACTAGGCAGAAAGAACTTTGAAGAGTTGAGCTGCACTCATTGCCTCCCACTGGTCTGTGTTAGTCTCCTACCCACTCTCCAATACCTTTCTAGGTGTCACCAGAGAAGGCAGCAGGCTTCCTATCCTTGCTCTGCTTTTGGGTCAGTCCAAGCATGAACTCTAGGGCAGAGACTTGGTTAGCTGACTGGGCCCTGGGATGTGGCAGGAAATGAAAGGAAGACTGAGCGGAGCGATTGTCCAGGGAGATGGGTGGGAGGAAAGCACAGACAGGAGCATCCTGGGTGATGGTTCTGACTGGCATGAACACTGGAAGTGGGGAGCCCTGAATATTTTGAGTTTTTGTCTCTCCTTATGGGTTAGATTAAGTGCTCAACTGCCCATTTCTTTAAGGAAGAAATGGGCAGTTGGCAAGCATGGAGCCTTTAAGAGAGAGATGCCCAGTCTCTATTTTTCTTTCTGTCCTATCTCACCACCATCTACTTTCCATTCAATTTCTCTCAATCCTGGTCTACCAGGTCCTTCTCCAACTTATGATGGGTTCCTCCCATGATTGGGTTCTTGTGCTCTGAATGTCTGAAAGCATTTCTTACTCAGGTTTAGGGTGTAAAATTTGTTCACTAGCTGCTTAAATTGAGGAAAAAGGAGGAATGCCGGACAAATGAGTAGCAGCTTGATCACACTGTTCCTGAAGAAGCAGTTGCCAGAGACAGTATGGGTTAGTTCACACACTTTTGGACTAGGCACTTGGATGAGAATAGCAGCAGTTTGCAGGGTTGAAAGCTGAGCACTTTATTCATGCACACTTCTCAAACTAGTTTAAGCCCGCACCCCTGTACAGAGGATCGCTGTTGCCTGGCAGCTTAGGAAAATTTACAAGTTCTAATTTAAGGGGTCCCACAGGAGATCTGGTGGGACTCCCTGTTGAAAAAGCAAGCTTAAAGGTTGCATAGTCTGTCCCTCACCCTCCCTGTGGCAGTTCTCCACTCTTGACCCCTTACTTTCTGTCTCCTCCACGGTCCCAATTCATTTCGTTAAGAATATGCTCTCCGGGACATCAGAGGGTGTTCCTTAAAGATATGATGAGAAAAGATGCAGGCTACTCAGACATCTTGTGGGAGCCGGTGGTTGAACTTGAGTGTGAACTTGAAAAGTGAGGGCGGGAAAACTAACCAACTTTCTCTTGTGACTGCGTTATTAAGCAGACTATACTGGGGGGGGGGGGGGAGGCGGTTTTTAAACTTGCTTTTCCGGTGTACTCGCTCCCCTTACAACACACATATACAGACGTGCACAAGTGCGCGCGACACACACACACACACACACACACACACACACACAATCCATCCCGAGGTGGTCTCAGTGATACTTTGGCGAACGTTTCGCAATTGACAACTATCCGAAATCAGGACGCTCTCTGTGGTGCAAACCTGCACCACACCCACTGCTTAGTCTAGGATAGTTCAGAGACTATTCATATTCAGCTCTGGGGTAAGAAAGGGGTTAAGAGGCGCTGACTTTGAGATCATTCTCCTGCCCCACAGCAGAACTGAGTCTAGGCTGGCCCCAGGCGGAGGAGGTTGTATGTAGTTGGTGGCGCACAAAGCATCTCACCCTTTGTTTGCTAGAGGGTAAAACAAGAGTTATAGAAAAGCTTCTTCGCAAATTGCATTTCTGAAAAGAATAACTCGTAAAGGTAGAGGAGAGGAGTTTTAATTGCTATTGTACATAGGTGAGAAATACGTGAGTTGTGATGTTGTTTCGTGACACCCTGAGAGAGCTGTCAGCTGTTTATTACTCAGGGCACCGAAATGGTTAGATTTTCAACCGTGCCTCTGCAGAAAACCCTGCTTCCAAAAACAGGGGCACAGATGTCGGAGCAATCAATAGGTGATTGTGGCGCTGGAGGATTAGGAATCTGGTTTTATGCTTGTAGTAAGCAAGGATGGGGTTTGACTTTTCTAAAGCCCAGTTTTCATCTATTTTCAAAGTTCATTCTTATTAACTATTAACTTTAGAAAAGCACAGTTTGCACTCAGAAGTACAGACCTGTGAAAGTCTTGCTAGCAGGGCTTTTAGGTTTTCTAAATAAGTTCTCAATCTTAATTTCCTCCACAAATTTCAATTAAATATTTCTAACCAACATTCCCACAATTAGAACATTGCTAGAAGGACATTTATGTCAGTAATCCATTAATAATTGTTCATAAAGTAATTGTCAGTAAGCCCTCTTTATCAAGAAAAGTAAACATTCAAACTGTTTCAACAAAAATTCTAAGGTATAATTCAAGTATTGTAGAACAATGCATAGTCAAAAAAAATTTTTTCTTAGATGATTACATCTTGGAGTTCTCTGCTCTATGCCCCCAATCTGGGTGAGTTTCATATAAGTATTTTGACAGAATTTCCTGACATCCTGGATTTCTGGGATAGGTATTATAAAGTACTGCTGATGTTTTACTTTTCTATGCTTTCAGATAATCACAGAATGATAAAACAGTATGAAAATATTAAAGAAAAATTTTCAAGCAACAGGCCTCATAATTATGAGGGATAAAAGAATCAAACTTCTCTCATAAGCAGTCTTTAAAACTTAGAAGCCCTGGATTTCCCACACACAAGAATCCTTAAAAGATAGTTTCTTGCATAATTTTTAAGGTAGTTAAGGTAAAGTGTTATTTTATATTATTAATATGTTTATTTCATATTCTTAAATACTAACGTTAACTTGATAGTATTTTTGGTAACAAATTTTTAAGTACTAAATTATGAACAGCGTAAGAGTAATTATTCAGAAAATATAATATTTCCACATTTTGGTAACAATTTGTTAAATACAAAAAGTATTAACAATTTTAGGAACAAGTATGTAGGTATATATGTGTACATATTATATTTTAAATTTAAGTGTCTCAGGCTGATAAAACCTAATTTTATAGCAAAAGAGATTTTATTGCACCAAGAAAATATAAAGCTTCAAGGGTCAGTTTCATGAAAACGACACATAAACTGTGTGATAGCATCTACTTTTCTTCTAAAAGTAGCATATTCTCAATTATCACCAATATTTTTAAGTGATCCATACAGGAAATGTTTCCAGGTAAAACTTTGCTTCAGCAAAGTTAATGTGAAATGATATCACATGTTATATACTTGTTTACATCTTCTAGAAATATGATGTGGTCTGTGTAGTTTTTATACTTTATGCTACAGTAGACAGACCTAAGAAGTAAAAATGTACAACACCCTAGTTTTTTCACTGCAGTTATAAAGACTATATTAGAACATTTAATTAATACAGAGTTAAAACTTATTCTAGTGAATAATTAGGTTTTAAAGTTCTGTGTATGCGGGTCTGTTGGTGTCACACAAATCCATACGTTAAATGAAGTTTAAAATTCTGAACAATCGCATAGTGCCACTGTCCATTGATGAAATCTAGTCCTTACAGATAAATTTAAGAAGAAATAGAGAATTAGTAACAAAGTGAAACCCTTCAAATTATTTTTACTTTGCAGCTAATCAAAGGTTGTGAGCATATGTGTTATTAGTGTAAAAGTTAGTAGTGATTGAGGTGACTTAAATATCTTCTAGCAATACATAGTTTCTTAAGACTAAACACCTAGTGTTTATTCCGTAGACTTTAAATTATATTGCCATTGGTATTATTAAACATTAATAAAACATATTATGATGAAGTTAAAAGAGATTAAAAGTGAATATCAGGAAAGGACTTTGTGTTGAATAACTAGAATGAGTTTATAATTCTGAATGTAGTTTCACTATTCCATCCACTCTAAAGAGTAGAAATTAAATAGATGAGATAGCTTTTAGTAATGTAATGAATGATGACCTTTGATAAAATGAGCTCTTTACACATAAGGTATTATTCCTGTAATTTTGTAATCATTTTCCAATTACAGCTTCTTGCAAATATTTATCTTACTTTGAATAGAATCTGACTTAACAGAATCCCTAGCAGATAATAGCAGTCTTTGGAGGCGTCTGTTGACACACACTGATACACAATATGTATATGTATGTGCCTATAACCACCCACTCAGACAAGAAGAATGAATATTTGAGAGAGGAAATCATTCTTATCTTTGCTTTCACAATCCAGACTTCCAAATTCAAACATATTTAGAGAAAAAGAAGCAACTTTCCAGAGCGTTCAAAAGGAAGAAATGAATATATGTGGTATCGCAGTCCCACAAAAAAAGAAACTGTTAATAGCATCTATTTATAAATAATCTACACAAAACCCCATTATACTACCTAATGATAATTAGAGGGGAAAGGAATCAAAGAACTCAAGACTGCCAAATAAATAAAATATTCCCTTTCAAATTAAGCAACAAATTCACAGATAACAAGGTTTAGGCCATGAATTTGAAGGATGTTTCTTTTGTAGCACAAGACAAAGGGAGCATAGAGGAATAAATATTGATTGAACTAATCATCTGATGAATAGAAATGAGATTTACCAGTGCACCAATAGAATAGGCTATGTTAACTAGTTCTTTCAGAGCACATATGCTGCCCTTTCAACCCCTGACCTTGTCCATTCAGTTCTTAATGAGGGAAACCACAGGTGTTATAACGGCATTTATAGTGAATCAAGCTAAATATAATAACTATATAGTTAGCTAATGGCATGGGGAGTAGACTCTTATGAAAGAAAATACTGTGTTCATAATGTCAAAATTATTACACATTGCAAACCGCTTAAAATATCAGTTTGCTCAGTTCACCTTTAAAATATATCTTTGTAATCATTACTATTTCAAACATAGGATTTTTTATCTTTGAGTGTAATTTTATTAATATTTGTCTGATAAGCTAGCAGTTATGCAAAATATATTTTACCGACATTGTTTAATATTTTGCATAGTAAGCATTTAGAATATTTTAAAATAACTGCAGGTAGAGTATTTTATAATTAAGATGGTAGAGTTTCTTTGCATTTGTGGTTGTTGTACAAATATTGAAAATAGACTATAACTTTATAAAAATCACTATAATTACATGATAACCCTGGTTTTAAAGTTCATTGGGATGATTGTGGTTTAGGCATGTGTTCACAAAGGCCAAAACACTTTTGTCAAAATATAAGTTTAAAATCTTGTTCAAAACATGTTTTTTTTAATAAACAAGAAAATGCAGTTTGCTTTGATTTCAGTATATTCACCTCCGCAGACTGAATGCTGACTTTGTAAGTTGCCTTATGTATTTGTTGATGCTACTTTTTTATGTGATTATTTAAGATATCATGGGGTTCTGGGTTATATTTATCCAATTCAGAGATATGAAAGACATCAACAAAAAACAAAATTAATATGGTTTTTACTGAATTATGTTATTTTGCTACTACTTAGTAATTTTTTCTATGTGAACATATGAGAGATTTGTGATGTTTTAAAAAAGTTACATAGTTTTATCTGTAGTAAAGCTTTTTCCAAAGGAAATTGCAATAAATCTATTTTAAATTATATATATTTAGTTTTCATGTCTATCCAATAAATCATCTGCCTTTAAAAACAGATACATTAATATGAATTTCATTAGGACTACATTGTAATCACACGACAAAAGCAAATATGTAAAATTTTAATATCGACTTGGAAGCATAAAAGTTATTCTTTGAATTTGGGCACAAACTTATCCTTTAATAAGAAACCGCAAACGCTATTTTAAAAGGCCTTGGCATTTACAGCCATTTCTTGGCATGAAACAAATATTGCTGGCTACAAAAATAATTGTAGAATATTATTTTATTTTAATTTTCTGACTAGGCTTTTAAAATACCATTTTCAAATAAAAATTTGCTCCTCATTTGAAACTAACAAGCTTTAGTTGTTTCAAAACTTTCATACACTCACTGAGCAACTTATTTCTAGCAATCCAAATTAAGAGACACATTAAAGTATGAGACTATGCATCTTTCCAAATGTTTCCATTTTCAATTCTAGTTTTATTTTCCAAGTCAGAAGACCAAAGTTTACTTTTTTTCAGTTTATCTCACAGTCATCAAACATTTATTCTTCAATGAAAGAATGTATTTCCTGTCATTCCAAATTATTTCATCAAGAAAAGTTCGGAACATTAAAACTGATCAGTCAAGATTTTCTCAACTAAAAAGGAGGTCATGATTCTTGCACAAATATCAATAGATAATAATTGTATTAATTGTTCACATACTTAAAACAGATTCATTCACATACTTTAATAATTGCATAATAAATAATGACATAATAAATTAACAATTGTATTAATCATTCACATACTTAAAACGTTACATTCAAAGATTCATAAACTTTCAAGTGGTTTAGAGATGAATCAAGTGTATTTATAGTTTAAGCAAGATCCCTTCCATCTCTCAGATTATGATTCAGTGTAGGATTTCAGAGTTGCCTGCTGAGAAGCAGCAGCTAGGGGCCTTACTGAAAACACAGGTTTCCAGTTCTGTCCTTTGGTAGGCTCATTCTGGAGGTCTGATGGGAGTGGGAGTTCCATATCACACAAGTCTGGGAACTACTTTATTCCCTGACTCTTAATCTTGACTGGATATTGGAATCACTCGGGGAGAAAAAAAAAATTACTGAGCCTGGGTCCCTATCCCTAGAGACTCTGCCTTGATTAGTCTGAGGTCTGACTTGAGCAAATGGATTTTTATTTTAAAAGGAACAAGCTAAAAGATTTCAACTTTGGTTGGTATATGTAAACAAAAAGAAATATAAGTGACTCTTACTTATGATTTATTGAGTCTCCAGTTTAAGGATGACTCTTATTTATTTATGATTTATTGAGTCTCCAGTTTAAGGATGACTCTCATTTATTTATGATTTATTGCATCTCTATTTTTAAGGAAGGCACAGAACTGAGCCCTAGGAGTGCCAAGCGCATCAGCAACTAGTGAGACCAGAGCTGCTCTGACCACAAGGAGAGCAGTATAAAACACAGTAGGGTTTTGTCAGAATGTCACAACAGTTCTCACAGAAGTGATACTTGAGATGGCCTCTAGGTTTAATTTGTCCTTCATAAGTGAAGTTTACTAAGTAGGTGTTTATCATATTCCCGCACTTGCCTTTTATAACTGGTACTATGTGAAATTTTGTTTACTAAGTTAGAACAGTTCCAGAAAGAACATATCCTAATGTAGGCCAAGTAGAACTATTATTTTCAAATAAAACTTTTATAAGGAAAATGATTTTCAAGTGATAATGCTTTTAAATAATAAGGCCATTACTAGGTTACAAAAATAAAATATACTGAAGGAAACGAGTATAAACGAGTATTTGATGTGAGGAAAAGGGATAACTTGTAAAAATAAAAACAAAAATTACCAGAAGGAAAAATATATGGGAGAATACATTATCTTTATCTTTACAAGTTTTATTTTTCTTTTTTGTTTTTGTTTTTAAAGATGTATTCATTTATGCATACAGACAGAACTGGGGTGCAGACCAGAGTTGCAGGGAGGGTGAGCGATTTCACCAGAGTCAGAGTGGGGTACAGAACAGGCAGATCGACGAAGTACACTGCTGAGGAGAGCAGCAGGTGAGACAGGAGAGGTCTGCCATGCCATATGGGTCACTTCCCAGGCTGGGACCTAACTGGGCTGAAGTGGCTTGCTGCTGGCTAGGTAGTGCTGTGTGTTAACCCATTGAGCCACCAGGAGAGCCCAGAAGTTTTACTTTTGTAAAATAAGGAAGAGGTTCATGCTAATGTAGAGGGTTATGATCACCAGTGACTATGTATATTGACTTATTTTTCATTAAAACTTAAGATATTACCTAAAAATAGTGATTATGTACTCTAGAGAATATTTTAGATTACTAAATATCAGGAAAATAAAATCTACTGAAATAATGGGGTATGGAACAGTGTCTGAGGTCATGGTGATATTCTTTGAACTCCCAGTCCAAGTACTTGGGTATAAAATTGAACTCTGAATAGTAAACTAAAATATCCATATGTAATAGTCTTACTGACTTTTGAACAATTCTCTTTTTAAGCATATTTAAGGAGGAAAAGTTCCTGGACTGCTAGGTAGTAATAAAAATATGAGTATGAGAAGCACCTGTTGTCCTGATCATCTGGCACTATCAATGATTAAATCACTGATCAAGCAGGAAAAAAGTATCCACTGCATTATTTTGAAGTGCTTATTTGGTCTCTGATCTTATACATTTACTCACTTGAGATAAGGGAACTTAAATGTTCATGTTAATATCTAATCTACTATGAAACAATGCACGATCAAGTTTCTGAGTCTACAAAGCTGAAAACCAAACTCTGAACTGGGGAGAATTCACAAAAGTAAACACCACCATTTGAGATTTCCCAGAGGCAGTAGTCACTGGTGATCATAACCCTCTACATTAGCATGAACCTCTTCAGTTTTATTCATGGTAAGCTATATCAATCATATATATTTTCAGTTGAAAAACAGGTACATTTTTAAGATGTTGATTATTAGTTGACATTAATTATCATTAATGTTATAACACATCCTAATAGTAGAATAGCATTGTACTTGAGCAGTTTATTTCTTAAAATTGGATGAGTTTAAAAAGTAACTGGAATGACCTCACTTTTGGGGAGTTTTATAAAAAGATGAAAGGTTGAAACCAAGAGTACACAAAGGCCCCTCTAATTTTTAGAAGATTTGGTTGAACAGCTATTTAATAAAGCAACTGGTTTTCGGGAGACCCCCTTGTGCCCCTTACTGCAGTTTCTCAGGTGCTTGTAAGCTATTTGCCCGTAAACATTCACCACTTCAGGTTATGCCTGGCCAGTGTGGTTCTCTGGGTGGTTATGTGTAGATTACTATACCTTTGGAAAACAGTGGTTTTATGTAAATTATTATATAAAAAGGAGCCTATTTTTTTAAAGTCAGCGTTTATAGAAATATACCTAGTATTTTGAGCTTCCCATTTAAAAAGTCTACTTCACCACAATTATTAAATAAAATCAAAAGTATTGCTGCCTGCAGATAATTCTGAAAATGTAAAACGCAGATAGCAGTATTATTTTTATTTACCTACATAGTGTAATAAATACAACCGAAACTAGTTATCTATCAAAGGCTACATTTAAAATGCTCAACTTCACCTATCGAAAGCGTAGATTTCAAAAGTACTTCATAAGGGTTTCAAAATACTGCATTTCCATGAAAACCCTAAATTTCCTAAGGAAAATTTTCAGTATATAACTTGAACTGGAATAAACATTTGAGTCATATTCTACCATTCATCAGCTGTTGGCTTCTAGATTCCAGAATCAAGCAATAACACACAAGCTTAAAGAACTTAGAATGCCGAGTTTCTAATGGATAATTGATTATCACTGCCGGATAAAATATTAATATTACTATACAGAAAATTTCCTATTAACTTGTACATAAGTTGAGACTGGCACATAGCAAAGGAATTAAACACTTAAAAAAAAAAAAGGAAAAGAAACCTTGTTCCAAATTTCCACAGTTGTTGAATATGAGCAAATGCCACACAGTCTGGTTGAATAGAGGAACAGTTGTTCAGGAAAAACACATCGTATCATTAAGGTGCAGCGCTTTTTGGCAATAATTTGGTTTTTTACAAAAACAAAATATTTTAGATAATTCCATTACAGAATTTTTAGAATTCCAACCTATTCACCAGTTTGATATAAAATGAAAATTAAAACAAACTGCCCAATTATCTGAGTTTTAATTTCTTTTAAATACTGACTACCTTTTAAAAGGTTTAATTCTAAGCATTTTCATCATGCATAAATATTTTCAGTCTTGTTATTTTAAATAAGTTTAGTATCAAAGGAACAGGATTTTTAGGACTATATTCCAAAAAAACCTCAGAAATATAAGTAATTTGAATGCTAGTAACATAGCATTAATTCACATTATTTTTTTGTTTGTGTTTACTAATATTACTACAGGTCAGCTCTAACTGTCACCCATATCAGGGCAAATTAAAATCTATGTCACTCGTTTTAGAATGTGTTCCCTTGTGTGTTCTTTTCACCAAAATTTCATTAATAATTTTTGAAGGGTTATGTAACATGGTAAACCTGAGTCTTCATTTAGAATCAAAAGTGGACTTTTTTAATCATCATACAATGACCAAACAATAAAAGAAATATACAGCTGAGTTGTAAGAAACAAACCAAGTGGAAAATTAGGTTTATCAGAAATCTGATTACTGAGTAATTCCAATGTATAAGTGACACCCTCCAAAGTAATAATTGAGTAATTCCAATGTATAAGTGACACCCTCCAAAGTAATAATTTCATGCACAACAAAAAATGGGATCCTTATAAAATGTCTGGAGAGTTCCTTAAATAATTTTGGCTCACTTGAATTTCAGAAGTGTCCAGTATTGACACTATGCCTTTTTTCTACTTGAGAAAAAGAGGTGATTTGTCCATGGTTATTTGTAAATAGATTCAGATTAGTATTTGACTTCAGTCAAGGGTTTTTGATTGTGAGTCCACTTCTACTTTCAGAACCCCATGATTGCTGTCTTAGGCTGTATTTATTTTTGGCCACTTATACACCTGCAGCAGATATCATTAATTAGTCATGGCATTAATACTTGTTAAATCCAGATCAGCCTTTACTAATATTTGACCATCATTGACCCTCAAGATATAACTTGTTGCCAAAATTCTCATGAGTGTTTTGATCATATAGAGAATAAACAACAATATAGCAAACTGCATTTTTTATTTAATCACAGTAACCCATTGGACAAACTGTAGTTTGCAATTTGCACTCTAAAGTAGTGATAATTACTTCAGGAAAAATTAAAATAAGTATTATGAAAAGATCTAGAGGCTGAATAGAAACTGTACATTCAAATAATAATAAATTCAAAACATATATTGCAAGCTTCTTGTTATCATAATTATTCTCTTGAAGTTTCTAAAACTTAATCTCACAAACTCAAATATGTCTCTTTTTTTTTTTTTAAAGATTTATTTATTTATGCATACAGAGCTGGGGTACAGGCCAGAGGCTCGGGGCGGTGAGAGGCTTCACCAGAGACAGAGTGAGGAGCAGAACAGGCAGATCGACGAAGTACACTGCTGAGGGAAGCAGTGGGTGGGTGGGTCAGGAGAGGTCTGCCACGCCATGTGGTCACCTCCGGGGCAGGTGGGAATCGAACTCATGCGGAAGTGGCTTTAGCTTCTCAGTGCAGTGCTTTAACCCGCTGCGCCACCAGGGAGGGCCACAAATCTGTCTCTTTTTACAAAGACTTCAAATTTTCAGTATAAGTTCATATTTATATTTGTATCTGTATATTTCCTCCACTAAGATTTCAAACTCTGTTCCTTTGAGGAAGAAAACAATTATATGAAGACTACCTATAAAGACTGATAAGGAAATATGAAATTTCTAAATACTGAAATATTCCTAAATATGAAATTCCTCTTCATTCAATAACCAACATGAGCCAGTCTTGTAGTTTCTAATCCACTCATTTATTCCTCAGGTTGTCAATTGTTTCTACTGGTTTTTATGTTTGTCTAAGGGAATTGTATCGACTTTGGGCCATAAATATTTCAAGCACAGGAATCCATTGAATAGCCTATCATACCAACATTTACTACCTGAGCTTAATTAATTTTGTCTGAGTGACCAAAATTAAAAGTCCCATCAGCATACCATTTATATCAAAAGCCTATTATCATTCTATCAAGTCTATGATTCATATAAACATAAAATCTATTCTTAAGGGAAGAACCTTGACAACATTGAAGGTGCCATGTCTAATTGTGCCCATCAATATAAAGGGAAAAAACTATTAAACTTGACATTAATTTTAAGTAAATTCAGAGTTCTGCTCCTCTTTAACAACATTGCAATTTAATGTGCTTGGCATTTTTGCTGAAACATAATGTTTCTTCTGTCAAACTATGAGCTATCATTTATATAGTTAATTTTTATGCTTTCAATGAACTTCATTCATATTACTTTAGAAGCACATTTATTAGTCCGCTGTTATTGATTTTGGAGGCCTCTTCAGTGTAAACTGTGCCATGCAAACATAGCTCAAGACACCAACCCTTCCCTGTCATTTATTCTCCAGGGCTGCAAGTTGATCTTATTATATAATGGTCCTGACTCCTACACCACAACTAAATTTGACCATAGCTACTATTAGGAAAAAAGTAACTTGCATCAGAATCTGCACTGAGTTGTCTCCATTGCATATTTAGTATATGGTATATTTAATACTATCATAATGGCAAAAATTGAAGGCTTATTTCAAGTGATCCTCCTTGTTTAATTTCATGTAAAATACCTCCTTTGCTTGCACTGTCCTTTGAATACAAATATATTTCTTCATATTTATTAATTCTGGCCATTTTTTTACTGCAGCTGATCTTAAGGAAAATCTTGAAATCACATTTTAAAAAATCTTTGTGAACCTGAGAGGATGTGACAGATGCAATTTTCTTTTTATAAATGTAATAACATGTAATATTTATTATACTATCTTGCCTGTGTTTCATGTTCTACAGTTCTCAATGAGCTTTTGTAGACACTATCTGGGTGATCTACATGGCAATCTTGTGAGATATCCAGGACAGGTATGAGTAGGAGTATGCCCTGGGTATCTGAGCCACAGGAGACCCCTGATATATACAGAGTGCTTCTTATGAATCTAAAAGTGCAATTCTAATACCTTAGAAAATAATCCCAATCGAAAGTATAAACTACTGTGTCCTTAAAAGTAATGTAAACAGGGGCCCTCCCTGGTGGCGCAGTGGGTTAAAGCACTGCACTAAGAAGCTAAAGCCAATTCCACATGAATTTGATCCCCGCCTGCCTGCCAATTCCACATGAGTTCAATCCCCACCTGCCCCGGAGGTGACCATGTGGCGCGCCAGACTTCTCCTGACCTGCCCGCTGCTCCGCTCAGTTTCCTCGATCTGCCTGTTCTGCTCCCCACTCTGTTCCTGGTGAATCCTCTCATCCTCCGCATCTCTGGCCTGTACCCCAGTTCTGTATGAATAAATAAATAAATCTTTAGGGGCCCTCCCTGGTGGCGCAGCGGGTTAAAGCACTGCACTGAGAAACTAAAGCCACTTCCGCATGAGTTTGATCCCCGCCTGCCCTGGAGGTGACCACATGGCGTGGCAGACCTCTCCTGACCCGCCCGCTGCTCCCCTCAGCAGTGTACTTCATCGATCTGCCTGTTCTGCTTCCCGCTCTGTCTCTGGTGAATCCTCTCACCCTCCGTATCTCTGGCCTGTACCCCAGTTCTGTATGAATAAATAAATAAATCTTTAAAAAAAAAAAAAAAGTAATGTAAACAGCTAATAAACATTTGGCAAGAATTGACTCAAGCAAACTTATTAAAGAATTTAAAAATATGAATGGCATCTTCACCTGTCATCTTCTAGTAGATAGTAGAGTGTGTTGAATGGGACAAACTTAATGTTCTATAGTAGGTTTTCATATTGATGTAGTTATTGAACCTCAGTGATTAAATATGATCCGACTCTTTGACCCAGTAATTCAACTGCTGAGATTCCTTCCAAGGGAAATAAAGAACTTTTAATGGAAAGATTTGTGTGTAAAGACTTATTATGCTCACAGATACTTTCAGCAAAATAAAGAAATTTCTGTAATTTTTTTATGGCACACTTTGATATAGTATGTGCTCATTGTTTTACTAATATGTATTCACTAACTATTCAAAATACATCATTAATATTAGTGTTGATATGAATCTGACAATGTATTTCCTACTGGGGATAAAATGGTGAGCAAGAAAGACATTATCCCTGACCTCACTAAACCTAAAGATTTATTTAAGAAAAAGTTGAAAGGTAAAATTGTATATATATATATATTTATCTAAATTACATAAAAATAGATAAGAAGGAAATTGAAGAAAACATAAAAATGTTAAAAGTCACTTCTGGATATTAAGATATAGGCTATTTTTTCTTCTACATTGCCTTTTCTATACTTTCCAAATTTCCTGCACATTTTCTGTAGATAACTCATATCAAAGTTCAGTTATATAGTAGTAAGGTATTTTTTTCTATGACTTTAGTCTTCAGTATGCCTGAGGCCAGCTATATGACAGTAGGGTTAAAGGAAAAGTTCATTGAATAAATGAATTTATTTGATATTTGCACCACTATTCATTCTTTAGCATTGTTTTATCAAGGGTCAATTCTAAGTGAAGGGACTATTCTAAGTGAAGAGGTAACCGTGAATAAAATGCTGCTCTATCCTCTATAGAGCTTAGAGCCTAATCTTCCTGAAAACTATATGCTGTGATTCACAATGTGTATTAAAACAATATACAGTTAAATAAACACTTTCCATCATTTTAAGAAGGGTTCTGCCATATTAAGTTCTTATTGTCCCTTCTGACTCCAAAGGCTCCTTTAATTTGAGAAATACTTTACTTTTGAAGAAATTTCAGGATAATCATAGAAAAATTAATCAACTTGCTTTCATTTTAACTCTGTTAAACTAGCCCATGAATATCCCCAGGCAACACTGGGATGTTTTGTAATCTGTGGAGATGTTAAAGAACCTCAGCACAGATTTATTCAGGTCTCAAAATATAAGAAACTGAAGAATGAATGGGTTCTGAAAGGAGGGGAAAGGGAACATTTTAATATTCCTATGTGCTCCAGTATGTTCTTCGGACCGTTGAGACCTCTTTGTTACGAGGGCAAAACCCAAATATGATGTTTGCCTCTAAGGCAGTCTTCATATATAGGTACTCATATCCCTGTGGCAATGGTTACAGACAAATGTCGATTTTGCTTTGCAGGAAATATTTACCAATGTCTAGCTACATTTTTGATTGTCACAATTGGGGAGGGGCTACTAGCAGCCAGGAAGTAAAAGTCAAGATTATTAAACATTCCACAACATCCGGGACGGCCCCCCAGAGCAAAGTATTCTGCCCAAGATGTGCATAGTGGTAAGACTAAGAAACACTGCCCTGGGAGTCAATGAGGACTTTCTAAATGCAGTTGCTTTACAAAACCTCAAGTTTCTTATTTTCTGGAAAAAGTGTTTCTTTTCCACTTTCCCTTTGCCAGCCTTTCACAAGTCTTACTACTTGCACTTCACAAAGGACAAACCACATTCCCACTCATTGCAAATCTTGTTATGAACAATGACACTGTGGGTGGAAAAACTTCCATTTTACTAAAACAAAGATAATTTGAAATATTGATGTTGATACTGATAGCATGAATGATTCTAACGAATGGTCAAAACATTTCATTAGTTTCCATTTCTTTACTTTCAACAATTGAATGAACACCTCATCAAATTGGCAGTTATATAGGTTATTAAAATAGTGTTTTATGATAAAATGCTATGTGATCACAGGCCTATGTTTCAGATGGAGCTTAAACAAGACAGTTAAATTGCTGTGGCAAAATTAGTTCCACTTTCATTTACATGTTTATGTGAATAAGTGTTTCACTGCTTACATTTCTAAAAGCAAAAACAGGAATAGAAGTGACGCTAAAGCCTATTACATTCTAGTAGTAAATAAAAGACATATATAAGTTCCAGAGTTAACTGAAGGAAAAAACTCCCATCTGGCTTAAGAGATGAATTTTCTTTTAAGTATTTATTTTTATATCTACTAAATAGAAAATTTATAATATATTTGCATGATTTTGATCAGTTATGTTTTAGTGATAATGATACAAAATCTAGAAGTAATTTCAAAATTCAGAACCTTGTTTTCATTAAATTTTGAAATCTGAATATGTATTACAATGAAATTTTATGGGCACTAAAATGAAAATATGAATTTAAGAAGAAAAATATGTTGTTAAATTCATGTGAAGCATATTTATGCATCTTTTCAAATGTTTAACATGGATATCAAAATATTTTGAGATTTAGAATCCATCAATATATTTAAAGAGCAATTCATTGGTTTTATTTTAAAATGTAAAGTCTAAAATACCTCAAAAATTACATTCTTTTTAGAGTGATAACAGAATATACTGTTATACTATGCAGTCTGTTTTTACATTAAGTCTAGGTTGTAGGGTAAGTTCTCCAGGAACAAAGGTTCCTATTACCATGGTAGTCCCGTTAATCCTGGTATCCCAATTGCTTAGGAACTACGTTCGATTTAGTACCAAGGCAACAACTATCTCAAAGTCTAGTAAGAATCAAGTATGAGAATCTGTTCCCTATTAGCTTTTCCTAAATGACTAGGAACAATCACAAATGAGAGGCTTAGAAATTCTGGATAACCACCAACCCCTTGAATCCGCAACCATGGGATAGATATGGTATCTACCTTAGAAAAGAAGCACTTCAGTACATTTCACTTGAACAGAGGAATGCATTATTTTTCTAGAAAGCTCTAGATAGTACTTGTTTAGATTTTATAAACCATGTGGTCTTTATCACAAATACTCAACCCTGTGATTACAGTACAACAGCAGTCATAGTCGGTATATTAATAAATAATTATTGCTATGGTCCAATAAAACTTTACTTATGAGAACATGTGGTAGGGTGTATTTTGATGGGCAGTAATTTGCTGACCCCAACAGTAGATTGGCAAGTCTCTGAAAAAGGGAACCAAGTCTTAATGAAAGCAGTATTCCCATCACCCAGCATAGAACTTGACGTCCAACAAATAAAAGAGAGTATTCAAGCCTTCAGAGGATAATTAGTATATTTAAAATACGCTAAAATGTGGTGCATTAACAACAAGAATAAGAAAAGAATTGTAAACTTCATAGAGCTTAGACATTAACCTAGAAGTACCATGCAACTTGACAAAATTAGTAAATTGATTCTGTATTGTATTATTTATACACACTCCCATATTGGAATATTAAATATATTTAAGTAAACTTCTTAGATATTTATCATCTCTATATTTTGAACCCCTTGAGATCAGAAATCTTTGAATTCCCAACTTAATCTCTATGCTTTATACATAATAGTAATTGAGACTTCAAACTAATCATGAATAAGGAAAAATAACTAGGACAATGGCCAGTTAACTAACAGATGAACAAACATCTAACTCAAGAAAATGCAAATCAAAACCACAATGAGGTATCACTTCACACATGTTAGACTGGCTATCATAAAAAATACAAGAACAAGTTCTGACAAAGATAAGGTGAAAAAGAAAAATTTGTATACTGTCAGTGGGACTATAAACTGTTATAGTCACTGTGGAAAATAGTATGGAGGTTAATTAAAAATAGAACTACCATATTTCATGCAGCAATACCACTTCTGGGTATTTATCAAAAGGATATGGAATCACAATCTTGAAAATTATTCACCCAAATGTTCATTGAACATTATTTATATTAGTCAAGTATGGAAACAACCTAAATCCCCATCAATAGATAAATGAATAAAGAAGATGTAAGATAGTGTGTGTGTGTGTGTGTGTGTGTGTGTGAGAGAGAGAGAGAGAGAGAGAGAGAGAGAGAGAGAGAGAGAGAGAGAGGGAAAGAATGGTGGAGTAACATTAAACTATAAAAGAAAAAATCCTGCTATTGCAATAAACTCAGTATACCTTGACAGCAGCACACTAAATGAAATAAGCGAAACTAGAAAGATAAATACTAAATATCACATATATGTGGAATCTGAAAACTAAAGGAAATTTTTTTATTCATTAAACTTTTTATTTTCCTACACTGTTGTTCATTTTTAGACAATATTTGATTTCTCCCCTAAGGTGTATATATTATATGAAGCTATATTATATGAAGCTTATGATGTGTCATCTGTAAGTCTAATTTATAACAAATATTAACTCAATCTTCACAGCGAACCTGTCTCAAGATAGTCTATTTTTAGGTCCACTTCATAGGTGAGAAAACCAAGGTGCAGAAAGATTAAGTGATTTATCTAAAATCACACATCTAGTAAGTAGCAAAAATGAGGCTCAGACCCAGGCAGTCTACCTCCTGCATCTGTGCTCTTAACCATTGTAAAATGTTTCACTTTGCTTTTGAAGTGAATTGTTAAGATGCAACGCAATACAGCATTGCTAACAGGCCCTGTTACAAGTAAAAGCAAGATGACTTCAGAAATGAGAAAACAGCGACAGTGACAGCAGTGACTAGGATTAGAATGAACTTTATGGTAGACGTGAACTAAACCTTCAAAATGTGTAGAATTTTATGAGCAAAGAATCACAGAAAAACTTTTCAGGTTGAAATACAAAGTGGAAAAAAAGTTGGGGGAGCAGAACTGTAAGACAGAGTAACACCCCAGCGAAACAAACTGTAAGAAAAGCAGCTAATAGTTATTCTCTCCTTAATACTGTGTCAAATACTGTATTACATCTTGACCCTGTAGTGAGCATGTTAGGCGAGTCCCAAGCATTAAAGTAGACAGTTAAGTTTCAACCCAGCCTCTACTATTTTCTGTGTGGATTCTGCACCTGAAATTTTGCTGAAATGAAGGCAATACTTGCAAAATGGGGTCCTTGAGAGGGTGAAATTGTATGAGATGACCTTTTGAAGTGCTAACTATAGTGCTTTACTATACAGTTCTCATTGAATGGGTTATTGCTCTTCAATTTTTATTGTGACACACACACACACAAAAAAAAAACATGCGAAGCACTGTTATCACTATATTATAAATGAGAAAGCAGACTCCAAGAATCTCAAGCCAGTGCCTATAACATGTATATATTTTCCAATATAATAGTCATCCTAGGGAGTTCTCATTTAAAAGCAGAAATTTGGTTAGAAAGAACTGAGAGATACTGAGATGCCAAATTAAGGGTTTTGCTATACTGAGATGAATCAAGAATGTTAGGAGCTTAGTGCTAAATTTAAAAAAAAAAAACCATTTACCAGCTATAAATTGCACACCCCCCCACACACACATATCATCTCATTGAATATTATTATATCCACTGTAGGTTTTGTTTTTTGTTTTGTGTAACTAAGGAGGGATCCATTCATATAGGGGTGTTTTATGGCAAAACTCGCCACTTTTTAAATGGAATGTCCTGGCTCCATATTTTACTTTATCATATTTGATACATAATTTTTAAAAATCCCACCTAGTTTCAAAATAGTTGAATTTTTCCTCTTCTTCCTTTTAAAAATTATTTTTTGATTAGAAAAACTAATCAAAAATTTTATCTAAATCTACTTTCAAATACATTCCTGCAAAATGTGTGCATGATTTTTAAAAAATATATTTATTTATTTTACATCATTCTTCATTTTGTGCATTTTCATCTCAGTTGTAATCTCCATGGATGTCCCACCACTGTGCATGGTACTTCAAATAAAAAAGCTTAAATGCCTTTATCATTTCATCTCAAAAAAAAAAAGAAGAATGCTTGTATCTATCACTTCATTTTTAAAGATGTTTTCTGGCATCACAATGGTACTGAGATCAGGAGCTCTGAATTGTAAGACTTATGTAATGTGTACTATGCTCAGCACAGCATCTTATGTTCTAATTAAGTACAAACCGAGTTAGTTGGCAGGAAAGTACGATGTTGTGGTGCAGATGTTAGCACCTTGTTAGCAATTCGAAACCTGCTTTCTCAAGCAGAACCTTTTCTGAGTGCAGAGTTTTATATAGATAAAAGCTGTAATGTTTGAAAGGCATTTGATGAACTTATATTTGAATCCAGGAAAAAAATTCTTACCAGACATTTTTAATTGAAAAAAAAAAATTACCCCCCTATTCTTAAAACAAGGGGCATTTACCAAAACCCTTATTTTCATTTTTAGAAAAAAATAGTTTATATTCTAAATGCACTACATACAGGATAAGTGAATATGTGAAATGTGTTATATAAATGCAAATGCTATAAAACCATGTTCTCCAGGCATTAATCTGTATTTCTTCATCATCATTAGAACTTATTCTATTGATCACTTACTATGTGCTAGGCAGTGTTGTAAGCACTTTATATTAATGAATAACCTCAATTAATCATCTGAATAAGTCCATGAAATTAGTAGTAGTAATTTTTTATCTTCATTTCATAGATGAGGAAAATGAAGCATAGAGAGGCTAAGTAATTGGTCTGAGGTTACCCAACTACCACATGGAGGAGATGAAATTTGAATTGAGAGTTTTAAGAGCTGTGCTCTCCCTTCTCCCTATCACTTCCTACAGCCACAGGATGCTGCAAGCTGATTCCCTCCTCTTGGTCTCTCCTATCTGTCTTGATGGTCCTGCCTGGAGTGCACAGTTCTACCTAACTCAAAGCTAACTGAGAGGTCTGAGGAATATGATCTATTTCATTTGCCTTTTTATATTGTGCACAATATTAATATGTCCCTCCTTAGCACCAATAATTGGATACCTGGAAGAAGAGTATGATCATTCAAAATCACTTGAAAGCACATCCCTGTATTATAAGCGCACGTTTAATGAAAACTGCCACCAATAACCAAACAATGCACCTGGCCTTGAGGCAACCAGAATTAACTTTACAATGTGTGGCTCACATCCAAGTGTGAGCAATATCCAACACAATGATGATTTACTGTCATCTGGGGATTCATTGGAAAGAGTTCTAGAATTTAAGATCAGGAGGTAAGCCTTCCTGGTGGTACAAGGGGGTAAGTCTCAGCACTATGAAGCTGTAGGCAGCCACTTGTTCCATCGCTGGCCAGGGAAGTGACTCACATGGTGCAGCTGACCTCACCTGTCTCACTCTGTTCCCCTTAGTAGTGTATTTCAGTGGATCCACCTGTTCGGCTCCCTACTCTCTCTCTCTGGTGAATCTTCTCATTCCCACCCCCATACCTCTGGCCTGCACCCTAGCTCTTGTATGCCTAAATAAATAAAATAAACCTCTAAAACCAGAAGGTATTTTTCTGCCCTAAATGACTGTGTACTCTTCGCAAGTCACCTCTTGGGCATTGCCTCCTCATCCCTACAAATAAATGTGGGGTGAAATTGTCTCCAGAGTCCTTCCAGCTTGCAAAATACATGGTTCATCCCTTTAAGGGTAATACTTCACTACATTTTGATTAGGGTTCTCAGTTACTTTATTTATTGAGGAAATAAAGTTTTGTATAGATTAGATAACCTGTTTAAACAGGCATACACACTAGGATTCCACCTCAAGAACATAGATTCCAAAATCTTGAACTTAAGTGTCCTTTGTAATTCTAAAAGTCAATAGACTGGTCCCCTATTGTATGTCTGGTCTCCACCTTATTAGAATTACAGTGAATTTCTACATAATTTCATATCTTTACAATGTACCAATAATTTAATATTCATTAGAACTATAGTAAGGGTCACAGATGTCAAAAGAAGTGTCTGATTATTCTTGGATTCTCTTATAAGGTTTATACCGCTGAGACATTTAGCCTCAATATCAATTATACCCTAGTAAATGAGTTTACCAGATCCTCGTCCAAGAACATATTTTCATAGGGACCTAAGGAGAGGCCTGAAGAGCCTGAAAACGTAAACGATCCTTCCATCTAAATAGAGTTGAAATGGGGCGAGCACAGAATGGTTGTGTTGATTTAAGATAAATATCTTAACCTATTGCACAGTTTTGCCAAGGGATTGCTGGAGTGTGTGTGTGTGCATGCAGGCAAGTATTTAGAGAAGTAGGGGTGGGTAGCTTGTGTGGGAGATCGGGGAATTCAGTGAAGGGAGATACTTTAGCCTTTCCTTCAAGTACATCTCCCTCCTGAGTACATTTACTTCCGTCACAATGGACTAGAAGAGATCCTTGCTTAGTGGTGCAGAACCCTTGAGACCTAATTTAGCTTTTATAGGAAATTCAAAAAGAGAGAGACGGCGCAAGAGCAAGAGAACAGAACAAAGATATGAGTTTGTACAGGGAATATTGATACTTCTAGACTGCCTCTGTAACTCTTTTAAAAGAAATTTTCTTAGTAAATGCTGACTTGGACTTTTTTGTTAGTGGAAGGCCTGAGATACTCCTGCCGAACAATGCACTTCCCAAATCATCTTTACAATTCCCGACAGTCTGTCATCTCGGAAGCCCGGGTTCATTGGTTTTTATGCTGTGAAGGTCAGCAAACATTTTGGAAAAATAAATTTTCCCCTTTAATTTCTTAAATGTGTCCTCACAATCATGTCCAGAAATAGGAAAGTTACATAAATGCAAATTAAAAACATGCCTGACAAGCTGTGCCTCTTGGTTCTGTTGATCATTTTTATATTCACGTTTCAGAGCAGTTTCCAAGAACATGGCCACATCCTTTGTTAACTACATATCAATTAAAATGCCTCTGAAAGACAGGTACAATAATACACTATGTATTATCCTTCTCCAACAGTGAAAGGCTCACTTTTGTGAACTGCTACATATAGCACATAGAGATTTAGCGAGAAAGAGAAGGGGGAGGGAATTTTACAGAAGATGAAGAAAGACATTATTTTCCAATGCTGTAGGAAAAAAAAAAAAAAAACACAGCAGCTTAACCAGGAAATAAGCAGGAACATGAGGCCAGAGCCCAACCATTTTTATTCTTTCTCACTCACTGTAGCCTCAATGTCTAATAGTCATTCACAAATAATTTTGCCACAGAAATATGAAGTTTTTAGTGAAAAAGAGTCCAAATTACTTTAGTGGATGATTGTAGCCATGTAGTAGGTAAACTAATTAAAAAAGGAAGGAAAAAAAATACTGAGTTTTGAACTCTACAGTCTTTGTACCCTACTTACTTTCTGAGTCAGTTGGGATCATTTTCTACCGCTCTGTGTCTATTGTTTCACCTCTTCATCTGGAAACTGAGACCTACTTCATGGACAGGTATAGGAATTAAGTGAGGCAATAAATAGCAAATCTAGCCAAATCTTAATTGGTAATTATTACATGATAGACAGTCATGATATATAGTGTTTGCATTTTAGAAAAGTTGACCTTAATTAGCTTCATTGCACTGTATATGCCACTCATATTGCTAGGTTTGACTAGCTTTTCTGCAAACAATGAATCTGCCTGTGGTTATGTTAATCCTGCATCTTGTCTGATAACAAGTTAAAGCATTATCACTAACCTTAGAGTTTTTTTTATATCTTTTAATCTATTTACTGTTTATAGCTCCACAGCAATTTAATCCTGTAAGATATGATACAAAATAAATGGTAAAACACTGTGGGTTGATAGATTAATTAATCAGGTTGAGGTGTTAAGTTTAACCAATGATTTTCATGTGACTAATCCTATATTTAGCTTATTGGATGACTGAATGCTAACTGGCATTCACTACCAGCTAGAAAAATACATCAACATAACAACTTCCCCGCTTCTATATCCTGCCATTAACCAAAACTCTCTTGTATTAATCACTGAACTTGAGTTGAAACTCTTGTTTTTATTCTGGGAAGATGATTTATTCAAAAATAATGTTTTACTTAAGGATCTAATCATAAACTCAAGATGATTCAGATGCTGAAGTCCAGCTGTAACAACAACAGTATCTTCCAGAAAAATAACCACATGTATATTGAATCTCTTGAAAGTTTTCCATAACAGATCTAGGGATGATAAATCATGCAAACTCATTCTATAATTAACTAAAGTGTTCCTTTTCTTTCACCATAATCCAGAAGGATTAGCCCATGACCTTTAATTGAATAAATCAAGAGAAGGGGGTGCATAATTTACTTTCCTGTGTAAAAGTAAGTCCAGATTTTAAAATTTCACCCCACCCACCCCTGAAATAAGCACATGCAAATGTGAACCTTTTCAGAAACTTTAAAATAAGTCATCACAGCAAGTAAAAATTTCAGCAATAGACCATATCTCTATGTAGCTTTCAGTCGTATCTTTTAGAACTTTTCCATGAGAAACTCCTGAAATCTCATGGTCATGTTATCTGGTTGTTGAGTTAGCAGCAGGAGTAAGCCAAGATAGCCAGACTTCTACACTAATAAAAGATTAGTGTATTACCAATCATAGATTGTCACAAGGCTGATTTACCACCATTTTATCTCTATTGCCTAGTCCAGCCCTTGGCACAATGGGGATTTGTTGAGTGAATGTAATCCGGAAATAGTAATTTTCCTTGTTACCCAAATTTAATAATATCAAAGTACAGTTAACTTCTCTTGTATGGTTTACCATGAATTTATGGCAACTGGTTCAGCAACATTGTCGCACTACTCCAATATTTCATACAAATGGTATTTATTACCCACAGAGTCTCCCAATTCTGCTCCTGGCCGCAACAGGCCTTGGCTCTATTCCTGTCTGGCTTTTGTTTTCTGTTGTCACCCACTGAGACATTCAATACAAATTTATTGGGCAGTCACTTAAGACCTTTGTGCAAAGGATAAAACAGATGATGGATATGTGGGCGGAGGATAGACAGACAACTTTCTTTTCAGGGAACATTTATGGTTGCTGAGTCTTGGCACCATGTTTCAGTTTTGATTCTACATTTTCAGTTCTCTACAAAGTTGATCATCTTTGGAGAATTACAGTATGCTGAGTGTATTACTTTTCAGTGCTTTTCAGTGAGTATGCTGAAAATCCCCATCATCTGAAACATCATTAATCTAATAATTAAGATCAAGAATTTTTAGATCCAAGATAATTACATCAAAATTTCACAAGTATTAGAAAAATAGAAGATAGAATTCAACCTCTATCCAGGAAATACCAAAATTCTTCTATTCTGTGATTTTTATTGCATTATTTTCTGAGTTACATGTACATAAGTCAAATAAAAGCCAAGAAATTGAATTTACTTCATGAAACCAGGCACTTGTTCACAAACTGAAATTACAGCAGTGGTGGGACATTTTCATCAATAAGAATAAAGCCTAATTTTTTCATTTTGCTAAAATAAGTCATTTAACATACTGCATTGTCTGTGACTTGCTTCCCTAGAGGATATTATGGAAATTCAGTTCTTTAAACAGGATACCAAAAGAGAAAACACATAAATCAGGTTGTGTGTAAGTGATTGTTCACAAGAACAACCTGAAAGCTAAAGTCATTGTTTGGCTTTCCACTGTAGCAAGATAATAAACTAGAGAATGAAAAGAAATGTTTTGATGAATAGGGATGTCACTGCAAATCACTATTAACCTTAAAAAGGTGGGGGGAGAATGTAAAATGCTTGTGAGCACCTCTTTTCTAGCTTCGAGCTCCATCTACTCATTAACCTAGCTCATCACATTGATTTATCAGATAGGGATGGTGCCAGTTGAGTTTAGGTACTTAACAAGTTGTATGCACCAGGTTGATGCTTATTGAGGTTTGACTCAGGTTGCTAGCTATTGATTCTCTCAAATTTTCTTCTCTAAACTAGTCTGTTAGTTTGTTGTAGTCTTTTATTTCACCTCACATTTTCTTTCAAATTTATATATTTTTGATGTATGTCATTTCTCATGTTCTCATTATCTCAGAGCTTTCCCCCTTGTTATTAATTCCTATTCTTTGTTTTATTAGAGTCCTTTCCACCTTCCTTTTTTTCTCTTTAGTCTCAGCAGCCTTTTAATTCTTTTAAAAATATTTTTTTATTTTTATTTACTTATGTGTACAAGAACTGGGATGTAGACCCAAAGTGTGTAGGGTGAGAGGATTCACCAGAGACAGAGTGGGGAGTAGAACAGGCAAACTGACTGAAATACACCACTAAGGGGAGCATTGGGTGACATGGGAGAGATCCGCTGTGCCAAGTGGATCAGCTCCTTGTCCAGGGTTCGAACTCATGCAGTGGCCAGGGATAATTTGATAGTGTTGACATTTCCTGTACCACCAGGGAGACCAAGTCTCTTAATTCTTTTCCCATGTTTTTTGAAACAATTTGCTCAACCCATATCTTCCACCCAGTTTCCTTAATGTGCCCATTTTCATCCTTTAAATATCTCTACTATGACCAGAATTTATCAAAAGTACCATTGGATTAAGGACAATCTGAAGATCTTTATATCTTGGCATACTGACTCAGTTGCAAATCATATGTCCATATATTTATAGTTCATGGCCCTGATTTCAAAGCATATTTTATTAAAGTTTTGATAGTTTTAGGAAAAGTACTATATACACAGCAGCACTGTCCACATTGCTAAGTAATGGAACAACTCAGTGTCCTCCATCAGAAAAATGTGTAAAGAAACTATAGGCTGTATATTCAATGGAATACCACATAGCTGTGAAAAGGTGTGAAATGGTGGCTTTGGGGACAAAGTGGCTGGACCTCAAGGTGATTATGTTATGTGAAATAAGTCAGAAAATGACAAAGAAGATGGTTTCATTCATCTGTGGAATATAAATAACCAATAAACATACACAGGGAAATATAGCAAAAATAAACCTTGAACTTAGTGAAAGAATTTAATGGTTACCAGAGAGAACCAGGAAAGGGAGGAAGGGGAGTGGATGGAAGCAGAGGGACTATTGGCACAGATGGCTTGGTGGAGGGTGAGTGGGACGTGTACACATGGGACAGAAAAAATATAATCCCCAAATTAAAATAAAAATTAAATACAACAATAAAAGCATATTTGTCTCACATCTGTATTGTTTTATGTATATTAACTTTTCATGAGGAGTAAAATCCCAGCTAAAGCTTTCAAAATAACATCTTGGCCTTGTTATTAGTGCCCCATAATCAAAACTTCAAAGAAAAAGTCAACTGTGACATTTTCTAAACTAGCTTTCCAGCTAAACTCTTGCTAGGAGACTGTTAAGCCAACACCTTGTAAGCTAAATCTTCTACTCAGGATAAATCATTTCTTTTTCTCCTGTTGAGCTTTTTTTCTACAATCACTCTTAAATGAGACCAGGCAATTTTGATAAATTGATTATGCAGCTGAAGCTATTGTGTTTATACTCAGTCTTTAATCCCTGAGCTATGAACAACTTCAGAATAACTCAATGGTATTAGATACTGGAGCTTCTAATTTATATCATGGAAATTACTACCATGATTTCATTCTTTGGGTCACCTACAATTTTTTTCTTCTTTGAAGACCTATGTAAGATTCTGAGGGATACAAGAGAAACAAATTAAAAATATTACCATAAACACCAGCCAGAGATATGGCCAACCAACAATTTAGTGCTATGCCATATGCCAGCATGAGATTTTACATTAGAGATTATGAGTGCATAGGCAAGGGCCTTAATTTTTCTTGAATCTGGAAAGACCTGAAGAAAATAGAGCTTCCTTCAGAAGGAAGAACAGTTAAGATCTACCAGAGCAAAAGCAATGTCTGAAAAGGGATTCATCCTTACTAGATGTAATGGATAACAAAATTGGGGGAGAAATTTACTATAAATAATTGATAATATATCATTATCATCTCAGATGCTAAGTCTTAAGAGATCTTGAAGGAAATCCAAAGGTCTTGACTTCTGCTGAAAAGCTAATTAACTTCATTTTTGCTGACCTTTTCATTTCCTTCCCATATGACAAGCTGGTGATTTAAATACATTCATGGAAAGGTTCGACTAATTTATAGGAGAAGATAGTGTTTAAATATTTATTCTGTTGTTTGTTCAAACTTCTCCTGTGGTTACTCCTGTATTTGAATAATGTAAATAATGTTTTTCAACCACTATTGATTTTCCCTTGCCTGGTAATCAAAGCTTAGATCAACCATCACAACTCAGATATAAAAAGCCAATCCCAGTACTATATTGTCTTTATTTTATATCCAGATCTTGAAAAATAAAAATATATATATTATATACCCTGCAAAGATCACATCTGGCAACATACTGCTCTTTATAACTTTTTTAATTGACCTTTGATTCCAATTGCATGAGAAAGGAAGACTGGGCCCTCCCTGGTGACACATCAGGTTAAGCACAGTACTTTGAGGCTAGCCACGGCCACAAGTTTGATTCCTTGCCAGGGAAGTGACCCACATGGCATGGCAGACCTCTCCAGACCTGCCCCCTGCTTCCCTCAGCAGTGTATTTCTGTAGATCTGCCTGTTCTGTGCTCCACTCTGACTGTCTCTGGTGAATTCTCTCACCCATCACTGTACCTCTTACCTATACCACAGTTCTGTATGCATAAATAAATAAATACATTTTTAGGGAAAAAAAATACTTTTAGAAATGGAAATGATTACTTTTCACATTGAATTTTTTATTGCACAAAGCTGAGATTATGACTTATTCAAAATTTATTCAATAAATTATATTTAATTTTACTTAAAGTTGATTGTACTTAGTTATCTGCATCCCTGATGTAGGTAAATAAATAGAAAACTTAATCCCAAACCATGATATATAAAGGTCAGGAATGATGAAGTTAACCTACTGATTTTTAGAAAACAAGCAATATTTCATTTTATTGAGTGAATGGAGGAAGAAGAATATGCTTATTGCCATAATTCCTGCTGGGACCGATTAAATTCTTTGTAAATGAAAGGTAGAAGTTATAAAGAATTGGAGTTTATATTGATTTTTCATTACTGCTAAAAGCTTGCATGCCATAAAAATGGATTCTAACATCAAAAAAGGGAGAAGTGTTTCTGGGATCCTCTTTTAGAAATCAGTAGGAGACCAAAGAGTTGTATAGTCGAATTAATGAAGCCAGACTATAGAGTGATGGAACTTTATTTTCATTCTCTTTGGAAAAAGCTAGAGATTTCATGTTTATAATTGGCCAAATCATCTTCAGTCTTCCATCCTTCCATTTCACATACTATTAAGCCAATCAGGACTTTCCTCCTGGATCCCTCTTAAAACAGAGGATGTCATACCCACAGATGAAAATTCTCACACTACAGCACAGCAAGCCAGCAGTACCTGGCAATTATTTAGGATCAGATGTTCCCAAGGAAAGATGAGGAAGTTAAAGAATAACTGTTTATAATTTTTGTAAGTGTAGAATTCTATTATTTTTGCTGTCTATCACCATTCTAGCAGTAGCCTGATGAATGTTTACTTTTGTTCCAGAAATCTGCAGCTCAATTAGGATTGTTTATTAAAGTATTTCAAGAGATTTAAACACAGAAATAGACCTGAAAGATGCAAAAAGAAAAAAATACAATATTGTATTTGTAGTTGATCACTAAATTTTCAAAAGGAAAATGAGAGGGGGGGGCAATGTATTAAAAATATAAGATGTGGTATAAGTTTAAGAAAATGTTAAGTTTGCTGGATCTAACCTTACAGTTTCTTCAACAGGTGCTCATTTGCACAATAAGAAAACCAAAATAGACTATTAAAGACTCACCTAATTTCAAATCACTGAAAGGGTGGTCAGTACCTGACCACTACCAAAGAATTCATTAAAGATTCAGAACTGTAGTGTCTCCAAGGAGGGGCCCCATTGCTTTACAAACATCCACTGTGTCAAAGACCCCCGACAGTTTGAGTTTCATTATTCTGGTTAACTCACACACTCTTCCTTAGGGAAACAAAGGCTTCTGTTAATTTTTGTGGTTCAAGCTAGCAATAAGCAAAACACTCATGATTTATCCAGACACCACTGGATAGACAGTGAGGATACAGGGAGATTCTTTTTCCTAGCGGCTCCTCCATCAGACAACTTCCCCTTTCTCACCTCTACAAACCAAAATTTCATGGGTACATTTTCTTCAAACATTTGTTTCTAAGGATTTTTCCTTATTTTTTCCATGACAAATGATAGATGATTGATAGATAGATAGATTTGATCAATCAATCCAAGATAAGTTTCTATCAGCTACCTAAAATAAAATTTATGCCAGAAATTTGGGGAAAGCATATTTTCTTAGCTGCTTGATGACGCATCAGCATGATTTGTGGTCTGTCATTATTTCTAGTTTTTGTGATTATGGCATGATAACTAATTTGAGAATATACATCTGTAAAATTACAGAAAAACACTTAGGGTCAAGTGGGAGACTCATGGATGATCCGAAGAAACGGTGAACAACCATATCTTTCAGAAACTCTTTTTTAAGATTTATTTATTTATGCATACAGAACTGGGGTACAGGCCAGAGTTTCAGGGGCAGTGAGAGATTTCACCAGAGACTGAGTAAGGAGCAGAACAGGCAGCCCAAGGAAATAAACGGCGTGTAAGACAGGACAGGTTTTTTGCACCATGTGGGTCACCTCCGGGGTAGAGATCGAACTCGCACTGAAGCAGCTGCTGCTAGCTTGCAGTGCTGCATCCTAACCCATTGTACCACCAGGGAGGGCCTGTTTCAGAAGCTTACTGCTTTAAAACCCAGAAAGAAACAAGACAATAAGCATCAATGAAAAACAAAGACAGTGAAGATGAATGTTAAAGAGGAAACATTCTGTGACACACTAGCACAGAGTTAATGAGTTGAATTTAGCAAGTTGAACAAGCAAGTTTCCATTCATAATAAAGAGTACATGTCTAAGAGAGCTCTACTGTTGACAAGCTCAAGCAGAGTTTAGAATGGGGCTCAGGAAATTTTTCAAAAATGATTCACTGAATATAAGAGTGGAATTAAAGATCTAAATTCCAGTGTAGTGCTAACATTCTATATTGATATATTTATAGCTATTCAAAAAAGACACACTAGTTAATTAAAGCGAGCTGTAAAACTCATGAGAATTAGGTCCTAGAAATCATTACCTCTTACTAGTGTGAAAAGACTTTACTTTTCAAATTTTACTTTAGCATGGTGTTTTCAAGCATTTTTAGGTAAGATGCAAAGAGAAACTTTATTTTCTGTATAGAAGAACTGGGGTGTAAGTCAGAGGTGGTTTGGACAGTGAGAGGATTCACCAAAGACAGGTGGGGAGCAAATTAGACAAATTTACTAAAATACACTGTTTAGGAGAGCAGTGGGTGAGACAGGAAAGGTCTGCTACGCCATCTGGTTAGCTCC
Organism: Condylura cristata; assembly: GCF_000260355.1. Taxonomy (NCBI): domain Eukaryota; kingdom Metazoa; phylum Chordata; class Mammalia; order Eulipotyphla; family Talpidae; genus Condylura; species Condylura cristata. The sequence continues at coordinate 34,777,384 of NW_004567107.1, read as the reverse complement.
CTGGCTGAGATCAAACCCAGGCTATGGTGGTAACAGCACTGACACCCAGCTCCCAGGCTACCAGGAAGGCAAGCAAAGAGAAACTTGAATTGCAGTACTTCACTACAGAAAACAAGATGCTCAATTAGGAACAATTCTAAGTATTTTCTGAATACCTATAAAATGCCAGTTATTGCTCTAAAATCTGAGAATTCAGCAGTGATCAAAAGTGACCAAAAATCTCTGTCCTAATGAAACCTCATTCCAAAAGGGAGAACCAAGACAATTTTTAAAAGTACAGTTGAGAGTATCTGTGAGGTAGAATTTCTACAAAGAAAAATAAAAGAAGGAAGAGGGACAAAGTGTATAGTGTAAGAAGCTGCGGGAATTTCTCTTTTTCTGTCTATAATAAAAGCATAACCACATTTATTATTGCCATGGATGATTTTATAATTCACAGACACAGTGTTCCTGAGCTGAACTCCCTGGGTTTACAAGTGGGAGAATAAACCCAGTGGCTTGTGTTTTGTCTGAGATTTCCAAGGCTTGAGTTCAAGTCTGCTCACATGCAGTCCAGCACTCTGCAGTGTATCATGAGCATTTCTTCACAGCTTAGAAATTGTCCTTCAAATCTGTTTTGTCATTGCAAATGAGGCCAGACTTTGACGAAGAATATTTTCGCTCTTCCAAAATATTTATCTGTGTGTATATCTCTCCAGCCGCATGTTTGTAGGGTAGCCAGTTGACTTCAGGCACTTAAAGATAGATGGCTGTTAACACCATGTTGTGAGTGATGACGTAATTTCACATGATTTCCAAATGAAGTTTCAGAGGCACTCTTGCAAGCCTGAGATCTATGTAGACTATCAACAGATGACCATAAATATAGTTTGCTGTAATTTATTTTTAAACTATCTGCATGCTTTTAAAAGATGCTCCAAACCTGTCACTTCCTTGTCGCAAAACTTTAGTGACATAACATGAGAGATCACTTTCCTGTGGCCACAGGACCAAGGAGACCTTCAAGGAAAAGGTGAGCAAGAACTAACTTGAGCAGAACCAAAATCTGCATACAGGGAGTGGGATATTCTTGTAGTCCAAGTGTTGAAAACACTTTTAAAGTGCAGTTATTACTAGAAGTAACTGTGAAAATACTATTCTCCTAGTGCAGCTGCTCCTTACATATTTGCTTTACTGAAAAAAGAAAAATGTTTATTATGCTTAGTAATGCAAGCCTCAGGCATCAATGTCTTAAGTGTCTCTTAATCTTTCCTCTCACAGACTGGTGTCTGGCAGTGGGAAAGGTGGCAGTCCTGGGGTCCTGTCCCGGATTTAGTGTGCCAGGCCCACTGTCTTGTTACCCCTTCTACCTGTAAACTGTGAACAAATGAGAGAAAAACAGCGACAGATTTTGGATGGTCCCAAAGTTGTTTTTAGATTTTAATGTTAAGTGGGTTTTCAATAGCATTTAGGGACAAACTGAAATTATTTCTTATGAACCTAACATGTACAATTTTTGTAAAACTGCTGTAACTATTTTCTTCGTGGTTGGTAATGTTACATTAGCATGTATTGGAGAGCTACTAGGCATTAGTTATGTGCCCTTTGATTTAGATTTTCTTGCACTAGTGACTATAGTCACTTACAATGGTTGTGTACCTACTCTAATGCACCACTAAGGGCTGGGTACTAAGAGTTTATATTTGTTGTCTTATTTTATCATCACAATTCCATGAAGTGGGTCGGTTATAAATGGCATGTTTTGGATGAGGAAACCAGGTTCATCCATGCTATTTAAGGAGGTTCAATAGCATGCCCAAGATTACCTATTTAGTGAGTGCTGGAGCTAGGATTTCAGACCAGGAGAATTCAAATTCATGAAGTTCCTTTCATCTAAGCATTGACTGAGCTTTCTTTCTTGACTGCCATTTCAAGAGCATGGGGAAAGTGCCAAAGCATAAAGGTGTTTTGAAGTGAAGGAAATATTTTCTTCAAGTGTCAAATATTTAGAAGAATTTTCTATGCAGTTAGCAAATTTAAAAACAATTATTTATCTTCATCAAGGGAAGAGATATTAAAACTCAAGGGATTCTGAAGGGGGTTGAACAGAAGAATTAAAAAGATAAATAAAGGACCTAATAAGCTGAGATAGTTAATGTGAAGATAGAAAAGTAAGACTAAGTTGTAACCATAAAAAAGAAACCGCTTCATAATCTGCTTCTTGTGGAATCACTACATATTTCTTCAATATTTAGATTTTGGGAAGTTGGGACAATTTTGCCACAACTCCTTACCTTTAAAACGGGCATAACAGTAATTCACCTTGGTATGAGAATTGAAATAGCAAATGCACTTAAAAGAGCTAATATAAAGTATTTTTCAAGTGCTTGAATAGTGCTTAGCACATCGTAAGCATTAAAAAATGTGAGGGTGGGCCCTCCCAGGGTGGGCCCTCCCTCCCTGGTGGCGCAGCGGGTTAAAGCACAGCACTGAGAATCTAAAACCGCTTCCGCATGAGTTCGATTCCCGCCTGCCCTGGAGGTGACCACATGGCGTGGCAGACCTCTCCTGACCCGCCCGCTGCTCCCCTCAGCAGTGTACTTCGTCGATCTGCCTGTTCTGTTCCCTACTCTGTCTCTGGTGAAGCCTCTCGCCGCCCCTGAGCTTCTGGCCTGTACCCCAGTTCTGTATGTACAAATAAATAAATCTTTAAAAAAAAAAAATGTGAGGGTTTTTATTGCACATCAACATGTAAAACAGCATAATTCCTAGGGGATTTAAAACTAATTCCCAAGTTTCTGTCTTTACTATAAGGATTTATTATTGGACTGCTATATTAATTAATTTAGCAACACTCCTACACTGTAGCAAATGGAAGTGTAGGAGACTGATGGCAAGCCTCAGCAGCATTCTATAGTGTAAACATTTTCTCTCATCCCAAACACACGAGCACTCCACTTTTCTTCTGAATATTAATCTTCCCTTGTGGTTTCGACAAATCTCTGAGAAATCCAAATTCCAGCCCAAGTATGATGAAAAGCCATTATATAACAAAACTATCTTCCAAATAAATAGAAGTAAAATTTTATTCCCTGCTAGATCTGGTGATGAGAGAAGAAAACATGTTTCTATTCACTTACGTTGAGAGTGGCTGCAAATTCTCCACCTTTTCTTTGGGATTAGCAAAATCAAAACTGTCTTACTAGATATACCCTGAATTTGCAGTGACATAAACCTCCAAGAAGGTAAAGCCAATATCTTCAAAAGCAGCAACCAGCTTGTAACACAACTGTGAAATCTTTGAAAGCTTTCTGCAAGTGAAATTCACTGCCCAACTGAAAAGGAAGTAGGATCTTGCTTGTGATGATATTCCTGGGACACTGGACCAAGCAGAGGAGAAATTGCCTGTCATTTATGCTGGTAACCAGTAGGCACTCACCTACAACAACTGCAAATCAAAAATACTGACACCCTGTGACCTGGCATCATTTTTTTCCTTTATCTTATTGGTATAAGTTAAGGATATCAACCCTTTTCCACTGGCCTCAAATGACTGTTTCTAATGTGAAATAATTATTTATTTCCCAAAGAAGGCTTCATAAGAAGTTTTAAAAGTGGCATCTTCCCTGTTATCCCCACTTATTAAAAGTGATCCTTACCAACAAATCTATTTATTTATAATCCTTCATTTTCTTTTTTGCCTCATAATCTTTTGACATACACTATATAATGACACTATAAAACAGTTAATCTCAACATTTCTCAGGCAACAAGAGAGTAAATACTTCTCTAACAACATTGTCTCATGAAGAGGCCCCCAGCACATGAGGACTCCTTACTGGAAAGGCAGTTTGAAGCAGTCAGTCTGAGTGGCTCACACCTTGCTAAAGATGTCTAAACTGACAACCGAAACACTGGAATTTCTCCAATTATTATATCAGGGCAGCAATGAGTAAAGTATCATGCTAGATGTAAGATGTTTTTAAGCTGCTGATTATTAGATACAGCCATAACCTTATAGCCACAAGGCTCTAGTGCATGAAGAACACCACCTTCAGCCTGAAGCCATGAGGACAGCCAAGTCAGAAGTTCCCAAGTAGTGCCCAGTTGTGTACATATTACACCCAAATATTGAGTGAGAATCTAGGAAAACTGAATTTTCTTCTCTGACTGAATTGCATTCCCATTTCAGAAGTCCCAATTTTATCTCCCCATAAAATGCAATTTGATTATGAGATCGCTTTATAAACTCAGACATCTTAGTTTCAGGTATTTAGACTTCAAGTATGTATAATTGATACATATTTAATTGCCTTCCTTAAAAAAGATGACAATCAAGATTTATTATTTAGCTTTTTAAATATAAAAGAAAAATAAGCTCTGCAATTTACGAAGTATTTTTTAATGAAAAATAAATGTTAAGACAGAGAACGTTTTCTTTTTCTTTTCTCCTTGCCCCAGTAAAGTTTGAGTATAAATATTCTAAATCTCACATGAAAATGATTTATAAAGATTGCTAAGTGTTTTTGCAGGTGAGATCGCATTAGATGGAAGGACTTTCTAATCTTGAAATTCACAGTATCAAAATTATTGTCATTTAAAGTTGAAAATTTGTCACTGGGGTTAATGCTATGTGATATTTGAAGCCCATGAAAAACTTCAATGTTTCTTTTCATCTAAGCTGACACATCACCACTTTGAATAAAAATAAAAGAATGTATAATATCACAAAATTGTTTGCAATTAGAAGTTTTCTTTCAGGGTTATCCTTGATCAACCATGATCTCTACAATCAGTAACAGTTTCTAAGATTCAAAACCTGAATATCTCTAGAATTCTTTCCCAAACTATTCCACACATAAGGGGAATGCACTACAGTTTCAACAGTAGTTATATTACCTACAAATGTCTGAGGAGATCATTCAAAACTAATATTCTTCACCTCGTCCCCTTTTGGCCTTTTATTCTCTGGATCAGTCATGTATATTCACTAAGCTTAGTTTCTGCCTTCTCCTTTCAATCTCATTCATTCCCGCTGGTCTTCAGTCTTCAAAAAGTTGTCAGTTGAGTTACTACTATATATTAGAATGAAGGGTGCAGGGCTCTAGGTATATTTTGCAAGTCTGCTTCAGAACTACTCTGTTTACTTGATACAGGTATACAAAATGTATTTGGGGATTAAAACCTTGTCTTTGGTATATACGGTGTCCTTTGGAACATCAATATGGAACTTCAGATTTAGGATATTTTCAGTAAACATGGGCAATGTGATAACATACTCCATGAATTACAAGTGGCAGTGGTGAGTAGTTGTTTATTTTGGTTTAGATTATGGCTTGGACTCATTTTAAAATGCTGCCCTCATTTGAATATGAGGAAACGTCATAAAATCCAGATTTCTCATTTCTCTTTAAAACAAGTCAGGATCAGGCCCTCCCTGGTGGCGCAGCGGATTAAAGCACAGCAGTATGGAGCTAAAGCCACACTGGAACAAGATCGATTCCCTCCTGCCCCAGAGGTGATCCACATGGCCCAACAGACCTCTCCTGACCCACCCACTGCTACTCTCAGCAGTGTACTTTGTGGATCTGCCTGTTCTGCTCCCCACTCTGTCTCTAGAAAAGCCTCTCACCGCCCCTCAGCCTCTTGCCTGTACCCCAGTTCTGCATACACAAATAAATAAATAAATAAATAAAAACAAGTCAGGACCACTGAACTATGGTCATTGCACATGGGTGATTTGGTGTTGGGAAGCCCATGGGGATTACAACTGAGATGGGCTGAGATGGAAAAATGCACAAAATGATGTAAAATTATTAACTATTAAAGAAAAAAAAAAAAACAGTCAGGCTCTTTGGGCTTCTATTCCTTGAGGGCAACACCTGGAAACAAGTAGCTTCTCTTTACAGATGAGCATGCCCTCTCTATCCCTGTGCCCACTCATTACACTACATGCCTAATTATTTGAGTTTGCCACCTTTGCGCTGCATAGACATTGTTCAAAGACTTTCTAATTCATTTTATATAATTATCTCACAAATGCAATTTCCCCATGAGGCAAAATGATAGATGTTTTCATCTGATAGGATTCAGTCAGTGTCAAAATGTTCTTTTTGTAGTTTTCCTGACATTTATGCAAAATTTTGCAGGACTTTCCTTTATAGTATTACAGAAGCCCTCATTCTGCAGCTATCACTCTAGGAATATGATGAGATCTGCATTTTTGAAATGGTCTGAAAAATGTCTTGCATTATTACTAGTAGTGCCAGTAACAGGAGCATCCCTACCTGGGATAGGGCTCATGGCAGTGAGTAGGAATCCAAGTCCACTGGACATAGCTGTTTTTAATCACAGTTCAGTTCTCCAAAATTTAACAAACTCTAATACCTTTTTGCTTTGTTTTGTTTTGACATTTTTTTATCTACCTCCTAATTTTTTTAAAGATTTATTTATTCATACAGAACTGGGGTACAGGCCAGAGGCTCAGGGGCAGCGAGAGGCTTCACCAGAGACAGAGTGGGTTATAGAACAGGCAGATCGATGAAGTACTCTGCTGAGGGGAGCAGCGGGCAGGTCAGGAGAGGTCTGCCACACCATGTGATCACCTCCTGGGCAGGCAGGAATGGAACTCATGCGGAAGTGGCTTTAGCTTCTCAGTGCAGTGCTTTAACCTGCTGCGCCACCAGGGAGGGCCTCCTCCTAACTTTTTTTTTTAAAAGAATTTCTTATGCATATAAGAACTGGGGCACAGGCCAGAGGTGTGAGACATGTGAAGATTCACCAGAGACAGAGTAGGGAACAGAACAGACAGATGTATTGAAATACACTGCTGAGGGAAACAGCGGTCAGGAGAGGTCTGCTGTGCCATGTGGGTCCGTCCCCTCCCTGGCTGGGGATCGAACCCAGGATGTGGTGGTTGTGGATAACTTCAAAGTGCTGTGCTTTAACCCACTGTGCAACAAGGGAGAGCCCTCTACCTCTTATCTTTTAAGAAATTTATTTAATCTATATGAGCCTTTATTTCTTAATTTACATTTTTATTAATACAATGTTTCACAAGTCTTTACATGAGTTAGAGATATCTATTCACTCCTCTTCTTTGCTGTTTGTTACCACACCATGCCCACTGCCAGAGAACCCACAAGCCTCCACCAGAGGATTGTGTAGTACAGAGAGACCCATGTCAAGCTTTCTGATTGATCCCAGGGCTCATTGTCAGTCTAGGGGATAAGCTACCAGCTCTCACAAGTTTGGCTTTGTTGTTATAGCCATGAGTCAGAATAGCTATAAAAAGGAACCTAGACAAATGTTTTTAAGTTTGTGTTGGTTTTTTTTTTAAGTATATGTATAATTGCTGACATTTTAGACTTTTAAGAATACAGATATTGTCCTCTTAGTAAAAAATATTTTTGAAACAGTGACCTTGTTGACAAAAACTAGCAAAGTGGATTTGACAGACAGCCCATTAAAGACAGACACTTGACTCATTGAGTTAATCATGCAGGGGGAAGGAAAATAATTCATTTGAATTGTGGGTGGTCATCATGGCACCCAGATAACTGATCTATGGAAAATATTATTCATTTCTTCAATTGGAGTTCTCAACAAACTGAGACTTTTCTGATGAAGTTCCTCCTTGTCTTTCATAAGAATCCTGTCTCATGTTTACTGTTCTTTTCCTGTTATTAAAATGGACTGGTGCTTGCAGTGATGAAAAATAAACAAAATGAGGGCCCTCCCTGGTGGCGCAGCGGGTTAAAGCACAGCACTGAGAATCTAAAGCCACTTCCGCATGAGTTCAATTCCCGCCTGCCCGGGAGGTGAACACATGGCGTGGCAGATTCACCTCAGCAGTGTACTTCGTCGTCGATCTGCCTGTTCTGTTCCCCACTCTGTCTCTGGTGAAGCCTCTCACCACCCCTGAGCCTCTGGCCTGCACCCCAGTTCTGTATGCACAAATAAATAAATAAATCTTTTAAAAAAATAAAATAAAATGCCTTTTAGTACTACTTTTCAAGTGAGGCGCATTCTGAGACAGAAGATTCTCTCAGATAGGGAATACTGAATGGAAACTGACTGTCAGAGGGCACCAGTTAAATATGATTGATAATGGCTTGATATTATTTCTTTGATCTTATTTCTTTTTTCTCTCTTTAATCCACATGAATAGTAATGAACACAGCTGAGTGAAGGAACACAAAAGCAGATAAGCTACTGTGCTCTTTTTATACCCTCCAATCTAATAAGCACATTGTCTTTAGCATCATTAATGAGTTTTGCAAAATCTGTAATATTTTCATAGAACACAAGTATGACTTATTTCAGGGTCATTGACCATATTTTGCCCCCTGGAAACAAAGTGGTAACTCAATTTTTAATTACAAATGCTAATTCTAAATAACAGGTCTGGAAAAAAACTCAGATTGAGTTCTGTGTATCCCTATCTACCTACTTACACCCTAGATGCTTTGAACCCCAAAACCATAATACATGAATCCTCTTGGCAGTGCCTGAATAAAGAAGCTAAAGTAGCTGCTATCCTCCCTGTGGAAACTATGTAGTCCCAGAATGTCTTGTTGTAATGATTACAGTAATATTTTCACTCTGCAGCTACTATACCCCAAAGTGACTATGTCAGGACTTCATTTCTTCTTTTTTCTGTTTTCTCAAAACCGCCCAACCAGGCTCCCAATTGGATTTGGCAGCTGCAGAGCTACCCTAATATAGCAGCAGACAAATCCAGGCAAAGAACAGATCTATCACTGTATCTGACTGATCTTTCTGCTTATGCACAGTGACAAATTCTCACCTCTTCATATAGATCAGCAGGCTCTGTAACCAGTCAGTCACGCATAAGTTGTGACAGCACATCACAGACTGGCAACTTGGAGCTCTGGAGAGCAAGGTGAAACATGAAGTTATTTTACATGAAAACCACAGCCCTTCCCAGAGCAACATGTGTGTGTGTGCACACATCTTGCATAAAAGAAACATGTTGTTCTATTCACTTTATTAAAATACTTTAAGAAAAGAGATAAAAGTACAAAATCTTTGTTCTGCAGAAGGATTTCTATTGCCCTCTGAATAAAGACTACCAATTTCTTTCCATATCTGCTTCTAAGTTGACTTCAAATGACTAAATCAAGAGTCTCTGGCTAATGACGACATGTGTATAGGTCTCTGGGATACCAGTGCTGTGCTTAGGATGATAGATGAAAAAAATCTTGGGATAAATTTTTCAATCTTTCTCTTCCTGTTCTCAGTGTGATACACTATTAGGAGACTTCTGTTTATCAAACTTCCTACTTTTACCTCTCAATTTAAGAATCTGAGAAATAATTTTGGCCTTGATTAGGTTTTTGAGAACCCCCGTTTGTCATTTTACTGAGCGCATATTCACAAGATAAGATGCCTGGATGCATCTGAAATGATTCAAGAAGTGAAATGGAAGTAATTTCCACAATATATCCAAATTTAACTGTCAATAACTTGACAATTATAACAACCTTTCATTTTATTGTACATGTTGAAATGTATGTGCTGAACAAGTTAAATATATTTTAATATTATCACTCATAAAGTACTAAACCTAAAACAAATGATTTGATAATAAAATAATATAAGATGTTGTTGTCTATAACTTCAGGGCAAAAGAGCTAATGCATCACAAGCTTGCGACAATCTAAGATTATTTACTAAATAGATATCCCTGAAATTGATGCAATAAAATACTATCTAAAAATAAAATATATTGCAACATCTCATGAATACTATGAATAATTTTTCTACTTATAAAAAGAATTAAATTCTTCCATCAAATTTACCTTCACTTAAAAAAAGCAGGTAGGACTTGATTCAATCTATGGCTTATTCTTATTAAAAATAACATTTTGTTGTTAGGTTTAAGAAAGGGAGTCACTTAGGAGCTCAGTCTGAGTAGGGATTCAGTATTTCACAATGATGATGAAGAAGAAAAGGAAGAGCAGTAGTAGAAGGAAAAGAGGAGGTAAAAGCTGGAGAGGAGAGTGGGGAGATGATATTTACTCTGACATTCCTATAAAGTAATATAGAGAGAGGATATCCTGTTAACAAGCTAATTCTTTGAGTTTATCTAAGTTCTTGGAAATACATTAACTGAATTCACTCACCTCTTTTGGGGACATTAAAGTACCGTTTGTGCAAATATTTTGTCAATTAAGATTATAAACAACTCTGAGTCTCTCTTTGTCTCACATTCCATAACAAACCCAATTGACTATATTATTTCAAACCAATTACTCACTCTGACTGTCCTGCAGTAAGAACACTAAGTCAGTAACTTCAAGGTTGCAAAAATGGATTGCGTAGTTGGAGTCATTTATTAAATTGTTCCCATAGCACTGGAAAAGAAAAAAAAATTGAATTCAGAAAAAGTAAAAACTACAAAAGGAAAACATCAGCTGACTTACACAAGGTCATCTGGTTAGACAGCAATAAAGAAGGCAGTTTAATGTATGTCATTCAAAAGCTTTTTAACTTGCATAAAAAAGGAATTTTTTTTTAAACTTTCCTAAAATGTATGAACATCCTTTGACCCACACCTGGAAGAATTCTCTCTCATATTAATATTGCACCTTTATCTTTTGCATTTGCAGCTCACTTGTTCAGAAATGATTCTTACCATCATTCAGTGATATAAAAGCAGATATAAAGCCCACTTTACATATAATGAAACAAAAAGCCCAAGAGGTAAAGTAAGTGACTCATTTCAAGTTATAGAACTAGTTAGGAACAGAGGTGAAAATGAAATGCATATCTTTATTCTCCCAATCTAACATTTTCTAGAATACCAGTATTCTTCCATCATTTCCACTTTCCCAGACTTCCTGGTACAAAAGTCTATTTTGAGGTTATGAAGGATAAAAATTGTACATTTTTCTGCTTCTGTAATAGTAGAGGTGAATGAAACATTGATGCATCAAGCATATGAAAGCAGAAAAAAAAAGACAGTTTTTCTGCACATGGCTTCTAGTTCTTAAAGCATTTGCGTTTTGTTTATTTCATTTTTCCTCTAACTAGCTTTGGTCTACTCAAAGAAAGTCCCCATAGTATCTCCTGAAACTTGAAAAGGCTAATTTGTTTCCTCCACCTGAAACCCCAACTTTGGTTAAATATAAGCACTCTTTCAAGCAGGTGTTTGTTTTCTTAAAAACAAGAATGACATTTCAGCTTTATTCATTCTGTTTCAAAGGTAAGCATTTATTCATTAGTTTAAAATGAAACATTTCGGAGAGCTTCATTGCTGACTAGTTTCATGCCATTTGAAATTTTAAATGTCATTTGATGAGTTTTAGCAGCACAGACATAGAAATAATAGAGAGATTTTGTTAAATGACAAAATACAACATTCTTGTTCTCATAAACACGTGGATAACTTTAAAGTGGTGAATAGAAATATTGTCACTGAAGAAATTTACCTACACTTGCCTATTTATTCATTAATTAAAAAATAAAAGGTGAATAAAAGCATAATCTCTAAAGGCTCAATTTATTGAGCAACTGCTTCCACTATTAGTTTTTTTCTTTACAATATTGTCATAAATACTGTATACTTCAACTATTTGTTAATAATTAATTATTCAATTAGCATACAAATGAAAGCATCAAACTTTGGGATGCATTTTTACAAGTATCTATGTACTATGTGTGATCTGCTTCCTAAAAATAATTTTGAGTAGCTTATAATAACACCCAAAAATGCAAACAAAATAAATTAATAGGGTTTAAGGAAGAGCTCAGTAGTCAAAAGAAAGTAGCACAGTCATCATGAATAGAATGGATTTTGGACTCAGAAAAAACTTGTCTGTATGACCTTGGATAATGTACTCAACCTCAATGATTCCTAGCACCTAAATCTATAAAACAGCTTATAATGCCCACTTCAATGAAGATAAAAGTAATTGTTGTTTTTACTTTTAAGTATTCTTGCTTAAGGAGTACGTTGTGATTAAACACACAAAAATATTCCAAGCTACATCCACCTCCTCTACTTAGGGTTATTTGTGAACACAAACAAATAATGGACTAAAATTCATCTTTTCCCTGAGGTCAGAGAGATCAAATAAGACATAAGCATTGATCAATACCGTATGAAAGTAAGCAGTCAATTAAGATCCGTGGCAAAAAAAATTAAGTGAACATCTGAGATAACCACATACATTTATTCTTAAAGTTACCAGGTGTATTTTGCATTGGATTTTATTTAGATATTGCTGATTTCTTTTTGTAATATCCCTTGAAATGCAGTGTCTTTAATGAAACTAATCCCATGATGCTATACAAATAAGTGTACATAATTCCAGGGCTGGTGCTGTTTGCATGAGAAGAAATTAAAGAAAAAGAAAATGATGTTAAAAAATCTCAAAAGATCAATATTTCTAGAGAGAGGGTGCAGGGGTCGGGGGTAAGAGAACAGAGAAAACCAGGATTTTCCGGTAGCAACTTCAGTGAATATTTGTTGAGAGATGGCTATTTTCAAAACACTGTTTCTAAGCATTAATAAGTCAGACAAGGTGTGTTCCACATTGAGCATTTTATTCATTAGTTCAGTAGGGAATGTAGACCATAAACAAATAAATATGTCAACAAAAACAATATAAATGGTAGTTACTGATAAATGCCATGAATTAAAATAAAGTGGAATAAATGAATAAAAGGGTAGCTTAAAAATGAGGTCAGTGGGATGGTCCACTTTTTGCTGTGAATTTCATGTGTAGATAAAATATATCATTTTCAGGCACAATTGTAGAAAATCTTAAGTTTTGTAGTTAAATTACCAGATTACCTCTACACCTCAATTCCTCAAAAAAGTTTTTCAAAGAAAAATATGCTTCATACATTAGCCCTAAAATCATCTCATACATACAAAAGCAATTACACTTTCAAGTTTAAAATAATGAAGGAAAATGTATTTTAGTTTATTTTAACAAAGAGGTTTTGTTTGTTTGTTTCTGTATGGAAAAAGAAAAACTAGAATAAACAGGATTTGCAACCTGCCCTTTGTAACTTCCTTGATGACAAGTTAAATGTCCCCACTAGAAACAACTGGAAATGCTGGGATACCTTAAAAAATAGATAAAAATAGATGTCTTTTTTTTTTTTTTAGTATTTTACTCCACAACACAGTTTGAAAACAAATAGAATAAGAGTTCTCTCACTCCAACTTTGCCCCCTCCGTTCTCCATGTGTCTCAACACCCCTCTCTAATTTATCATTTTACTAGTTTCTTGTACACCTCTATGTCCTGTATGACCTTTAGCATGTTATTTAACTTCTCTATGCTTCAGTTTCTTCATATGCAAAAGTGGCATACACCATAAGGATTTAATGTGGATGAAGTGGGTTGATAGTGATAAAGATTACATAGATGAGTTCCTAACACCGGAAGAGTGTTAGGCATATGTTTGTTAAGTAAATAAATCAAGACATGAAGCAAATTTTTAAAATATATTAAGATATTGTATTAATAAATTAAGATAATTCCCCCTTGATTATACAAAATGTTGAATACAACATGCTCTATTGATAATTTGATCTTTAACATGTCTGAAGGTATCTCATTTTTAATGCAGAGAATTTTCTCTGTTTTAAAAATAACTGTGTGGTATTCCATTGAACAGATGTACCCTCCTTGATCTAGGTGTTTTTCCACTGACAATCATTTGGGTGTTTCTGGTCTTTTGCTTTGACAATGTCATGGATCTCTCAGTCTGTAAGTATGCCGGAAAACTTGTGGGACAGATTTCAAGAAGTGATATTGCTGGACAATGTGTTGTAGTGGCTACTCTAGAGCTCTACCAGCAATCTATAAAAGGATCTGAGAAGACATCTTTTTAAACTACATACTGGAGTCAAAAAATAAAGATATCTGAGAGCAAAAAAATAATTATTTAAAAAGGATTTAAATACAATATAAAGGCAAGAATGTAAACAAGTGGAAATTACATCATTATTAATTATTTTTAAAGAGTTTAAAAATGACAGAACAATTCTTATAGTAAAAATCTTCAAGTGATATAAACAGAAAAAGTACAGCCCCCTCTTTTTTTTTAAAAGATTTATTTATTTGTGCATACAGAACTGGGGTACAGTCAGCCCCCTCTTTTAAAAGTCACCCTATCATTTAATCCACCTCACATTTTCTTAAATTGAATTCATTCAACCTGTAATTTATTATTTTCCTAAAAGACATCTTGGAACTTCAGTGATGATGGCGTTCGAGGAAAGGGCATTTATAATTCTGACATACATTTAAATACTGTGACATTATCAAAGTTTAAATATAAAGTTTCAGGAAAGGAAAAAGGACCTTCCCCTACAATCAGTTTATAAGCATACCTAGTTCAGGGGCAGAGGAGTGTCCTTTAAGTCATGTATCATCCCTGAGCTATTTCTCAGTCTTTTTTGAGCTCCCATTTTGATGACCATGGGTACCCTTGACAAAGAATAATGATCTCAGGATCTTCTCTGAATTGAGGTTTTATGAAAGACCCCACATAAAACTGAAATGGAACAGTAATGCCTCAAACTTGACATTAAGGGTGGAAATCTCTTGAGATTTAACAACTACAAATTAGTTCTCTTGTAGATTTGCAACTCAAATTTATGCTACCTATGGAGGGGGGGTTGACTCAATACAAAACTACATTATAAAATTTAGTAGTACCTTCAGATAACATAAAATATCATCCTCCCTGGAAAAAGTGAAATTCAATTTGGAACTGAAGGAATTCACATGATAAAGTCCTAAGAAATATAAGAATCAAAATTGACCAAACATTACGGGAATAAGATATTCTGACAGAAGCCCTAGGCTAAAAAAAACTACATTCAGGCCCTCCCTGGTGGCGCAGCGGGTTAAAGCACAGCACTGAGAAGCTAAAGCCACTTCCTCATGAGTTCGATCCCCGCCTGCCCCGGAGGTGACCA
>NW_004567107.1:34622030-34762043 GCF_000260355.1 Condylura cristata | reverse complement strand
CCTCTCACCCTCCGCATCTCTGGCCTGTACCCCAGTTCTGTATGAATAAATAAATAAATCTTTAAAAAAAAAAAAACTACATTCATAAAGACAAGGTATTCAAATAATATCCAAAAGATAAAACTAGCATATTAACTATGTTTTAGGAAAAAAATAGGTCTCATTTATCTCACATAATAAATTATTTCACATAATATGTGAACACAAAAAATCTTTGAAAAAAATAGCAAAATGTTGAAACTAAAGTTCAATGATTTAAGAAATTACAAAGTAGACACAAAGAGAATTCATATTTGAAGACATTTTTCACAATTCAGTATAACAAAGGCACAGAGATAGAAGACATAAAAGGGAAAGTAGAAAAATAGCAAGTCTAACACACAGGTCATCGTGATCAAGAAAGAGGAGAGAAAAATGAGGCAGAGACAATATTTAAAAATACACTGTCTAAATTATTTCACAACTGATAAAAGATCTTACTGTTCAGATTCAGCAAATCTTGCAGCTTCTTATCTAGTATCCCTTCCCAAGAGTTATACATTACTTCCACTCAAAATGCTCTTAATTCCAGTATTAATTAGCCAAACAATCTTAGTGGATAATTTCACTTACATGTAGAACATAGAGAAACCAAACAAAGGGTCAAAGGCAAACCTTAAAATAAACTCTTGAGAGCTGACCTTTGATCTGAAGCATTCAGAAAGGGAGGAGTAGAAGGCTGGAAGGAGGAAGGGTTGAGAGGGTGAAAATGGTGTTTGTGGGTGGGGGAGGTAGGGTAGAGAGAAGTACAAGGGATTATGGTGATGGACACTGCATGCTTTGGTGGTAGAGAGCTGCAGTGACCATCTGAGGGTAGAAACCCTATTCTGTCCAAAAATTGACAAGGATGAAGAAAATGGAACTTCATTTTGAAAATGATAGATAGGGGCCCTCCCTGGTGGCACAATGGGTAGAGCACAGTACTGTGAAGCTGGCATGGCTTCTCTTCAATGCAAGTTCGATCCCTGCCTGGGAGGTGACCCAGATGGTGCAGCAGACCTCTCATGTCTCACCTGCTGCTCCCCTCAATAGTGTACATTGTTAGTCTGTTTGTTCTGCTCCCCACTCTGCCTCTGGTGAATCCTCTCACCATTCTTGCTCCTCTAGCCTCTAGCCGGTAACCTAGTTCTGTAAGCATAAATAAATAAATCTTAAAGAAAAAAAAATGATAGGCAGAAATAGCCTAGTCAGAAATTGAAAGAACAAAATCAAAGCATTGAAAACATTTAGAATATAACTCACTGTTATATGTTAACTTTAAAAAAAAATCTTAGGATTTCCATCCAAGGGATTCTCAGTCTTCTTTCTCAGGCCCTACCTGAAAGGCAGAGTGAAAAGTCTCAGAAGTTGGAGACTATGAGTTAAGCCCAGCCTTTACATATACTGTTTTTGTAGTATGAGGCAAGTTTCTACTCCTTTCTCAGCCTCAGTCTACTTTTGCACAAAATGGGAATGGTGGAATCTACCTTAAAAGCCAGGTTAGGAAAATTAAATCTACAGCACGTATAAAATGCCTAGCATATTGCCTGGCATATTTTAAGTACTTAGCACCTGCTAGTTCCAATTTAACATGCTTAATTCTAACATGCCTGATTATGAGATCCTTCAAACAGAAGAGCTGATTGGAACCCTCGGAGGAGTGCTCTCACACCACGCATTCACTCCTGATCTTGGGATTAATCACACCAATGAGCGTGGTGGGGCCAGAATGATTCTTTCCTCCACACATGGTGAGTTAATAATAACAATACCCCCCACCCCCACCCCCTGCAAGTGAGAATCCCTGGTTTTCACAGTGGTGATGTCCACAGGCTCCAAGTATAGGCAGATCTGAGCAACAGCATGGTGTGGAAGGCCCAGTGGAAGATGCTCCCCTTCGCTGTATCTTGTCACTCATCCAATTCATGTTTTGTGGAAAAATAACAGAGACCCACTTACTCATCTAATTTCAAAGAATCCATTTTGTCTGTTATTCATTACTTCATTTAACAAATGATTTGTTGCGTCTTTTTTTTAATGTGAGCCAGACACTGTTTTACCCTTGATTTCAGGACCATGACAGATCCCAGAGCTCCTAAGTCTATTTTCAAACAAATAATTCAGGTAATTTTTAAAATCCTAGGAATTTTGGTTTCAAAAGAAAAACTTTAACTTGTGGGAGGAAAAGCAAAGGAGTTGGAGTTGTTAACATTGTGCACATGCATGTTCACATAAAAACAAATGAAGTCATTAAATAATATCTCCCTAATCAGTTATATCAAAAGCCAATATAACCCTCTATCAATGATCTTTAAAATGAAGTTGGGAGGTATTTTTCTTTGTAATAATACATAAGAAACTAATATCACTTCATCAGCACTTGAAAGGAAATTCTAAGAAACACAGTCTCCACTAAACACACATAATGTAAAGACTAGTTTCCCGATATGTACAGACTGGTGTGTGATGTGGATTAGCAATTATATAGAGCACCTTAAAGCTAGACTCAAGCTGCTAGAGGGTTTTGTTTCCAGTCCCTTGACCTAGGGCTTAAATTGGATGCAATCTTTCAGGATATTGTGCCAATGACTCTCTTTGGTGGAGAAGAGCCAGTGAAATGTACTGTCAGCAGACACAATACCTTTTCACTTTCTGATTTTGTCTTCATTACTGGGCCTCCTCCCCCACCTCCTCCAAACACTCTCAGGCTTCCTTTTGCCTTGGTGCCTCTGTTTGCTCCCTTCTCTATCATTATCCTCCTGATTTGAGGACATAGCTATTGATGTTGATTGCTATCTGGTC
The DNA here is from genome assembly GCF_000260355.1 of Condylura cristata. Classification (NCBI taxonomy): domain Eukaryota; kingdom Metazoa; phylum Chordata; class Mammalia; order Eulipotyphla; family Talpidae; genus Condylura; species Condylura cristata. The sequence continues at coordinate 34,759,223 of NW_004567107.1, read as the reverse complement.
ACGTGAGGGAGACTGAAAAGGTACACTGGTACAGCAAGCCCTCTTTTCTTCACTCACACACACGTCAAAGACTTTAGTTTCCAGCGACCACAGAATATCTATGTACAAGTGGATAATTCTGTGCTGCAATTGCTCAAACCAAAGGTGGGGGAAAGGATATGCTCCATTGATCGCCCTACAATTTTCTAATTTTCATACAATGGGCCTAAATAAATAAACACATGGATACACTAAGGGAACAATCCTGATTTAGAGAGCCAGTTCTGTGCTAAATCACCACTCAACACTAGAACCCCAATCTTCCACCTCCCTCCAAGTTTATTTCACCTCCCCTGACCCCCACCTCAACAGGCTCTCTTAGATGCTGTAGCTGCTCAAGCCCTTGACTCCAGAGTCCCATCTCAAGCAGCTCTCTTCTGGGTTGTTTCTTTTTTGTTTTTGTTTTTGTTTTTTTTGCCACCATGTACTATGCATATCCTGACAGAAATAAGTACAGACATTCCTCTTTCCTCAGTGGGGACAGCATTCCCTTGGGTTGGGGGGAGGGAGGGGATGTTCTCCTCCACTCAGCCAGTTCCATCAGCTGAGATGACCAACCCCCACCCCTCCTCCGCTACCTGCAGAAGGATACATTTGACAGTCCCCCTTTTTTTTTTTTAAAGATTTATTTATTTATTAATACAGAACTGGGGTGCAGGCCAGAGATGTGGAGGGTGAGAGGATTCACCAGCAACAGATTGGGGAGCAGAACAGGCAGATCAACAAAGTACACTGCTGCGGGGAGCAGCGGGCGGGTCAGGAGAGGTCTGCCGCGCCATGTGGATCTCCTCCGGGGCAGGTGGGGATCGAACTCATGTGGAGGTGGCTTTAGCTTCTTAGTACTGTGCTTTAACCCACTGCACCACCAGGGAGGGCCCAGCCCCCCCCCCCTTTTTTTTTTAAGCATTAAACATCGAGGGCAGCAACATAGCCTATAAAGGAATGACTATAGTAAACAGATGAGGTACAGGGGCGGGCAAGCTAATGTGTGTTAGCTACTCTCAGTCATCTTTTTTTTTGGGGGGGGCATTAAATGGTATTACTTTTATTAAGATAACAGGTTAGAGCTTTTTAAAAAATAGATTTAGAAAGTATTTTCACAACTGCAGCTTCTCTGAAACAGCAGTTTCTGTTGACTGAGAATTACAATATATATAAAACATAGGGACAATCCACACACTGAAAATGAGCTCTCTAGTTAGAAAAGATTTTCTTTATCCCATGGAATTCAGTATTTTTTGTTGTAATTAATTCCTGTTAACATTTCTTACTTTGCAACTTATTTTTTTCAAAATAAGTGGATTTACAACATAATCTGGACTTCTGCTTACAGCTGCATAAACAGCACACTGTCCACACAAGTGCCCCCCAGTTATACTGGGGGGCCCTGTCGGAGGGCCCTGTGTCCCCTAGAGTGACACAAGGTAGCTCCCTAATAGTATGCAAGCTTCAAAATAAACAAAATGTATAAACACCTTGCCAATATATTAGTGACTTTCCTTTTCATGTATACATATACACTTCTGTTTATTCAATTTTCAGATTATGTTATAAACCAATGTAGCATCCTGTTACTTGTTCTACTCTTCCATTTCAAATATTATGAGAATTTCTCCCTGATCTTAAGACATGCCTTATAAATCTGTATCTTGGTTTATGTTGTTATTGACTATAGTTGTTCAAGAACTATGGAAATTTATGTTCTCTCAAATAATACCTACCACAAATAATACTATACCAGTCATCTTTTAGATATTGAAAGCTTTATTTAAATATTTGACCACATCAAAATGGAAAAACTGAACCAAATGGTATTACTATTTAAAGGCTTTGAAATGTTCTGTGAAATGTTTTCTGTGGAAACTGGGCCTGCTCACATTCTCTCCCACATTTTTCAAGATGGTTTGCCTCACTGTACCACTTGTAGAGATCATGTGCTGTTTCTTATTTTCTTCCTTCTGTCTTCACTAGGTAATTTCATCAATTTATATTAGAAACATCAATTCAAAATCATGGTTATAAATATTTTCTTAAATATTTTGAAATGTTTTCTATGCCACCATTGTTAATTTCTTTTTAAAAAGTGGAATTTGTGGCCCTCCCTGGCGGCGCAGCGGGTTAAAGCACAGCACTGAGAATCTGAAGCCACTTCCGTATGAGTTTGATTCCCGCCTGCCGCCTGCCCCGGAGGAGACCACATGGCGAGCCAGACCTCTCCTGACCTGCCCGCTGCTCCCCTCAGCAGTGTACTTTGTCGATCTGCCTGTTCTGCTCCCCACTCTGTCTCTGGTGAGGCCTCTCGCCGCCCCTGAGCCTCTGGCCTGTACCCCAGTTCTGTATGAATGAGTGGATAAATCTTAAAAAAAAAAAAAAAAAGTGGAATTTGTTTTTATTCTCAGTAAAATTCTTTCAATTAAAGTAGAAATAAAAACAATCTAGGCTTTTAAAAATATAAGATAGCAAAGTCACTCGCAAATACCCACTTAGGTGTCAGTAAAGAACAGAATTAATAACTCTTTGGAGAAACAGACCCTTTTCCAGTTCAAAGAAAGATCAGTGGATCTTAACTTTGAATGCTCATCAGAATCACCTAAACTCTGTCCCTTAAACAGACATGTAGCAAATCAGGGTAGAACATGGGTAACTATAAGATTTAAAAGCTCCACCAGTGGTGTTTTTAGCTTAGCCAGGCCTGAGAATTACTTTCCTATTAGTTTCCAAAGAAAGAAAAGTAGTTTTTATTTTAGTTCTAAAATTTCCTCTTAATTGGGCATTGCTAACTTTGGTCCCTTCCACCTTTCAAACCACTTGACAGTGCATTTGACAGAAAAAGATGTCATTTCAAACCATTTTCTCCTGTCTTCTAATATAGCTACTCTGAAAGAAAGCAGGTGTAAGGTCACCTAGTGATAAACAGCAACATCTAATGAGTAGCCCAAAGAATAGATATCTTTGGGATATTCTCTTCGCCACGAATACTTAAAGCTCCACTGTCACATGGCAGGCACCAGTCATACTTAGCTGTTGAACAGCTGAATGTGACTTGTACAAATTGACATGTTTTGCTGGTGTAACATGCACAAAGGAGTGTGAAGACGACCAAGATGAAAAGACTTTCAAATACATACATACATACATATGTGTGTATATATATATATATATTAATCATATATATATATATATGATTAATAATTCCTATGTCTCTTGCATGTCAAAATGACAATATAGTGAATAAACTGGGCTAGCCAACATATATTACTAAATTTTCAACTGTTTATTTCTACTTCTTTTTAATATAGCTACAAGAAAAATATTAAATTACATGCATGGTTTATGTTATAGTCTTTGGGACAGCATTGTTCTAAAAACAAAGCATACCCATGGAAGCAACTTATATTTATTTTCACATCATTGAATATGTAAATATCTAAAATTATAAAATATATTTGGAGACAGTAATTATTTAATTTGGTTTAGCTTTAGGCATATAGGAACATATAAAGAAATGTATATATTAAAATTTCTCAAAGGAATTGCTACATGAAATGTCCTAGAAAAAAAATAATAGTGTGCTATTTGTTTGCTTTTTCAGAAGTTTCTTATGGAGTACTTTTCACACACAGAGAGTTTTTAATGGACTTAATAGAACTAATGAATACTGAGCGCAAAATGAGTTGTTAATCAAACTACATTTAAAACAGACTGTTTTTCTCTTTTCTTTTCCTGTTGTGCAGACTTATTAAGATGTGACCCAGAAGGATATGATACTGTTAATGGTATATGAAAGTCTTGTTTGTCAGAGTAGACAAACAAGCAATCTTGGATGCAATAAATCAGAGGGTGGTGGTTATAAAACAGGCAGTGGACAAAGCATATACCTAATGTTCTGGGTTAGCAGTGAACTGCAAGCACTGCAATGTGGCTGGCTGTTTGGTTAGACACTCCAGGGCACATAACCGTCGGTGGCATGCCCCCAACCCTGTTTATTGTCTCAATCTACCGGGTGATCCATGGCATAATGCTGGGAAAAAAACATGCAACTCTCTCCTTGAGTTAAAACACTCACAACCAAGTCTAGGCAATGCATTTGATTTTCTTCCCAGGTATCTTTTTCCAATGAAAACAATATCTTACCAGTATAAGAGAGTTAACTCTTCACTATCACATAATCTGAGACCATAGAATTAGATAGGGCATGCAGCATTATTGAGATTGCCCAGTGACACTGAGTAATGTTATGAAAGGAAAAAAGTCCTAGGAAATAACACAGATTTAAATATTAAGAATTCTGTACTTTGGGCATCTACTAAAATGCAAACATGCATTATGACCCTCTAAGTTGAGGCTATGGTATGTGATATTTTTCAAAACTTTATTTCCCATCCAGTGTAGCTATTGTTCTAAATATCAACAATTTGGAAAACTTGAATGGATTCCACCCACTTATTTTCCAGAGGCCTAGGGAAGCAATTTGTCCTCTATTATAAAATCAGTGAATGGCAAAGTACATTGCCAGAGGTCACTCTGTCAACTCCACCAGCAGCTCTGTGCTCGGTAAGAGATTTTAGTGTATTGTAGATACTGTTGCTGTACACCTAGAGCTGGGTTTTAGACATTTGGGACCAAGACCACATCTGGAAATTTTATCTTGTGACCTCATACACACACACACACATACACACACAGACCAGGCACATAAATGAAACTAAAATGTCATTAAATGGCATTTGCCTTTATAATGTGTGCTGTCCGGTGATATTTTTATATTCAAATTTTTAAATGCTGGTTGGCTAGACAAACAAGATATTTATGAGAAGACTAGACATTTTAATTATGACTGAATATGGGTTGATATTGAGGAATTTATAACTATAATTTTATAGTTATATAAATTAGTGTACATTTTCTTATTTTTAGATTAAGTGATATGATGCATGAACTTTGTTTCACTGTAATTTAAGAGGAGAGGAGCTAAGTGAGGTATTGATATATTTGAAATTGAACATGAGATGATAATTGTTGAAGCTAGGTGTATAGCTAGGCATGTAGTTATTAAGTTCTTTTGTCCACCTTTCTCTGTGTTTCAACTACCCTGTAATAAAGGTCTTTGTAATTGAAGAAGAAATACATGATCGATTAAGCAGATTTTACAATGATAGTAACTCACAACTTGAGGTAACACTCTTGTAGAAAGGGAAATCTTGTCACCAGTGTCATTTTCAAGTAAATAACTTGCTTGAAAATTAATTTAATTCAAAAACTGAAGAATAATTTAACATAAGGTAAATAACTTGCTTGAAAATTAATTTAATTCAAAAACTGAAGAATAATTTAACATAAGGTTAAAAAGTGAAAGAAAAAAAGAATTTGCCATCTTCCAAAATAGAAATTGCAAGTGAATTAAAATTTTCAAGTAAAAGTTCAAATTAGCAATGTTTTAACTGTCAATGAAGTTATTGTTTTCTGTCAATCTTTTCTTCATTTATAAATTCCATAAAAAAACACTAGTATTATAGAGAACTATGGGAAAAACTTGACTCTTTTGTGCTGATCAGACCATAATAGAAATACCATGTTCAATACTGGTACCAAGTTTTTAAAGAATACAGATTAAAATTAAGAAAAGGTGGGCTCTCCCTGGTGGCACAATGGGTCAAAGCACTGCATTATGAAGCTCTCTCAAGCCACTGCAGCACCAGTTCAATCCCCCTCTAGAGAGCTGACCCACATGGCAGGCCTCTCCTGACAGGCCTGCTGCTCCCCTCAGCAGTGTGTTTGAGTATATCTACCTGTTCTGCTCCCACTGTCTCTGGGGAATCCTCTCACCCACCACACCTCTGGCTGGTACCCCAGTCCTGTAAGCATAAATAAGTAAAATAAAAGTAAGAAAAGGAATAAAATATTATTGTGTAGGAGGCCATGAAAAGAACTAAAGATGGAGAAATGATTCAGGGAGCTGCCAAAATTTGAAGAGCCATCACATAGAAGAGAATTTAAATTTGTTCTGTGGGTCTCTAGAAGTAGAACTAGGACCAAAGGGTAAAGGCAACATTCTGAGAAATTTGGGGTCACAGGATAAGAGAAAACTTTTGGTTTTTTAATTACTGTTTTTTTTATTGAGGCAATGATATCAGTTTACATCACTGTTTGTATTTTGGGAGTGAAGGACCCTCCACCCCCTTAAGTGTATTACCATAGTGTGCCCGCCACCAAAGCACCTGTGATCTGACACCCTAGTGCCCGTGTTCCCATCCTTCTTTGCTCTCACTACTCCCCCATCTTTCCACCTCCGGGTTCCTCAGTTCTATAATCAGTTTTCCAGGATTAGTTTTTAAGTTTGGTTTAATCTATTCCTTTAATTATTTTCTTGTTTCTTTTTTTTAAAAAAGATTTATTTATTTATCTGTATATTTATGCATACAGAAATGGAGTACAAGCCAGAAGTACAGGGGTGGTGAGATGATTCATCAGAGATAGAGTGGGGAGCAGAACAAGCAGATCGACAAGGTTCACTACTGAGGGGGCATGTCAGGAGAGGTCTGCCATGCCATGTGGATCACCTCCAGGGCGGGTATTGAACTCACACTTCAGCCAGGTGGCTAGCTTGCAGTGCTCCATCCTTACCTGTTGCGCCACCAGGGAGGGCCTATTTCTCTATACAGTCAGTATAAATTATTTGTTTGTATATATAGAACTGGGGTACAGGCCAGAGGTGTGTGGGTGAGAGGATTCACCAGAGACAGAGTGGGGAGCAGAACAGGCAGATGGACTGAAATACACTGCTGAGGGGAGCAGCAGGCGGGTTAGGAGAGATCTGCCACACCATGTGGGTCACCTCCATGGCCATGGATCTAACTCATGCTGCAGTGACTGTGATAGCTTCATAACGCTGTGCTTGAACCTGTTGCACCACCAGAGAGGGCCCTGGGTTTCAGTCTTAACCATGAAGTTAAGCCACGTAATTTCTTACCTAGCTTCTCTCTGCTTCACATTAGTCATTTATACATTGTAGGACACAATGGTGATAATACATCTTAAGTTTGTTATGAGAAATTGTATTAATATATTAATAAATAAAGCATGGGGAAAAATGCCTAGCATATAGTATCTTCAATATAATTGTTTAGCTAGTTTAATGTTGGCTCATGTTTCTTTACAGAGCAAAGAATTTCTCCCATATCATGTTTATAATATCATTCATTCACTCATTCAACAAATGAATATATTGACATATATCATACACCACACAATCTGTTAGTCTGTAAGGATAGGGTAATCATTACAGAGAGAATTCCTGTCATCACAGAACATACATTTTTTCAGAGGAGATGAGTGCAGACACAGATAATGAAGATATAAATACCCAGCAAGAAAAAAAGAGCCAGGAACAAGTACTGTGCAGTTGACATAGAATGAAATGCTCGAAAGTGACTGGGCAATGACAGAAGATCTCTGAAGGTTGGACTCAACGGAAGGATTCAGGTCAGAGAGCATTTCAGTCAGAAGGTGCTATAGGTACACAGTCCTTGAAGAGAAAACCAGCATGCCATGTCCAACGATCGAAGAGGGGGTTATAGTAGAGTTTAGGAAGCCGCAGGAAGACTATCTAGAGCAAATGGGGATAGGGAAGGGTTGGCACCTTGATACAGAATTGGGTGAATTGGATTTTATTCTGAGAACAATGAGGAACCTTTGGAGAGTCTTCTACAGAGGAGTAAGGAGCAGAAGGAGAAACATTATGACCTATTCTTAGTGACATAAGACAACTTAAATAATTGTTATTTCTGGCCTAAGGTGGATGCTTCGCTGGTGGGTATGGTAACAGTATATCTGAAGAGGTGTGAATTTAAACCTCTGAAACATGCAGTGTTGTAAAACATTATTACCTCAATTAAAAAAAAATTAAAATACACTGAAAAAACAATTATTTTTTCACCAAAGCTGAAGCTATCAGAGGAAGCTAGCATACTTTATCTCTTTTTTCTTTTATATCCTATTTCTGAAGTAAGGCTACATATCACATGCTTACATTTTTTTGCAAATTCAGAGTCATAGATATTTTTAATTATTGGCAAAAATGCTTCCATTTCATCAATAAGAAATTCTGAGATGCAGTATAGTGAAATGACATCTGGTTATATTTTATCAATTACAAAACAAGAACCAGAATTAACGTCACATAATTTATGATAGACTACAAAGACTGGCATTTATTTACCAAGAACTAGAGTTGCATTCAACAATGGTGTGAAATTTATGTAGCAAACTAGATTTTATTATTTTAATTTATTGCTTTATTTGATTTTTTCCAGCTTTATTGAACTATAATTGACCTATACATTGTATAAGTTCAAAGTTTTAATTTAATACACTTATAGATTGGACAATGATTACCATTAGGGCATTAACTAAAATCCCATCACCAAACTGCCATTCTTTTTTATGGTGAGAACACTTAAGACCTATTGAGTAACTTTCAAATATGTACTATAGTATCATTAGTTTTAATTATTATGCTAAAATGTTTGCAAAAAAAAATCTTTTAAGTGCAAGAAATTTATGGATATAAAAAATCCCACAAATTATACTAAATAGATTTTTCAGCATAGAAACTTCCAGCTTTGTCTTTGCAGGTCAACTTGTACAACAGTTGATTGATAGATTACCTATTTTTTTTAATCATCTAGCACTTTCAAGTAAAAATTAGTCATCATTGCCTGTTTGAATTATCAAGAGAATGACTTAAAAGGGAGAATTTTGTGATTTTCTATAAGTCCAGACAAGACTGAGTTATGACTATTTTTCAATCTTTATGACCCAGACATAAATAATAAACAACAGGGGCCCTCCCTTATGCACAACAGGTTAAAGCACAGCACTTCAGTGCGAGTTCGATCTCTAGCGAGGGAGCTGAACCACATGGCACAACAGATCTCTCCTGTCTCACCCACTGCTCCCCTCAACAGTGTTATTTCATTCGATTTGCCTATTCTGCTCTGGTGAATCCTCTCGCGCCCCACACCTCTGGCCTGTACCCCAGTTCTGTATGCATAAATAAGTAAATCTAAAAAAAAAATAATAGACAACAGTCCAGAGTTAACTTGAGAAGACTGTAATGCTTTAGAATTTTCCGATTTTTGGAAATGATTTAGTTCAGTAGTTCTCAATAAGTTTTGTACACCTTGACCCATAGAAAAAGCTTCACTGTGAAATTGTATATACAATTTCCTGGGCCCCACCACAGACCTGTCAAGTCAGAAACCTTTAAGATTAGACCCAGCAGCCTGCGCTTTAACAAGACCTCTTTGTGATGTCTTATGACCTTTGCCTAAAGTGGTCTGAAAACCACTGATCTAGTTCAAACTGTTCCCTTGCACAGATGAGGCTACTGAGGACCCAAGGAGTACAGAGATTTGCTCACAATGACCCAGCTTATTAGTATCAAATCCAAGACTAGAACCTGGGCCACCTGACGCCTGATGCTGTGCGTTTGCAGCTTGAACTGGACTTCCTTCCTTTCTCTGCAGTCGCAACCTGAGAAACCCATGTTGAGCCGAGTCGTCACTGCTTTTTGTCTGTGCCCTCCTATCCTACATCAGGGAAAGGTAGGCTTCACCAAAGCAGCTGGGCTCTTTCGTTTCTTTTTGGACTGCTGCAGGAGTTTGTTGTTTGGTGCTGCATAAATAATGAGCAGGCACAGCCAGCCTTGTTTAGCCACAACTTAACCTCAGAAGGGAGTGTAGCTGCCCAAAGTCCAACCTCTACCAGATGCAATTTGAATAACTTAAAAAAAAAAAAAGAATAGAGCTCTACTATCTATTTTCACAAGAACTTATCTGATCATAGCTTCAATACAAGCTTTCTGTTTGTTTGTTTGTTGAGGAATGAATTAATACAAAGGTCCCAGTAAAAGTGGAAAGAGAGTTGAAATACTAGCCTGAAAATTCAGATGACCAGTGACTATTTGGTAGCAGCAGGCCATAGCAGAGTACCCCCTGCTTTCTTTGCTAGTAAGATGGTATTACAAATTCAGTCCCCACTAAAAAAGAGATCTTGTCATCCTAGAACTTTACCTGGCATCTCCTTTCTACAGTTGTTAATACAGGCAAATCCGATATTGTTACCCCAAAGGTTGAGTGGTGTTTCTGGCGGTTGTGATTGCAAGTGTAACTATCTGTATGCAGAAGAGATGAGTCAAGAAAGTTAGAAAAATGGGCAATGGTGTAAAATCACCACTGGAAAACAGCTACCTGAAAAACATCAGGCATTCAGACTAAGCGCATGCTAACTGCACCCCCACTCATCTTCCCTCACGGCCCCTTCCCAATGCAGTTGATTCTCCTAAGCACCAAAGCTACAGCCTGGCTGGCCTCTTATGTAAGTCTGAAATCAGATCTGGCGTGCAGTTTGTTTTAGCCTGTCACAGACGCAGGGCACTGTGTTGCCCTGACAAGCCTGTTCAGCATAGCATATGACTGTAAATCTTCTTTTTCATGCACTACAGTGGGGACCTTTGTCCTAGCAATGATTTAGCAGCTTTTATTAGCCTGAGAAGCAGCCAGTAATCAGGAGACATTTAAAGTGGAAGCTTTCTCATTGCGATGGAAAAGAATCCAAAAACCAACAGCTTTTTAAAAATCACTTTTGATCTTAGAGAAATAAAACCTTTAGAAATAGAAGTATGTAGCATGTTCCCGTTTTCAATTCATTATTGCTCAAAGTGAACCACATCTAATTTAGCAAAGATCTGAACTCACAATTGTGGAACAAACTATGTTCAAGACTCTGCCTTTGTCAAGTCATGAAGCACAGTTTATTTAACTTTGAGTTTTTAAAAGTACGCCTTTTGAAAGAATGTGGGCCTTCAATGGCAGCTCCGTATACGGTATTCAGGTCCTGGAGTGTCCACTGCTTTTAAATGCACTGTAATTTCAGTTAGAGCTTGGGCTCAGGGTTGGCAGCTGCTGCAAATAAGATCTAGTAAGGGAGCCCTCCCTTGGTGGCGCAACGGGTTGAAGCACCACATTACGAAGCTCTCCAAAGGCACTGCAGCCCGAGTTCCATCCCTGGCCAGGGAGCTGACCCACATGGCGTGGCAGACCTCTCCTGACCTGCCCCTGCTCCCTGAGCAGTGTATTTCCTGTACATCGCCTGTTCTGCTCCCTAATCTGTCCCTGGTGAATCCTCTCACCCACCACACTTCTGGCCTCTACCCCAGTTCTGTAGGCATAAATAAATCTTTAAAAAAAAAAAAAAGATCTAATAATGTTTCATCCCACTACTTACGTATTCTGCAAATGCATTCTTGACATAGTAGTTTGCATGTCAGTGTGGGAAAATAAGAAGGTATTTGCATCTGTAAGCCCAGTAGAAATTTCTCAGAGAAGTCACCTTTCAAGTGCAAGCAACTGATTCTACAACGTGTAGTGTTTGCATTTCTTAAAACATATTGGGTTATTTTTTTATTAGTTAAGTCATAAAACATCAATGGTTCTTTATTTACATATATTTGCACATTTTTGATTCATTTTCACTGAGGCCAAGTTTTCCATTACAAATTGGTAGACTTGTTACTTTCCACCACTGTAATTTTTATATAGATCTAAAATAATTTTCAAAACCTGAGTGTACATGTATAGCCAATGATGTGAGTATTTTGGGTTGAAATCATTCCTGAAAGTTCCTGAAATGATTTGGGGGATGACAGAAGCATTACATGAATTCAATCCAGTTGTATCTTACATACTTATTATTGATAATATGCCATTGTTGAAGCACAAGAGCCTTTGCTGTAGGTCCTAGGAAAGAGTGTCATATGACACTCAAAGAGTAAAATAAGCCTTTCAAAAGGAACACTTGCTTTTTAAATGTGGCATAAATGATCTTATCTCTACAGCAAGGAGTTTGATCCTGATTCACAAAGAACTGGAGCTATGCAGCCAAAGAAAAGTGGAGGCCTGTTCATTTATTTGAGGATTTGGGGGACCTTCCACAGCAACCAGGCAGGTCTTTCAGGAAACAAAGCCCACTCTTCCTGGTATTATCTGATGGCATAGATGGTCTTATATTTCCCAGATAATTGTACCACACACTGTTTTTGCTTTGCTAGGTCATAGCAATTGGCTGATCTGCTATGAGATAAATGGCAGGGGCTTGGAAGGGGGAGTCACCAGAAAAATCATTCCTTTAAATGCTTTTTACCTATATGTTGTAGTGGGTGCTTTGTGTGCTAGAGAACAGGGAGCCAGAATGGGGGAGGTAGAGAATAAGTAACCATCTGATAATGGAGCTGAATGGAGCCATAGAAATATTTTTACATCAGTATGCTAAGATTACAATAGATGAAACCTAGAAATTTTGTGACTTTCTTCACGAACGGTTTGTTAATGCCAACCCCAGGAATAGATTCTGGGTATACTGACTCATCTTGATTCCCTTTTCCACAATGACCATTCTACTATGTAGTAGGTACCATTCTTTATGCCCCCAATATTTAATCTTCTTTTCTTGTATATACTGGACCCCCACAAACTTTTTGCCATCTAGTACCTAAAACTGGAGTGTAACTGATCCTAATCCCATTAGAAATCTAAATCTTCTACTTGCCTCGGATACCTTTCAGAAACCAAGCTTATAGCCAACAGCACATTCTCTTTCCTAATTATTGGAAGCTGATTGTTTCCAACTGTGATGGGGAGGGCTTTTATCCCATACTTGAGAGAGAGCTTCTCTTGTCCTTTTGGAGTCATCAATGAGGAAGCAGGTGAGCCTGGTTGCCGCTGGCAACCATCTTGAAACCAGACAGAAAGTCAATCGAGGAAGAGACTTCCACAGACACTTCAGGGCCCTCCCTGGTGGCACAGCAGGTTAAGGCATGGCACTACAAAGCTAGCTGCAGCCACTTCAGCACTGGTTCAATCCCCGGCCAGGGAGGTGACCCACATGGCGTGGCAGACCTCCTGTCTCGCCCGTTGCTCCCCTCAGCATTGTACTTTGTTCATCTGGCTGTTCCACTCCCCACTCTGTCTCTGGTGAATCCTCTTCCTGCCCCCGCACTTCTGGCCTATACCCCAGTTCTGTATGCATAAATAAATAAATCTTTCTTCAAAAGAAGACACTTCAAGGCCCTCCCTGGTGGCGCAGCGGGTTAAAGCACGGCACTAAGAAGCTTAAGCCCATTCCGCATGAGTTCGATCCCTGCCTGCCCCGGAGGAGATCCACATGGCGAGGCAGACCTCTCCTGACCCGCCTGCTGCTTCCCTCAGCAGTGTACTTCGTCGATCTGCCTGTTCTGCTCCCCACTCTGTTCCTGGTGAATCCTCTCACCCTCTGCATCTCTGGCTTGTACCCCAGTTCTGTATGAATAAATAAATAAATCTTTAAAAAAAGGAAGAAAAAGGAAGATACTTCAGTACTGCTCCTGCCAGAAAGTGAAAAGGAAGCTGGTGTTGTGTGTAGCTCCTTGGTCCTGCCCCTCTGGCCAATGACAACACATTCCAATGTCTTAACCATCTTTCTTCTTACTGTGAGTTACATTTTTGTCTTTTTAATATAACCAATTTAACCTTTGACATTGCACATCGACAGAACTAGTAAGAGGATGATACTTCAAACTGAAGTTTGAAACAAGCCAGGACCTTGGGCTTTAAAGTTCATATTTAAGCTAGATGGAGTAACAATAGTAGTATTTTAGTTTTCCACGATGTCTTCCCACCAACAAATGAATGCATCTTGATAGCAAAATACTGAAATGTCACTAGTATGTCCATAGAGAAGATGTAATACTGATGCTTTAGTTTATCAGGAAACCAAAACTCACTTATTTTGAAGACATTGTTAAAGGCCATGCAGAAAGTGATTGTGTTGGAATTCCCTAGGTCTTTTAAGCAGGCACACTAAGGAAAGATTTAAGAATTCCATATAAATGTCATACAACCAAGCTATTTACAAAATCTAATTTTGAATAGTCATATGGAGTGACTCCTGCTTAAAATTCATGTGTCTCAAAAATATATAGCAAAAGTATCTGGAAAATGTTAAGAGAAGTGAAGTGTTTGTTTCCTCTACATTTCACCCATTTCAGTTCCCTTCTTCAGTGACATATGGAAAACTCATGGTTCTCTTACGACGTGTTGTTCAAGAGGAAGAATCTTCCTCAAGAAGAATCCTTTGGTTATTCCCCTTACTGGCTAATCTACGAGTTCAGACTGCAATCACAACTTTAGGTACAATATATTCTTAATCCATGATGTGCCTGTGAGTGTGGTATAATGACCACATTCCAAACTTTAGATAGAACTTAAGGTACCTTGCAGCATAATTACTTGAGTTCCCTAGCAACAAAGGAAAACATAAAGCATGTCAGAGAATACTGTGGTGCTGTATTGCAACAATTATTTTTGCCTTAGTCACCTCTAATTCTGAAACAGATTATTGAGCTAAAAAAATATATAGGGAAATAGTATGAATAGGGTTGTTTATTCATAAGTAAACTACATATATTCTATAAGATTTTGGCTTTGTTAAAAATATTTGCAAGATTGAAGGTCAGTAGGTTGATTGTTAAAGCAGATTCAAAAGATCTTGGTCATCCTTTCCCAAATTAACTAATGATATATAAATGTAACCTGTTGTTAATAATGGTAAAATGGTATCAAAGATTATTCATGTAATTTTAAAATTATTTGCCCATCAAAAACCAAAGCTAAGACTCTTAAATAACCTTTTCATGAAACTACTGAGGTTTCAGATTCCCTTACATTAACCTCTCAGAGTCATGGAAATATTCACTGATTACCATGAGGCTACCTAAATAGATAATCTGTTATCAGGGTTAGGGCTGAAATAGAGCATGAGCAGCAGTCTTAGGGTTTCCGTTTGAAACCTCTGAGTCAAATTAAAGATGATGTTGTCTCCAATAGATGCAATTTCACTTCCATTCTTGTGTAAGAAAATAAGCAAGGCTCTTCTACCTTTTTCCAAAGAAGAAAAGATATTAGAATCAAATAGCAGCTGTGAAAATCTCCAACTCTCAGGGATGCCTTCATTGAGACTTTCCCAGAGATGTGAGAGATGGAAGGTTTGAACTCCCTAAGCTACCTGTGCCAGCCTTGAATGTTTTCCTTCCTAAAAAAAAAAATCAAAAACAGGATACAACATCAGGGGAAACAGTGAATAAAACAACTCCCTTAATCTAGATAGTTCCTTAGTCTGCTTTTTTTTTTTCATGGCATTGACTTTAAAAAAAAAAAAAAGATCTATTTATTTGTTTATGCATACAAAAACTGGGGTGTAGGCCAGAGGTGCAGGGGTGAGACAGAGTGGGGAGCAGAACAGGCAGATTGTCTGAAATACACTGCTGAGGGGAGCAGTGGGCGGGTCAGGAGAGGTCTGCTGTGTCATGTGGGTCAGTTCCTTGGCCAGGGAACAAGCTCATGCTGCAGTGGATGGCCATAGATTGGTAATACTAAGACTTTAACCCCTATGCCACCGGGGAGACCCAGCACTGACATTTTGAAACATAATGGCCAGCTATTTCATAGAGGGGGACCTCAATTTGGTTTTGCCTGATGTGTCCTCATGATTAGATTGTAGTTGTGTAACTTTGTAGTGACATGGCTTGAAAAGACTCACAATGACAGGACAAAGGACACAGGTGTGTGGGGGGGTATTAAGGAAGCTAGAGTGACATGCAGGCACTTTGAACTAGCTGCAGAGGAAGTAGTTATGATTGCGAGAGGCTGTTCTGAGCTATAGCTAGAAATGTGGGGGATGGGCTGAGGGAGAAGGGAACCTTAGAAAAAAAATGCCTTGGAAAGAAAGAGAACTGCCAGAACTCTACCAAAGCACAGTGGAAGAAGAGGATGGCTCCCGATGGTTGCATACAACAAGAAGCCAGAGAGGGAAATAGGTGATGTGTGGTAAGTGTCAGAACCCTGAAGTCCAAAGTAAGACAAAGAAAAGCAGAGAATAATTCTGGTCAGTCCGTGGAGAATTGCTACTCACAAATTAAAGATTTCTACTTTCATTCTTTAATCACCTCTTACCATCAGTCTGTACTACATAATGTTCTATAAGACACAAAAGATAAAGGATCCCAACATATAATTAAGAACACTTAGTCTTAATTGCTAGCTTCACCTTCTTTTGGCCATATGGCCTTTCGTAGATACTCAGCCTCTGTGAGTCTCTGTAAAGACAAAGTCTGGACTTCTGTCCCTCTTCTTCAGTGTTATGTTGCAGAGGTTATTGTAGCACTTTTATAGTAGATGTAGGGCCATGAAGTTAGCCACCTCTGTTAACTTAGAGCAAAAGTAATGAAGCATAATTTGTGTTTTCATCTCCTGTTCAAAATGAGAATGCCTGAGCCTCTTTATTGTAATTGTTTTCCATGAAAGTCATTTTCTTGTGTAGTGTTCCCTTCTTCCATCTATCACATTGCTGTTTCCCTTTGAGTTACATAAATAGCTATAACTACAGGCCCGCCATTTTCTCCTGTCAAGGTACGGCTGGAAAGAACTCAACTTGCTTTAACTACGCTGTCCATTGGCCATGGTTTTTCTTACACCTTTGCATTTCTGCAGTCATTGCTTTGTATAGTTGCCTATGATTTTTCAATAATCAGTAAAGTTCAGTTGAAGGAAAATAGGTAGGATGAAGGTAAGTTTGAATTTTATGTATCACTTTAAGGAAAAAGAGCATTGTCCAGGATTGAAAAGAAAACTTAAATATAAAAAAAAAAATAGAAATGGGAATGAGGAAAAGGCAGAGGGACCCAATGAATGATGGGGGAAGATTATTTGTGCTTTGGTGGTTTGTGTGATGTGGTAGCATAAGTCTGAAGAGTTTTGAATGCGTACCCTAAATCATAGGCAGTGTTGTGAATGAACATTACAGCAATAAAAAATAATTTGAAAAGGGCTCTGATAGAGTACTAATAGGATGAGGCTTTAAGGCTCCCACCAGTTCTAGTGCCTTTTTTAAAAGAATGTAAAGATGCTGGAAGTGTAGTCTGGGATTGGCTGCCCAATGAAAATGTTGCTTTTTGATTAGAGCAAACATTCAGGACATCTTTCCAGTTATATCTTCTCAGCATGAATTGAGTAAATATTGGTTCACTGGCATTTTCAAGTAGTAGTAACTATCACAAAGAATATAACTTTCTGGTAATGGGTACTTGTCAGATACATGAAGAGAAAATAAGTCATCTCTCTAAAATGCCCTATTTTATTGTTAAATCTCCTTCAGTGATGGTTCCTATTTTATGCTATTTAATTCTGGTATTTAGGACCTAATAACATAAATACTAGATATCAAGATAATGCTCAGCTGGAAGTACCAACCCTATATAAATGTAGTCAGAAGAGAGATTCCTGTGGAAAAAAAATATGATTGCTCACTAATTTATACAAATGAAATTACCATTTGAAAATTGCTAAAGCAAACCAATAGCTTGCTCTTAACTATTTTTCCCTGGTTTAGTATTTATGACCTTGGGTAGGAAAAGAAAAAAAATTGAAACAAATTAACATCTATGTTAATATAGATTGATTAAAATCACCTAAATCATGAATTTGGTCACTGTTCAATGTCCAGCATTCACTTTAGCTGGTCAGCAGTATCAGATTTGATCATAAACAATCTGTCTTAAAGAACAATGTAATTTTATTTTTTAAAACTCTACTTGTGGGTGCTCATGTGATCTCTAAGTAGTTAAATTTAGGGAATACAAAGTCAAGTTAACATGATGATGATTAATCTTCACATTTTTTCAAAAAGTGGGATGTAAAAACTGATCTTAATATCTCAAAATGTCTTTCCTTAAAAAGCATCTCCTTTTTCCATACACTTTTACTTAAGCTTTTCTATGTGTGGGTTGGCAAAACAGGTCTCTTTGGGGTCATATTTGCTTGACCTGTGGCATTCTGTCCTGTGAGATCTCTCAGTTTGATCATTCATTGTCTTCTTTATGACATGCTCTTACATGAATATCAGAATTGCCTAATTCAGATGAAACTGCCCTGATTAGTGACAAGTGCTCTTTGAAGATGTTCTGATGATCTCTAATCTGAAAATTCTCATTTAAAAAGCTTCTGTAAAAATACTTCTTGCATGGTAATCTTGCTCTCAAGCACTGAAAAGTATTAGTGAAAAAGACCACCGTCCTCAATGTATTTATTATCTGCTGAGGAAGATAGGATAATTCCCTACCCAGGGGTAAATCTCTCTTTCTCTTCTGTCCTTTACCAAATTCTCTATCACCTCAAGGGATGAAAGGAGCAATGAGGAAATGGTAAAATTTCAAAACCAGGAAACTCCATTAGCCAAAACATTCTCTCCATTAATGCCTTTCATCAAAAGCTTTTAGAGCACTTCAACTTTTCCTGGCTTTTTGGAATCTAAGCTTTTTGAGATAGAATCTCAAAATAATCCTACTTTATATAGTTGTTGGGAGGTTATAACATGCTACATATGCATTTCTTTTCATGCTTTAAACATTATTGATGTTATTTTCCATCTTTTTATTAGCAGTATTAGGTTTTTTTTTTTTTTTAGCTTTACTACTGTCAGCCGTTTTATATTTCTATATTGGTTCCTTATACCACCTCCCAAATCTTTATTTTTTATTTGGTGACCCGTCCTAAGTTAACTGGAGAACCAGGGGTAAGCGATAAAGCTAATAGCCCTAATTTAATCAGAGAATGCATTAGTATTTCAGTAATTCAGTCCTATTAGTGTTGTCACTTTACACAAATTATCATCCTAATTGAAAATCTAAAATAACTTAGAAGTTTCTGCTTAAAGGAGTTTGGTCTGTGAGTTATTGTGACTTTCCAAAAGCTGTTGTGTACCTGCCTCATTTGAGACAGGAATGTCCTTTATTTGAAAACACCCAGGAAAGTTTGGCTGTAAGGAAAGTAAAGCAGAGCTTAGTCTGAAACAAAATTGAATTGGACCTTCACTTTCCCTTCTTAGTAATTGAGCTCACATAACCAAGACAGAAAAAGGGAAAGAAGTCAGAGAAGGTAATGGCAAGGAATTAAAAGTAGATTTCCTCAATGCCATGGTTTTCAGGAAAAAGAACATGAAGAATTAGGAAGAAATGATGATAAGGATCAATACAGAAACTATAGTTTTAATGGGCACCATCTTTTTCAAAGCAATGACATATATCAAATTTAATTCATCAGCAGAAGCTCCCCTTGTACTGAATCTTTCTTGCCAGTATTTAAAAAAAAAAAAAAGGTATCTCTCATGAAATATAAAGACTCAGCAATCCTATTTTCAATATTCAGAAACAGTATATCCCTTTCCATGAGTGAGTGAATGCTTTTATTCAAATGCATTGCAAATAATATGTACTTCCATAGGAGTGGTGTGTCATGAAAGAAAACACGTTTTGACCAATTACAGAGCAAGCATAAAGAACTCTCAGATGAACTGTCATGAAGCTTTTAAGTTTAGTGTCATTTTATTTTTATAAACTAAGGTTTTAACAACTCTGAATGTTTCCCATGTGTTCATCAATCATAAAACTGTAATTTAGACATACAAATTCTCCTGTTAAATATTCCAAGATATCATTCCCATTAAATATTTTGCATTTCTTCTTACTCCTGATACTCTAAATAGAGCCAAATGTTCCAAACTCTTATAATACTTTTCACATGTTAACAGTATATAGTTTTGCTGAACCAAAAAATTAATTAAAATTCAGCACTGGACAGCACTCCCCAAAACTCAAAACTGCTTGATTCAGGTGAAAAGTATTTTTTTTTTCAAATTGGCATGCAGCATGTATCTGTGTAATATTCTGGAACTTGAATTTGAGAACCAACAAAATTATTGTGATTTTTTAAGTCATTACATTGAACACAGAAGTCATCTAGTAATGATGAAAATTAGCAAAAAAGATATGACGAGCAGAGTGGCAATCATTTCTTTTCCAAAAAAAATAAACTAGAAAGTTTAAAATGTTACAGTGATTTGAATTAGCATTTTTTCAGCGAGAGTGAATGAACACTTAAAATTTAAATATAAAATTATGTTTCTAAATATAAGTATATATTAAAATAATTTGTACTTTGCTGAGGATATTTACAGTGTTGGAATTCTGCAGGTAGAGAAAATCAATCTTTTACCAGATATTAAAAATTATAAACTTTAAAAAGTCACCATTATACAAAATGCTCTTCTAAGAAAACATATATAATCTATCCCTTAGCTGGAAACATTATAGTGCATGTGCCAATGTGAAGTCATTGCTGGAGACATTCTAGCAGAGTGAATATTAATTATTGAGATATCATTATATGAATAAAGTACATATAACTCCTTCAATCACAATATGCAAGTGGTAAAAATTTTTAATTGAGCACAATAAAATGAAATTATTATTATTATAGTTGTTTGTCTTGATTTTATTAATAAATGCAATGACATTTGGCATTATATTTCAAGATTTAGCTTATAAAACTTTTGTTTTTCTAGTTTTTATTAATATATAAGCTTCATTTTTTAAATTTTTTGTTGTTGAAAGGACTATACACAAAGACATCAGGAATGTGTGTATGTAAGATATATTATATGTATATATAATTATTCACAGTCAAGGTTTAATAGAAATGCTGATGCTATATTTTGCTAAAGTTCATTATGGTTTCATTCAGAAGTAGGTAAATACTTTGCATAGCAAATCATAATTAATATAAAAAATAATTGGTGTATGTTGTGATGTCTGGGGATAAGGTTATTACTTAAATTTTATATATTGCATTGAAACACCTGTATGGGCCAGGAAGAGACTTTACCTTAGAGGTAAAGTGTGTACTGTTCTTATAAGCCCCCATCCATCCATGAAAAACCTGAAGACATCAAATGATCCTCAAAATGAAGAAATTTTGACGTTTTTTCATAAACAATTTTAAAATACCTTAGCGAAATTATAAGTAGAAAACTATACACTATTTTTCACATATCTGACTCCGATAATTGCAACACAAATGTGAATTTCTAGATCATTGACTGTATACAAAGAAGACCAAAAATCTAGCATGTTGGATCAAAGATACTCTGTCAAGTATTTGGAAACACTAAAAATTTTTATTCCATTTTTTTCAGATCTCATTAAAATATGCTTAAAAGTATCTTTTTTGTTTCAATCCCCTCTCCAATCCCAAAATGTGGGCCGATAATATAAAACTAGTTGATTTTGAGGGGCTGATAAAACTATGTCAATTTTATGACAGTAAAATTCTTTTTTTCCCTAAAATATTTTGACAAATGACACAACAAAATGAGTATTATTTTTAACAAAAGGAATTTCTACATAATCTTTTGTCATATAACTAGCTTTGTTCTGTACCTTCTCACCACTTAAGGTATGACTACATGCCATTATTGGTTAAATTAATAGAATTCTGCATACAGGCATACATGTGTTGACTGTGTAAATGAATATGTATTTTTCATCTTTAACGTATTTGAATTTGGCTGATGCACCCATAAAAAAGCCTCCAGCATATTTGCATAATTAAGCATAATATTATGATAAACCACTTCAAGGGAAAAACTTGGTCTTACCATCACAATGTGTTTATTTCTTTAATCTTGTCTATTCAGAATGCATCTGTGAAAAGAATTGGAGGTAGAAAAGACTGGCTTTGCCTTCCTGAAGAGAGGTGAAATGTTATTTTAATTAATCTTGTGTTATGCCACAAATAGTAATTGTATAATACATAAATATCAAACACGAATGGTACAATTTTAAGGGGAAAGAGTTCCCTATCCTTTCTAATATTCACATAAGAAAAAAATTCAAGAAGGTATTAATTGGGGCCACGGTGTGGTACAGCTCGTATTTTTGTGTGTCTCTATATATTATGTCTGTGTCCATTTCTACAACTTACCACTTAGCCCGAAAAAAGGTGCAGAGTAAATATGGTGTGTGGTTCATTTTTATTCTTCCTCTGAATTATACCACCTGAGTATATGTAAAATTTAATAAATAGAGAAACTTTTTTGAAGTGATACTATTTTTAATTGTTATTAATATTTTGCAAAAATGAGCTTAGAGATATTTAAATTCTGGGAATCACAATATAATTGTAGGCTAATGATAAAGAACATAGTAGTAGATTAATATTAAATATTCGTTAGTTTGGTGACTAGAAAGAAAATTTATGAACAAAATAGAAAATAACCTAGGGGAAAATGCTTGAATTAAACTTCTTTCCAAAGACTTGAGTCACTACTGTAGCGATTGCTGACATCGTGTGGTTGATGTTGGTATCGACAGAAAAGTTAGTTTCTTAAAAACAATTACTCTCTTAACAAATTTCAATTATGCAATAAAATTATTCAGCTGTTATTCTTTTTTCTCTCCTTCTTTTTAAGGTTCAGGCTGATTTACATAGGGACCCTGGAAGCAAAGATAGCATGTGTTTGTATAAGCAGTTGTCACTGGTTTTAAGGGAATATGCACACAATGAAACTGGTTGGTAGTAAGGAAAATAGTATTCGTTCTTTAGATCTTACTCATCTCATAACTGAAAGGTTTTGTAGTCTATTATCAACTTCTCTTTTTACCTTTCCCTCAGGTCCTGGTAACTACTTTCTACTCTCTATTTTGATTATTTAATTTTAAATTTCTCATTTTAAAAGTATAAATATGTGAGCTGATGTGTATTTTAATTAACTCAATAAAAGGAAATTTATCACAATGCATATGCATATCAAATAAGCATGGCATACAGTTATAAGATCTTAGTTTAATTTCTGAATTTGAACTCAATAAAGCTGAAAAATACTGTTCAGCAAAATGAAAGATTTAAAATATATGTTGCATAAATTAAATTTGAAAAAAGTATTTTGCCTATATCATAACTAATATTTTGTGTCTCGCTTTATATATATTCTTTTAGAGTAATGTGGTGTGTGCAGGCTTATGTGATTGTCACGTTACAATACTGCCAGCAGATTACACGGGGGTGGTATTTCTTGGTATAGTACTTGCTTCTTTCCACTAGAAAACTAACATTTTAAATTAGATTTGGGAAGTAGCTGTTCTCTTCCAAAGATGGTAGAATTCTCTATTCATTCTCTTACATTCTGACAGGAAAAATGTTACCGTTATTAAAAGCATTTCTTAGCTAATTTTCATCCTTTTCTAACTTAAGTCACCTATGATATTTTTATCAAATATTATCATTTCAGAAGAGCACCTCATAGTCTTCAAAGTTTAGAAGTCATGATCCCCTTTTCAGTTCATCATAGAAAAAAAAAGTAGCTTTAAAAAAAACTTTGAACTTAGAAGTCCTCCCAGGAAGATGTTGGTCTCTAATATAACTTGCCCTCCACCATATCCTCTTCCTGTAGTTTCATAAAATAGACATTAATGGAGTCATCTGCTCTCCTAGAGGAAAAGCCAAGGTTGAAGGGCAGGAAGGTCAGGCCACGTGTAGGGATTGCACACTGAGTCAGTGTCCTGACCGCAGAGGTAAGAAGTGACAAGTCTTTCAGTCAATGCTAGTGCCTGTCCTTTGCTGCACCTCTCCCTCCCACCTGTGGCTCTCACCTGGTACCCATCTTATACTCTGTTGCATAACACAAAGCCCTCTAGGGAGCTGCTGTCCCTCCCTGGGGAACGACTTCTAAATTCTACCATATCTCACCTGAGATATCAATTCACAACTTTTGCCAGTTTAGTGAAAACAGAATCTCTAGAGAAACCTCTATTGTGCCATGTGTACTAAATGAAAAGCTCTCTTTTTCTCTCCTTTTTAAGATTCGGGCTGCTCAATTCAGGGACCCTGGAAACACAGACAATATGTGTTTGTAGAAGCAGTTGTCACTGGTTTTAAGGGAACATGCACGTAATGAATGTGCATTGGTAGTAAGGAAAATGGTATAGTGGGTTGTCTCAGACCAAAGACACAGAAAACGCAATCTTTGGTTCACTGAAAAAGTGTCTTAAAGAAAGCAGAGTATAGAAAGTCTTTTTCCTGAGCTAGGATAAGTGAGGAAAACTGGGATGTGCCTGGCTCTGTTGTTCAGGCTATTTTTAGAGAGCCAAGACCTGCAGTTGCTCCTCCTTGAGAAAGATGCCTTACAGTGATAGCTGGTTATTGAACTGGTGCTGTTGGCAACTGATGGGGTGATGGTATCATCCTATAAGTGCAGGTCACAGGAGGGAAAAAAGGGTGATCTTGGGGGCAACGAGATACAAAACCCTCAGAATCACACTGCCGTTGCCCAGAGTTAATTTGAAACCGATATGGAAAAACCTCTTGGAATATTTTTCCTTTTTTTCCTGCTTTTGGGGCCAGTCTGGGAACTAATAAGCTAAATTCAGTGGAAATCACCTTTTCCTAGTAGTTTTCACTTATTTACTTCCTAGTCTTTCTCTTGCAGGTTAACAGGACAGTGTAGCAAAAGCAAGTTCCAATGCCACCTTCTAGAATACTTTCCCTATTTTCCCTTAGGTACATGGCACAGAGGCTGGGGAGATGAGGAAATTACTTATAAAGTGGCTGTTCAAAAGTTAGTAAATTGTAGTTGAACTTGAAAGGGTAATATTTAGCTTTCACAAACTTTTGATTATAGGTTAGCTAGAGCTCAAGTCTTTTATGTTCATTTGGTAATTCATTGGGACCGCCACTTTGCCACCTACAAAATATAAAACGTAAGACAATAATGACAAAACTTTAACATTCATTTTGATGACTGACAAGATTAATAGGTTTTTTTTTTTTAATGTGTATTCCACATTTTGACTCTGTTAGTTTGACTTTTTTGAACAGAGTATGTGGTGCCACTTTGGACATTTAATTAGCTGGTCTCTCTTGTGAAGAATTCAAGCATGGTCTATTTCTGCCTTAAAAGGGCCACACAGGCCCTCCCTGGTGGCACAGCAGGATAAAGCACAGCACTAAGAAGCTAAAGCTACTTCCGCATGAGTTCGATTCCCGCCTGCCCCGGAGGTGACCACATGGCATGGCAGACCTCTCCTGACCCGCCTGCTGCTCCCCTCAGCAGAGTACTTCGTCCATCTGCCTGTTCTGCTCCCCACTCTGTCTCTGGTGAAGCCTCTCACCGCACCTGAGCCTCTGGCCTGTACCCCAGTTCTGTATGCAAAAATAAATAAATCTTTAAAAAAAAAGGGGGGGGGGCACACATCAGACTCCTGAAGGGATCAATCAGTTACTTGTGAATGTTACTGGTCTGAGTGGATTTCCCTTTCCCTGCTGGCTCCACTCTAAATGATGACTTGACTGTAATCATGGAAAGCCAGGAAAACACCACATTCTCTGAACTCAATGCCACAACTTTCAGCCAACCCCTGTTCTTCTGTGAGGAAAACCGCATAATGAGTGCAGCAAACAGAGTTGGGATTTCACTGGTATCTATGTGACAGTGAGGGTATTGACATTAAATCAAATGCAATTAGCATGGGTTGCAAATGACTTATAACTGCTTCAGAAAGTAGCAAGGGCAAAGCACTTACCAAAAAAAAAAAAATCTCCTGTTGAGAGTGTGGTTTCCAGCTTCCTTTAGTGGCTTTTCAGGGAGCTAGCTAACTACCAGTGTGTCTGCACAGACGAATGTTAAAGAACTTCCTTAGTGAAATTCTTGACAATATCTGTGTGAGATGAGAGGGAAAGGGCAGGGAAGAGGGGGACTCCTGTCCTCAGGTGCTCTTGAAGCAATTTGGTAAACCACTGTGGAGCATCGAAGGAAACAGCAACTATGTCCCTAGAGAATAACTTGGCTGGACAGGGTATCAAAGCTTGGGGGGGGGGGGGGGGGGAGGTAAGGTCTGCAGTCAGGATAGGGTTACAGTAAAGCTAGAGGCACCCTCTCAGAATGAGTGGGAGGCCCTGCCATTATCTGAGCTCCGTTTTAAAGGAACAGAGGAACCATTATGATACCTGCACCAGCCCAGCAAGACAAAGATGATGTCCACGCTAGATAGCTGAAGCTTTGATAGCTTGCCTTCCCATTGTTGCTCCTCTGATCAGAGGCCACCCTCATTATACCTGCCCCCCTTCCCCTGAAGGGGCTAGGACAGCTTTGAGTCACTCATACACCTCCCACTGCTGCTATCAGCAAACGGAGTCAGTGCTGAGTCAATTTCAGGAGTCCTTTGAAAACACAGGGCTGAATAAAGAAAGTATGATCTTAATCCAGAAGAAGAGTTTATGAGGGGAAAGAAAGATCCTACCATGCTGTTGCCGCATTTTAATACTTTGGTGGGGGGGGGAGCTCCTTGTGTATTTTCAAATTATTGATTCCCTTTCACCTCATACTTATTTTCCCTTAAGATCTTCTTCTGCATTCATTTAAATATACTGTTATAAAAACAGTATATTTCTATTTTTATTTCCAAAAAGGAGATCAAATAAGACATGGTATATGATGACAGCATGTATATTTGTGTTCAAGCACATAATGGTCATCTATATTTTAGTGCAGCCAGATTATTGTAAATAGACAGAATTTTATACAAAGTTGTAATTGGGCAAAAACTGCAGCCTTCCTCAATCTTCTGTAGTGGATAGGTGAATTAATCACGTAAAACTGGAATGTAAAGATATCATGAAAATGGTCCCTAAACTACCCATGCAATTGAGAATCCAAGCATAACACAGGGAGGTGATTTTGACATAAGAGAAAAAGGAAGAAATCTTTCGATCATAAAGTCTTCTGAGATTATGAACTAAGAGAAAACGACAGGAAGTGAATATGCACTACTGGCACTCAAGTTCAGGAAAGCTCCCTTGCCTCCCCAGGGCGGGTCATACTGCTGCAGGTGCCAAGTTATCTGGAAATGGGGCATGGCACTGACCTGGACAAGGAAGGATTTGCCACAGAGAAAAATGGAAGTAAAGAGCTATAAGAAACGCAAATTAATTTTGTTGTGTCCCAATCACTTTCAAACTTGGTGGAATCATGTGGGTCATCATGACTCTGCACACCCTAGCTAGCTGAACTGGTACAGACAAGGCAGAGCAAGCCTCTTAATAGCAACAAGTACAAGATGATCTTATTACATGCCTTCGTTCTGAAAGAATCACCTTGTTTAATCTTTAAATGTTTCCCCCAAAATAGGTGGTATTCTATTTCACAAATGAGAAAACTGAGGCTCAGCCTTAGTGGCAACTCTTGAATTTCTCAATGGAAATGTCCACTCATGCAAGGCAGTCCAAGACGCAAGTAAAAGGGATATAGCTGAGTTGCCCTCCTTAGGGTCAAACTCCTCACACTTAAATTGTCTATTTCGCATGGCTCAGCAGACAAGATGATCTAAATCCATCAGCTTGACATCAAAGCCTGATCTTTCAAATTTTATCTGCAAGTGTTTGACCAATGATAACTTTATTCACTGTTACAGGTTTCTAGAACTATTGGATATGTCTGGACTTTTACCCAGGAGTAGGTTGGCTATTCCAAAGGATCATTTTTTAAAAGATCTGATTATCACAATTCACAAGGCAGTTGATGCAAAAAAAAAAAAATTGTACTGTTCTTATCTACAAAGTAGGGGTTTGCCTACTGAAATTTGGTACATATTCAAAATCAGAATTGGAAGTGGGGTACAGAGTAGTCTCCCTACAGAATGATCTAGGGAATATTATATTCCACAGAATAGGAAGGACAAATCAGACACAGAATTTTGTGAGACTCAAATGAGCCAACTGTGAAGAAAACACTATAAATGAAAAGACACTGAAATGAAAGCTTGAGTTATTAATAATATCACCACATAGGATTTCTCTGCCTCACTCCTAATGAAATAATGGTCTTGAAGGTCCCTAGAAGCCAAACCAAAGGAGTGTGTTTCCAGAGAAACGAAATGTAAAGGTAATTGTGGATGTTCAATAAATATTAAACAGCCTCTCTATTTGTGGGAAGCTTCAAGTACATGATTAAATTGCAGGTGATGGTAAAGGAAACCAGCATGATCTTTAATTATAAAATACTTGTTAGGTTTGATTCCAGTAATATGCAATTACCTTGAGACTTCTGGTTATATCTTACAAGAGGTTATGTTCTCAAGATGAAAGCTTTTGCGGATGGATGTTAGGCTTCATTGTTTGGGACCATCTACACCGGTTCTGGCCTCTGTCTGCAGCAGCTAATCACCATTACTTGGCGAGCCTGCAGGAATTCCCAGTTGTACGCCAGCCATTCTGTGGTCTGCCTTGAAGTATGGAAACATCACAGAAGTGTGGATAAGGGCAACAGTGACAAACCAGAGTGTTAGCTAGGCTTAGGGAGAAAGGGATTTAAAGAGAATTCAAGATTTCATAGTGGACAAAAGAGAGCTCACTAGGAGGGAGAAAATGAAATTGTTCTTGTCCATGTCACCAAGATTATAATGCAAACATATTTTTAAAAAATAAGCAAGGAGGCCCTCCCTAGTGGCACAGTGGGTTAAAGCACAGCACAAAGAATCTAAAGCCGCTTCCGCATGAGTTCGATTCCTGCCTGCCCTGGAGGTGACCGCATGGCAAGGCAGGCCTCTTCTGACCCACCTGCTGTTCCCCTCAGCAGTGTACTTTGTGGATCTGCCTGTTCTGCTCCCCACTCTGTCTCTGGTGAAGCCTCTCACCACCCCTGAGCCTCTGGCCTGTATCCCAGTCCTGTATGCACAAATAAATAAATCTTAAAAAAAAAAAAAAAAGTAAGGAAACCTCTGGATTTCATTTGGGGATACTATCAGACTGGATAGCTAGTTTTAATTGAAATTTTAAATTAGTGCCTATTTTTGAAACCTGCCCGTGGAAGCAATTTGCCAACTCAGAAATGTTATTTTTAAAACCTTTTTTTTTTTAGTTTCAGGCTTGGAGAATTCCAAAGGCCTTTTATTAAAAATATTCTTCTGGCCCTCCCTGGTGCACAGCAGGTTAAAGCACAGCACTAAGAAGCTGAAGCCACTTCCGCATGAGTTTGATTCCCGCCTGCCCTGGGGAGATCCACATGGCGAGGCAGACCTCTCCTGACCCACCCGCTTCTCCCCTCAGCAGTGTACTTCATTGATCTGCCTGTTCTGCTCCCTGTTCTGTCTCTGGTGAATCCTCTCACCCTCCACATCTCTGGCCTGTACCCCAGTTCTGTATGAATAAATAAATAAATCTTAAAAAAAAAATTCTTCAGTGGCCCTCCCTGTTAGCGCAGCAGGTTAAAGCTCAGCACTAAGAAGCTAAAATCACTTCAGCATGAGTTCGATCCCCACCTGCCCCAGAGGTGACCACATGGCGCAGCAGACCTCTCCTGACCCGCCCACTGCTCCCCTCAGCAGTGTATTTCAGTAGATCTGCCTGTACTGCTCCCCACTCTGTCTCTGGTGAATCCTCTCACTGCTTCTGCACCTCTGGCCTGTACCCCAGTTCTGTATGCATAAATAAATAAATCTTTTTAAAAAATTCTTATGTAATAAAAGAATTAGCTAACAGCTAATTCTTTCTCCATGTCATGTACTGCCAAGTGCTTCATGTATGTGAACTCAAGATTCATAATGAACCCATGAGGAAACTGAGACACTCTGAAGCAAAGTAACCCATCTCCATTCATACAAACTAATGGGGGAAATTTAGTTTTCTGTCCTGGTGGTCTGGATAAAGAACCCATGCTCTTACTACTTACTACTTCCCAGGCTAGTGCTCTAGAAGTTTCGTTTGACTTCTGTTCTTTCTTCATTTTCTTCTTATACAAATGTTTCTATAAATTGGATTTAATTTCTTCATTTGTGTCAAAATGGTTCTATAGAAGTCTCTTCTTTCATGAAATACTTTCATGAGTTTGGTGGCCTTTCCCTTTCCTTCCAGATAACTACTGATTTAAATTATAATAAAATTCTTAAATCCAAGCAGGCTATTAGTCTGCTCTTAGGAATCTAGCTGGTTTGGCTTGCTTCACCTATATTTGTTAGGGATTAATATCAGGCATCACAGGAGATGACTCCTCACATGGAATATGCCAGTAAATAGACAGTTTGTATATTTCTATTTGAGATCTCTGGGTACAATGGACATTGAACTGTGAGTTGAGTGGTAGATCACCCTCAAAACCAAGAGCAAACAGTTCTTCAGAGGACTTTAGTAGAGGATAACACTCATTCCAGAAGTAAAGGGAAGATAAGCAGACTCAAAAACTAGACAATCTGGATGTTAAGTGCAGCCTTTCCAGTTACTTAAGCTGATTAAGCCTCAGTTTCCAACCCTGAAAATGGCAGTAATAAATGACATTGTATTTAGATTTGCTGTGAGATGTGAATGAGAGCCCATTTAAAATCTATAGCATATGATTCACATTATACTGGCAATATAATTTCTTCCCTTCAGTTTGGGATTGGATTCCTTGGATTACAAGGAACATTGTGAACCGCCTCCTGAGTGGCTCCACAGCATACTAGATTCCAACACAAAGACTTTTCAGAAATGCCAGAATTCTACTGGCCTTGCCCAAAATGGTAATAACCCCTTCTCACCCTCCTATTACTCATAAAAAGAAACTGAGGGCTTGAGAGCTTACTTACAAGAGTCTACATCTAGCATGTAATTCTGGGGCAGGAAATGGAGTAAAAATACTGCCTCTTTCTGGGTCATTTTTCATTAGGGTAGCTGGTTTTTTTTTTGTTGTTGTTGTTGTTTCCTGTACTGAAAGCCTTGGACCAGTAGGGGTCAGCCAAGAGCAAACAGCTTTCTAAATTTTTAGTATTGTTTCTGATTGCCGCCAATGTCAAAAAAAAAAAAAAAATAGAATGGGAGTTCTGGGAAGGCCAGAAAAACCACAGATTATTTTAGGCCATCAAATGTTCACATGAGGAAGAAAACAGTAATAGTTTATAGAGCACACAATTAGGATTCAAACTGAATATATTTGGGGGAACTGACCTTGCATCACATTATTTGGTTCAATGAAATATGTTTAGGTCCAGGATGCAAAGGTCTCTGGGAAATAACTTAAGACAACCATATGATACAGTTTTCTACCAAAGAGACTCTTAAGTCATTTGTTCCATTAAATGCACTATAAAATATAGTTTGATTATTACAAGTTTACTTAAAGAAGTAATTTCTTTTAAAGATACTTTAGCAATGGCATGTACCTTTGATTTAAATACTTTGGCAAGTATTTAATCTTTTCTACACTATTTCCATGTAGTGTTTATAATAGTTAACATCACCACTGAGACACTATCTTGCTTCTAAAAGCTGCCTAACTCATCCGGACAAGTTCTGATTGCCAGTCAGGTCCTCTGCTGGTTGATGATGTACTTATTCCTATTCTCCCTGTCCTGCCTTGCTTCAACTCAGCAGTTGACTATTGTCTGCATGTGGAAAGAGTGCACTCACTGACCTTAATTTTGTAGATGTAAGTTGATTGATCTCTCCCCACAAAACAGTTTATAGACAAATACTCATTTTACATGTATAAATACTTTTACTTAGCTATTAAGTTCTCATCGTTTTATGATTTTCTAATGCCTGATCCATTATTTCCTCATTCACATTAACAAATAATAGTATATATTAATGTTATTGCCTTATAAGAAATTTTTAATTTTGTAGGACTTTCAACAAGTTAAGCATAGGGACAGAACAAAATTAAATAGATAGGAGAACAATATATACTAGATGATACCACTAATATGTGGAATATAACTAAATTAATAGTCAGGTAAAGACAAGCTGAAAAGCTAACCCTTGATAGTGGACTTCAGAAATGAGACTCCAAGGAGAAGTGGGGGAGGAAAAGAAGGGACAGAGGGAAGGAAGCACTGTGGTCTACATCAGTATAATATAGGTGAGTTGGTGGTTGACCAACATCTGTCCATTTCCCCCTTCCCTGGTAAAAACCAATCTCATTCTATCAATATGAATTTGACTTTTTTAGATTCCACATATATGTGAGGTCATACAGCATTTGTCTTTCACTAATTTTTTCACTAGTCTCACCCTTTGATTGAGAACCAGAACCATCTTTCTTTTAAGAATTACTGTCCAACTGTAAGGCCAACACTGAAGTCTTCCTGGTGTTCTAATTCATGGTGACTTTGATCAGAAAGAATGTCACCTCAAAACTTCTCTAGCCACTGTTAGCCCGCTCTTTCAAAAGAATTCTATAATGACTCTACTCTTTTTTTAGGAAAGAAATTAAAGCCACCAAAAAAAAGCTACCATTCCTCATCAGGAATGGTAGGTCTTGCTGTGGGAAACTGAGGAAGCTGCAGGTGCCAAACAGTTCACATAAATCAACCCAGAGGAGTAGCAAGAACACTCTACCTACCTATCATTCATAATGATAAACTCACCTTAGAAAAGTCACTGGAATAAATTGTGCTTCAGTTACTTTAACTGAGTAATGGGAAAATTCATCATTTCAAAGTAGGAAAGTAAAATTTCTCTGATTAGTCCACAAGTAAGTAGTGGAAAGTCATGGCTCTTATCAAATCAAACACTCCACTGAATCTCCAGGTGTGAATGGTGACTTGCCCCTTCAGAAGGTGGTCAAGAGCCAAAAGGTCAGATGGGGAATCAGGTTGACTCTTCACTCAACCTATGGGCTGAAGTCCCTCACCTTGGTAGCACAGAGCCAAGAGACCCTCCATAACTCATCTGTGTTTCTAGGTAGAAGGATGCATTTACCAACTTCCTTCATCCCACATAATAATTCATCTACAGCTTGAGCATCTCAGGGCATTCCTTCTAAAGATCCAGAGCCCCAGAGAAAAGGCTCATGAAGTTTCAGGCACCAAAAATATTATTGTATTACATAAAACTGTGACAAAAGGTGGGGACATGAAATAAGATCCAGAAAGTCTACCTTTTTCGACTTGTAAACAAACATTTTTTATGTGTTAAATGTTATACCAGCTGATCAGTAAAACTAATACTAGTTTCAGGATATAAATGGGATGTTACCACTTACTAAGACTGGCTTGGTTTTTATCTCTTATCCAGGAACTTAAGAGCACAAAATTTCTTCTATTACCAGTGAGATTTGTCAGAAATGAATTGTTTGCCTTCACAACTTTATCAAAGTGGCAGAAACCATCTCCATCTACCTGAGAGGGAAAAGTTTGTAGATCTCAAGACAAAGTACCAAGGAGTAAGAAGCTTTGACCACAGAATGTACACTTACAGCCTCCTCTTCAAATATTCCACCCCCCTACAAGTATTAAATATCTGCATTCGTCTATCAAAGGTCCCAGTCTGTGTAAGCCTGCTAGGAAATTCTCTCTTAATGAAGTGAACCCCCTGAGAGTCAGACATCATTTGGTAGTGAATCCATGACTACCGGTGGGCATTAGAACACAGGATATTCCTCTGATGGATTATTTGATTATATATTTTGTGCCAGTATTTCTCCAGAGCTTTAGAAACTCAAAGACACCTGCTATACACTTTATACAAGTGTAGATTGTTATTTCACATTAAAAAATAGCATTACTATTTTAGTTCTTCAAAACTGTACTCATGAAGTGAAATATTCTCACCTATATCAATCACTTCAAAGAAAACTAAGATTCCTTGAATTTCTGGCAACAATATAAATATTCTATCATCTATTCAATATCTATTTATATCTCTTCTTGAACTTAACAGCAAGGATGAAATATTGCATTCTGTCAGAGAAATAACATCCAGAATGGTATTAAGTGTAATGGGAAGAGTTTATGACTGGTGTGCCTCATTAGTTAGACTATCCATAATATTAATAAAACCAAGGTTGCAATTATGAACCATTAGTCATTCTAGGATTATTTACATCCTTTTTGTCTTTAATTTCCAGCTGACCTTTCCTATTTGTATGGAAAAGAGTAGCCAAGAGGTGTAAATGAATCAATAGAAGTTGCCACCATTATTAGAAAATAAATGGTTGACAGCCCATGCCCTAAGAATATCAGTATTGCTTACGATGTAGGCAAATTATTAAATTGGCAAGAGTCCTGCAAAAGTTACAGACCAGCAGTATGCATGCCAAGTACCCCCCATAATAGTTTCATTTGGACCCTTTGGTGTTTTTTAAATGTTTTATCAAAGTAACATTGGTTTCAGATGTATAGTATTACTGATCAATATCTGCATATACTATGTTATGGTTACCAACAAAAATCTAGTTTCCATCCTTCACCATACATTCTATTTCTTTTGCCCTATTTAATATCATCCTTACTCCCCTCCCTTTTGGCAACCACTATTTGGTTCTCTGGTCTAAAATTTTGTTTTTGATTTATCTGTTCATTGTAGGGGTGAAATCAAGCAGTGTTTATATTTCTCTGTCTTACTTCACTAAGCATTATAGCTAGCCTCTATGTCCATTCATGTTGTTAAAATGGCAGGATTTAATCTTTTTATAGCTGAATAGTATGCTATACATATACATATATAACACAAGCACAGACCCACGTCTTCTTTAGCCACTCATCTGTCAATGGATACTTAGATTGTTTCCAAGTTAAGTTAATTCTTATTCCTACTGTGAATGATGCTGCAAAAAGCATCATTGCTTTTTGGGATGCTGTATATACCCCAGGATGTGTACCCTGGGGTACACATGTCTTTTTGAATTAGTACTTTCATATTCTTTTATTTTCGTGTTTTAAAAACACCTGAATTAGCCCCGACATTAAAGATTTGGGCGATATCACACATACCCCTGGACTGTGCCTTGTGTCTGCTTTGCCAGTCCACAGCACCTGTACAGCAGCGGCTCCTTTGGGCAGAGAATGTGCTCACTTCACGCAGTCCCCACCACACCCTATCATCTTGTGTCCATTTCCTTTTGACCAGGTACATACTTGCATTAGCCTCAGAAGTCGCTTGGGTCTGCAACCTTCTAAATTACTTATGTACAAGATAAATGCTATTATGATGTAATTTATCTTTGAGGTGGAAAAAAATCCACTCATTTGGTAGATGTTAAAATGTGCTTTGGAAATATAGGAAAGTGAATTTTTTAAGACACTGTGTGTTCCAGACAAGACTCTAGAATTGTACCATTGTGGCTTTCTTGCACAAGTGTCTTCTTGGGAATATATGCCGCCAGGGCTCCATTCTGAGTGAGGCCTATGTGTGGCTTATAGCCTGAGGTCTGGTATGTCCAGAGAAAAGGTAAAGTGCTTATTACACTCCCTATGCCCATCCTTTTCTCCAAAAATCTGCAAGGTGGTTTGACACAAACCATTTTCTAATTCATGGATGTAAGCCTAGAACTTACTGAAGTGGTTTTGCTTGTTTTTGTTTTTTTTAGAGATTTACTATTGCTGCAGTAGATATGTAATAAAGCAGCTCTGGACTACAGAAGAACTGGCATGAGCAGACGTAGGCAATTCCCAAAACTGCACCTACACTACATCTTCCACAAATATCTAGACCCCTTGAACCCACGGGCCTGGGTTTTCTATACATAGGCCTGGTACTTCTGCAAAGCATAGGCTCATCTTTCCTTCCTTTTCAGGGCTGTTTATATTTCCAAATATATTTTTACCTGTTTTATTTAGTTTACTGATTCTATGGGTAATTGTTGATTTGCAAAATAATTTCTCTGTGTAGTCAAACAGACTTCCAAAAGTGGTCCCAAAGTAGATAATCTGTCAATTATAGAAGATGAGTAGTTGAGACCACAAACCAACTTCATTCTTCTAGGGTGGGAGGGCATTGGTCTGTAGCTGAGATACAGCAGCTGAGGAGTACTTTTTAGTGCTAAAACCCTCCACTTGCTGAGGTTCTGATGATTCACTTCCTATTTTCTCTGTGTTAGTGGTGAACAGTCTGCAGAGTAAAGACAGCTCTTACCTCTATAAGGAGGGTTCAGCGTTTGTCCAGCCAAAAAAAATTAAATCTCTAGGAAATAGATTCAAAACATTACTGGCGTTGTTTATATTTATGCAAGTGTTGTCTTTGTATAAGACAGATAAAAACTGGAGTTTTTCATAAGAACTCCTAAGCTGGGAGTACTTAGCTTTGCTCCTTCTAAGTGCCAGTCTTGTCAGTCCTAAATACTCCCTACAACCATGAGATCCTGGTTGGACAGGGTAAGAATTAATGACCACTAATATCATTAGATAGGCTATACTGGTAGACTCAGTGTTGCAAATCATACTGAATTTTATTTCCACCCCCTGTGCAATCTTGTCAATTACCTGAGTTTTGTTTTTTCTTCAATATTGCTGTGTCATTTCAGTAGCACCATCTTGTATGACAAAGGGATGGAGAGTTTCTCTGGAGCCAGACTGGCTGGGATTGCAGCTCTGTGACCTTAGACAAAATATTTAACTTTTGTATGCCTCAGTTTCCTCATATGATCAGTTCATTATGATAATAAATTACTAATAAGGTTGTTATGAGGATTAAGTAAGATAACATATAACAGCCTATTATCTACTAATGATTGACATGTAATAAGTACTCATTTAAATGTTGATTTTTTATTATGTCTACAGGAAGTGTAATGTACTTGGCTCTGAGGTCTAAGACTTTCACCCTGCCATTCATTACATTGGAAAGTTATCTATCGATCCTGGCGTCTGTTCTTCACATCAGCTCAGTATCACAGAAGCCACTAAGAACACACTCAACTAGATATTAGCTTATTCTATTTAAAGTCACTGTTCCTTGGTAATGGAGACAAATGTTCTACAATAGTTTCAGTTCTCTCTTCCGTGACTCCTGTCACAGACTCTTAGACTACAAGGGCTATAAGCAAGAGAGAGACAGAAGCAGAAAGAGTCTAGGGGCTGCTTTCAAGGTGAGATCACCAGTTAGATACCAGGAAGCTTCTGGCAGTTGAACTGCCTACCAAAGCATGTGACACCCATGTTGTTGATCCCAAACATATATAAGTAACTCCACGGAACATACTAACAGTGATGAGACACCCAAGGCTCTGGTGACTACATCTCCAAACCCCCTATTAATCTCAACATTAATGCAATTGCCCAATCAGAGGCCTTTGGAGTAATAAAAGAGTTACCCAACCTGTATATGCACAAAGTGTTTATGGGAGACTGAATAAATAATACGTCATCTGAAAAGTGTGAGCATTTTTCAAAGTTAAATGTTTTACTGAATGCAGTGGTAACATCTTATAACTGTGAATTCTTCCCAGAAACAGATTCCAAAAGCACAAATTAAGATCAGCCTGACAGTTTGCCAACTCTGAAGCAAGTCCTTCTATTCAAATTTCCCTAGCCTAATTAAAAAAAATATATAGCAGTAACCACATATTAATATGAAAATAAAAAGTATTGGGAGTTCTTCAAAAGTTGAATAACATATTCCCTATGAAACTTTGCACTTCATTAAAAATACAAGCAAACATTTGTGATCATATCACCAAACTATTTGGGTTTGTCAAGCTGAAGATCTGTTGCCTTTCAGTAATCTAAGTAAATCGTCTCCCTTTTTCTAAATTCTAAGTGTAAGATGGAATGCAGGTGACAGCCATATTCTACTCTTTGCTTATCTGTCTTTTCACTAGACTAGAAAGTAGAATAACTTCCCTGGAGCTATAAAATCAACTAGTCCCCCAGAGAAGATATTAACATTTAACTTTCAAGTCATATTTTTAGACCTGTGCATATTATATACTCAATTCTCAACTTATGTAAGTTCGTGATCATTTAGGGTTTTTTAAAGCAAATCAACACAACTCTCACTAAAAAACACTACTATTTTAGAAAGGTTTTAGGTTCACAGTATAATTGAAAGATAAGTACAGAGATATCCCAAATGCTCCTTTCCCTGTGCATGTATGGTTTCCACCATCATCAACATCACTCAGCAAAATACATTTTTTTTTTAAGATTTATTTATTGGTGCATACAGAACTGGGGTACAGGCCAGAGACTCAGGGGTGGTGAAAGACTTCACCAGAGACAGAGTGGGGAGCAGAACAGGTAGATCGAGGAAGTACACTGCTGAGGGGAGCAGCGGGCCTGTCAGGAGATGTCTGCCACGCCATGTGGTC
Organism: Condylura cristata; assembly: GCF_000260355.1. Taxonomy (NCBI): domain Eukaryota; kingdom Metazoa; phylum Chordata; class Mammalia; order Eulipotyphla; family Talpidae; genus Condylura; species Condylura cristata. The sequence goes on along the minus strand of NW_004567107.1, from coordinate 34,721,207 downwards.
ACCTCCGGGGCAGGTGGGAATCGAACTCATGCGGAAGTGGTTCAGCTTCTTAGTGCTGTGCTTTAACCCACTGCGCCACCAGGGAGGGCCAGCAAAATACATTTTTTAACAAGGATGAAATGACACTGACATGTCATAATCACCCAAGTTCATGCTTTACCTTAGGGTTCACTTTTAGTCTACATTCTGAGTTTGGACAAATGTATAGTTTGTCCACTATAATATCGAACAGTATTTTTACTGCCCCAAAATGTTTTACTAAACTCTGTGCACTGTCTATTCATTCATGCCTTCCTCCCTGCCCCATATACGACAATCTTTCTTGCAGAGGATATTGGCATAGAAATCTCCACTATTTACCAGTGTTAATCATCAATAGGTGCCAATGGAATGTGACACTGTAGAATTAGCATAACTTATATTGTGGAGAAAAGGCAGTTTGCTTATTTTTTGCCAAACTGTATTATTAACTATAATCAGTATGCATTGACTCACTGTATTACTATTTCAAGAAAAATTAAATTGTATGTGTATGTGTTAGTATTATGTGTGTGTTTTCAGATTATTTTATTTTAGGAATATTGATTACTTCTTTATTATCCCAGTCCACAATGGAAGAACAATGGAAGAAGCCGGAATCTTTTCTCTGTGTTGGCAAATGTTTTCATTTGTTTTGTCTTAAATTTAGAGCATATATTCTTGAATTTAGAGTAGAGAAAAGATTGTAATAGTAACCCAGATAATGTGTGCTAATATCACTCAGGAGATCAGTAAGACTGAACAAAATTTTTGATTTCAACTAATCATACAATTAACAGCATTGCCCTCTCTTGCCTGCATCAGTGTAGATAATATTAATAAATCTCTTTATCTGATGTCCCTCTTAAAAAAACATGGCTCCTGTCCAGTGGGCTCCAAACTACAGTATCCATTTTCTTGGTACCAACATTCACTGGTAGTACCTTGTAGAACAAACTGTTTAACATTGGACTTCACTTTCTCCATCAATATAATTAACAGCTTCATATAAACTGACAGTGGTGTGACAAATGATAGGAATGCTTATAAATTAATAAAGATCAAATATTCAAAAGGAGTTCAGCTTACATTTGTTGACAGCATTCTGAAAGAATGGTTTTAGGATTTCAGTTTGTATTGTTGAAAACACCAATGCCTAAAATAGATACCACTCATATCAACTCTCCCCTGATCTCCTAAGAGAATAGGCCAAGTCTGTTGAAAGTTTTTGTTACACAAGAACATCTATCATCTCTAAAAATGAGATAATGTGAATGGTTTTTATCTTTGAAGTGATTCAAGAATTGCCAGTCTGAAAGAATGAACCTCCTCACCCCCTTGCCTATTTTATGCACTGTTCTTTAGATTTCTCAGTTATATGCTTTAATTCCTGCATGCCTGAGTATAGAAGTCATATAATACACTACCCCAAAACTGAGGGGCTTACAAAATCAAACTTGTACCATTAATCATAACATTATGGGTAAGTCAGGTGAAGCTCCACTAGGCAAGGATGATCTTAGTAGTTGTCTGGTGGTTAACAGGATGGGGGGTCAAGTTGCCCTAAGCTGACATGACTCATCCTTCAGTGGGCTAGTCTGAGCTAGCCCTCTCTTGCCTGTGTCCGTGTAGATAATATTAATAAATCTCTTTATCTAATGTCCCTCTTAAAAAAACATGGCTCCAAGCACCAACATGGAGAGGGTAAACTCTGCTTCTGTCAGACTTGCTGTTGTCCCCATTGCAACAAACAATTCACATGCCCAAGACTAGAGTCAGGATGGTAGGTTACACCCAAACATGTGGACACAGAGAGACATGAAACATCGGGACCATTCATGCAACCAGTGACCAGACCAGTTAGCATGAGATTCCTGTTCAGTCACTATGCTTTCTTTTTTGGTGTTTCACTGAAAAATCACTCCAACACAAGTATGCATAATTTGTCACTAGATTCTGGATCATTTTTTCTTTTCACACAGAGTGCTTAGATTACCAGATTTTATAGGAATTTTAAGATAAAGTTTCACTGCATGTAGGAATACAACATCAAATAAAAACAGGGAGAAATAGTGCCAAATACAGGAGACTAGATTTAAGCAGACATGTTTTTCCATGTGTAGGATATGGGGGCAAGTGGAATGAGGAAGACTAGGAAAACCCACCTCATCAAGTTGGTTTCCCTCACCTAAAAAATGGAGAATTTGGATTAAGCCTCCTCCTGACTGATATTCTGAAACTGTAAGATGCCCAGAATTTGTACAATAGTATAAAAATTGATGCTGTGCTTTCAGTAAGCAATGGATATATCACTCTATGAGAAAAACATTGACCTTGGAACACTCAGGTCAATAAATTTTGATGTTTGCTTCAAACAAAATCAATACCCACTTTTTTATCTACACATAATATAATGCTTTTAAGAGCCAAAGCTAGTGATGGAAATGAGTGTACCGCTCATCCTAATAAATGCATTATACACAGTATAATATTATTATAGATCATCATTCATTATGGCTGGGTATTCTTTGATTTAGAAGAGGGGTATTATACCCTTAATTCATCATTCAGTTAACTTTTCTTCTGAAGGAAAGATAAAAAACATTTCTTATTCTTTTCAGGCCATTAGTACATGAAATAGTATATTCATTACATAAGAACACTTGGAGCTTTTAAGCTATCAATGGAATCTTGTTTAGTCAGCTAAAGTGCATGTATTACCTTGTTGTATGGTTACAAAGTGATTCAAAGCAAGATATCTTTTAATCCTCTGAGGAAAACAGTTGTATATTTTTCTGGCCTGCTTTCCCTGTTAACGTTTCTTATTTCTTGTTTTCCTTTGCATTTGGCTCTGACCATTACCTGAGACTTTTTTAAAACAAGGAACCCAAAAAGCTTTCATGCAAGCTTAGGATGATTCTAGCCACAGTTTTCTTTCATAATGAACCAGCCGCAGCATTCATAGAGGAGGTGGGACTCTGGGGCATCTTACTGTAAAGCAAATACTCCTTTTGATAAATCATCCATGTTCAAGTTCAGCATATTCCTTAGAATCATTAGTTCACAAAGTCAATCTAAAAATTAATAATTGTGCAAATCAACAGAAAAGGCAGAAAGCAGAATTATAGAAATGGGAGATTTCAATTGTCAAATGAAAGAATTTGTGACCGTGAAGAAACTTTTAACTGGGTTTCTTCATTTCTCTACTTGCAATTTCTTCCATTTCCATAACGCATCTACACAGTTTCTAGGCCTGGGGGCTCAGAATTTTCTCTTCCATGCCTCCATTTCCTCAGGTATAACATGAAGATAGCAATATGACCTGTCTCAGGGAAGCCATATACAAAAAAAGAGAGAGGAAAAAAGCCATCTATAAAATCCTGCTGGGCACATAGTAAGCTCCAAGTAGTAGTAGTAGTAGTAGTACTTGCAACAGAGCAACAGTCAGAGTACTCGGGGTACCAGGAGTAGCCACATATCAGGCTGGACTGGAACGCACAGTTGTTCCTTACTATGTCCTCAGGAGCTAACGTTGTTCTTGACCCAAAGAGGCACTCAAAGAGGTTTGCTGACAGACATTACTCTTAGATCAATTTTGACTCTGTCTTAAATGCAATATAAGTTATTTTATTAGCTATACACACTAGTATTTGTTAAAAACCGGGGTATAGGCCCTCCCTGGTGGCGCAGCAGGTTAAAGCACAGCACTGAGAATCTAAAGCCACTTCCGCATGAGTTCAATTCCTGCCTGCCCTGGAGGTGACCACATGGTGTGGCAGACCTCTCCTGACCCGCCCACTGCTCGCCTCAGCAGTGTACTTCGTTGATCTGCCTGTTCTGTTCCCCACTCTGTCTCTGGTGAAGCCTCTCACCGCCCCTGAGCCTCTGGCCTGTTCCCCAGTTCTGTATGCACAAATAAATAAATCTTAAAAAAAAAAAAAAAAAACCTGGGTATAATCTGGTAGGAGTTAAAGTTATTAACTCCTGATTCAGGAAGACTTTGTTCGAGTCCAATTCTATCATTTACATAGTGTGCAAATTGGGAACTTAAGTTAGTCTTTATAATCTTCTATTTCTTTGCCTTCAACTAGGAATTGTCATTAGGATTAAATAAAATAACACATGTATGTGTTACACTCGGTAAGCTCATCCACGAGTCGTCCAGCTCACCAACTCTATAGTCTCTCTCATGAGGCACTAAAGGGTACTCACTACTCTTTTGGAGTTATTTGTATGTTCACTTTAGAAAGCATTCTAATCCAAGCAATTTGGGTATTTTAAAGGAATGGCAGTGAAAAAGGAGAATATTGAAGATATCTATAAGCCCTAGAAAACACTGGAATTTCTAGCTTAACTGAGTTCTTATAAAATGGACTTCTATGTAGTGAACTTCCAAAATTCAACTAGCCTAGTGTTGCCTGTCCATGTGACTAGATGACTTTCCGTTCTTTGTTTCAATATCTGTTCAGGGGGCAAAAATCATCATCATATCATAATTTTCTCTTTCAGGTGAATCCTCTTAGCATTACATTTTTCAGAACACAAAAATTACATATTCTAGATACAAAGAAGTTGTTGGATTTATTGCATATAACAAATAAAACATAACTATAGACATCTAATTTAGGGTGAGTAGTCCATACTAAGTGGACATAGATTATAAAGTCCTGGTGGCTAATCTGATTATTCATTTTACTGCCCTAGAGTGATATGGCTGCGATAATAAATAGGTTCTTTCATGGAATTTGAAGATACTTTCTACATAAAGCATGGTTTTCTCAAAGCTGGATTTACCTAAAATCACTGTCAGCTGGAAGCCAGATGTATTCACATTAAATTCTTTACATCACAGGGATGCCCGTAGTAAGGTACACTTGATTGTTATTAATGTACAACAAGTAGAAAAGATTCTCACTCCCATATTTAACAAAATGTTTCTCATCATTTCTAGTGCTTAAAATGTGACTGAGAAGGGGTGTGTATATGCATATGCGTGTGTGTGTGTGCGCGTGCATTGGAGACAATGGTTGATACTTGTTTTGATTTTATTATTTTTTATGTTTGCAAGTAGGAAGTTCATTGCTGATAACCCAGACTGATAATTCAGGCAGTGGCCATAGCCATCAATACTCACTTTCCCTGGAAGCTTCAGGCTTCTCTTTCAGCATTCCATTTCCTGGAAAATAAACAGTATGAATGCAAAACTTTAGAAGTGATAAGACAAGGGTTATTCTCTTGCTAGAGAAACTATAATACCTGAAATAAAAGAATTCATTAGAGAGGCAAGCTCTAAACTGCCACCCCAGACCTATTGAAACAGAACTTACATTCTTTAGGGTGAAATGTGTACATTAAGATCACAGAACATTAAGAAGCACTTTCTGAGGAGTTCCCCTACACTGCTGGCCACCTCCAACCTTAGGGTCTTTGGAGTCTCCTCATAACCTTACCGTTAAAGTAGAATCAGGATATAAGAAACAGCCAACACTGTCAAAAAAAGAACCTCCTTTCACCTTTCGTTGCCCTGAACCCTATTTCTAGGAATGATTTAAAGGACTGGTAAAACAGGAGGCCATAGGGCCCTCTCTGGTGGCGCAGTGGGTTAAAGCACAGCACTAAGAAGCTTAAGAACCCCTTCCGCATGAGTTCAATTCCCGCCTGCCCCAAAGGAGATCCACATGGCGAGGCAGACCTCTCATGACGGTCATAACAACTTTCTACTTGTGGTGTCCTCAAGGCCCTTCCGAGCTTCTTCCAGTGACCGCGTACAGCCCTTCACTTAACCATAAACCAACCATCTAGCTACTTCATTTCCCCAGCTACACTTCAGAAATTTAGTTTAATTTGACACAACATGTATTGATTGTATTTATCATTCACCCTAAACACGGCTCAAATTTTTTAATTGTCTCCAAATAGATAAAATAAGTAGAAAAACTTATTTCTAAAGCTCATCATTCCTCCATGTAGAATCAGGATGGGTCTAATTCTGAATCTATGTTAATTTATCTATTTTACTGTATTACAGCAAGCTTGGTTATCTCGTTTCCAAGTCCTCCACAGAAGGAGTGAATCAGAGTAGAGAAAAAGCACAGGACAATAAATGCTGTTGCTACAGGAAAATGTACTGACCCATACAGAAGTGCAATAGATTGTTTGTCAATAAAAAGGAATATGTGACACAAAGTTCAGAACACACAGGCTCCTGAGCTATTTTTTTTTTAATGTAGATACCTGCATGTTAATATACTGCATCAGAACTATATATTAGGTCAGCGTGATGGATCCTTAAAAGGGAACTGAGCCTTCACAAAAAGTTAAAGCATGTTTAAAACACTATTTTAAAGGGGAAAAGTTACATATTTTAGAAATCTCTCCACATGAAGAAGTTCCAGTAGTAAAATCATGGTACTCAAAGGAATAGCCATACTTTTATGAAATCTGCAAAGGCTCAAGCTACAAAATTCTGTATGTATGAGCCGTTATACATGCTTTTACTGGATAAAACTTAATACAATGTCAGTAAGTTGAAATAAGGAGCCTTCTCTCTGATTTACCCTAATTTTTGCTGAATGCCTTCTGCATTAGTGAGACTTGTGCTCCAGCTCTGTATTTATGAACACTGCCTGTCACACAACAGAGCTGTCAACACACCTTCACAATATTTGAGCCCCTCATTTCTAAGTTCTTGAGGCTCATAAATCTCCAAATAAAAGACTCAAGACCCTTATTTTCTCACTCTGTAAGGAATATTAAATAACAGGGGTATCTGAATTTAAAGCATCACAGAGATTATATATACAATCTATGCACAATATAGGTGTTAGTATAATACAGTTAAACAGTTAATATAAATACATCTTCTGTTATATCATCACACACATATACATGCATGGGACACACAGACAGAGAGGCGGAGAGAAAGAGAAAAAAGACCAGGAAAAAATTCCTAAAAATACACTTTAAAATTTCAATAATGATTTTTCTCTGAGAAATAGAATTACTTGCAGCTTTATTTCTTAACATCTCAGAATTCTATGAAGTCTTGCAAAGCACAAATCCGTGATGTATATTTTATAAAATACCAGTATTTCCATTTGGAAGAAAAGAGAAAGGAAGAAAGAAAGGAATGGAAAATGAAGGAAGAGAGGAAGAGAGGGAAGGAGGCGGGGGGGGGGGACTGGGAGAGGGAGGAGAGTTGGATGCCACTTAGCCTGTCAGCTTCCCTTCATCCTTCTTCTTACAGGATGTCCTACTTTGATACATTGTTAAAATTTTCATTGGCATAACATTGGAATATAACATCACACAGATTTCAAGTATGTATCATAAATCAACCTCTGCATGCTGTACTTATATGTTCACCACTAAAAGACTCATTCTATCTTTCACATCCTATTATGGGTATATTCTTTGCATTCCCAGTGATTATTCTAGATACTCAGTCCTTGATGATGTTACTTTGTGGTAGATGATAAAATCCAGGAACTGAGGATATAAGTCAGCCCGAAACTGCAAGGCCAGCCTTAGGTACAGCCACAGAGTGCGGCCTCCACACTGGGGTCTCTCTCCCAGTAACAGACAACTCTCCAGTATGCTCTTGGCCTGTTGCTTGGCAGTAAGATTGTCTTCCTTTTTAAAAACACATCTATGAGCCAACACAAACGTTTGGGGGCTCAGAATCACAGTCTCTAAGCCACAGGTTGGTGCATAATAGGACAGACTGGAGAAAGAGAAGAATTTGGGTACAAGCTGCCTCTCAGAAACCTTCCCTGAAGCCCATTCAACTTTCACCAACATAAGCAGGACATAAGTCATCTGAGGAGGTAGTTTTGTTTTTCCCTCCTAAACATGTCTTTTTTTCGTATGCTGCTTAAGACTAAACAGAATAAAACAGGATTGACATTATGCAATTACTTGCCTTTTACACTGTGCTAACTTAATTTGCTTTTCATTCTCAGGTATTTAAGAGACCATTATTTTCCCATCAGACTTTACTGTCTGCCAATTAAACTGTTAGATGAATGAGGTAGAGAGAGACTATTGTTCGGGAAGGCTTCAGGTAGACATATTAAAAACAACAGCATTTTATCACTTCCCTTTTGTCAAAGACAGAATTATTTTGCCAACTTGCTGATGTGATACCCTCTGTGTAAACTATGTTGGGTTTTTATTGTTGTTGCTCCATTTCAAATAAAATGATGGTATCGCCATCATTTAAGTTCTAGCATTGATTATAAGTACCAACGAAGTCTCCTCTTTGAATGGGTTTACCAGAATTGAGTTCAGGAACTGAAGAGGTCACGCTACCCTATTGGGCGTACCTCAATTACAAAGCATGCTGTGAGCTCAGTGGTCCCACAAAGCTCTGCTGTTCCTTGGTTTTGAAGGGTGAATTTCCTAGGGAGCCACACCCCACCACTGTGAAGCCCACATTAGTCACATGATCGATTATGATTTGTGTCCAGGGAAGCAAGGGCTTGAGTTAGTTTGAGTAATGTGTGATGACCAGAACAAAAAATCCACTTTTCTTCTTCTACACTTTTATTTCAAGTAATAAATGTCATACTTTAAACCCAGTTATTTTCTCTTTTCCTATGTCATTATAGAAAATGCCTGTACTTTAGAAATGCAAGGAAATCATAGTAATTGTTCAACAACTGTAGAAAGAGAAAGGCCCAGAACAAAGGCAGACACACTTGTCAGCTCCAGGAAACATTTTTATGTTATTGTGGTAACGTGGGCTTATAAGATGGTATATGACTCAGAGGTCATCTAGGACCCCACGGACACATCTTTATATGTGTGCATTCTCAAATGTGTCACCACAGCACACCCACCACCAAACCACCCATCTTTGAAGCTCTAGTGACTCTGTAGGCCTTCGTGCCCCACTCCCCACCCTCATGTCCTCTCTCCTCCCCTTCCCCCTCTGGTGGCCTCAGCTCTACAGTCAGACTTCTCAGGTTTGTTATGGACCCTTTGCTTTGTTTCTCTGTCTTCCACATCTGAGTGAAACCATCCAGATTTGTCTTTTTCCTCTGACTTATTCCATAAGTTTCTCCAGTTCCACCCATGTTGTCCCAAATGGCAAAAATTTTGGCTTTTTTATATTTTGGTACTTTTTATGCCTAAGTAGTATTCCATTGTGTATCTATCAGCTCACTCATTGTCATCAGGCATTTAGATTGTTTCCTTGGTTATTGTACACGGGTCTGCAGTGAACAAGGAGAGCAACTATCCCTTCTTCAAGTAGATACCAGAACAAAGTGACAGAAAAGCCAAAGGGATCCTCTTGCTTGCAATGAGATTCTTGCCCTTTGTTTTGTTACCCCATTGTGGGGGACAAAAGTTTCCACTTCTTTTTTCATAATGGGCCTTGTCTGCCTTTGCCATTTCTTCAGTTTCCTTCCTCATTAGCAGACATGGTCTTCCACCTCTTAAACACTTCTTAGAATACCCTTACAAGTTTATTGAAGCATCTGGCATTTTCTCTCTCTTGTGATCCTCCTGGCAAGTTTGCACCCAAAAAAAATGTGTATGTGAAATATTGCCACTCCATTTCATAGAGCCTCCCTTGCCCTAATCTAATTATTTATCCTCAGCGAGGAACACAGTTGGCCAGTGCCCGTCTGGCTCTCTCTGGCCTCAGTGCTGTCTCTATGGGGCTCAATGTACTACCCAGAAAGCACTTTTTAGAAAAGAGAATTAACAACCACAACGAAAAAAGTCAAAGATAGCCTGTATCATTAAAAAAATTAATCGACTGTCAGTTATGATATCTCAGGGACCAAAGGAAGAGAACAGCTTGTACAACTTTTAATTACAAAATATGATTATTGTGTGTCGTGGCCTCCTTGTCAGAATTCATGGTTCTACTTCTGACCTGGAAAAATTAAGTCCCTGGGTCTGGAGCACATAGGTTGCTACAGGTTGCTTTGATTACTCTAATCCTGGGTTTAGGGCACACGTGGTTCAGTGAATCCGTCTCCTCTGTATTCTGGGAGAGTTGCCCTGGAGCAGATAACGCCTATCAGGTTCTACCTCATGGTTAACCCTGAATTCACTCTAGGTTTATATCTTCGGTCCCAGCACAGTTATGGAACTCACCCTGTTTGTGAGGCTGAGTTACTAGCTAGCCACTAGCAACGTGCAGCTAACTAAATTTAAATCAAAACTAAACTTTGAATGGAATTTCAAACTTCCTTGTTTGCACAAGCCACATTTCAAGTGGCTGATAATGTAGCAATAGAATATTTCTTATAATGCAGCAGTAGAATATTTTCATTATCACAAAAAGTTCCATTGGACAGCAGTGAAGAATTAGAAACTTTTACTAGCCTGGCACCCCCACCCCCCACCCCAAGGAAAGGCCTCCAGGCCTATAGTGATAGCGTTGAAACCTGAGCGTGCTTCAGAATTCCCTGGAGGATTGGTCGGAACACTCCTCCTGGGCCCCAATTCCAGAATTTCTAACTCAGTAGGTCAACAGGGACCCTTCAGATTTGGGCTTCTAGCAAGCTCCCAGGCAATACAGATGCTGCCAATCACAACCAGACTTTGAGAACCTCTGTTCTACAGGAAGCAGGGATGATACCAGGAGGGAACTGTACAAAGCAAAGCCAGTTTCAGTATCAATTTAGTCAATCAATTTTGCCAACACACATTTACTGAATACCTGTTATATAACAAGTATCAGATTAAGTATAGAGTTACAAATATCAAGCCCTGATTCTGTAGCTGAATGGGACTATCATCTAGATCTGAGCAGTCCCACATGATAGCTACTGGCCACATGTAGGTAGTGAGCACTAGATATATGCACCTAACAAAGGGAAGTTTAAAGGCTATTTAATTTTAGTTAATATAATTACATTTTAAATATACAACCATTGGAAAATAATTTTTTCATTAATCACACCCTATATTGTTTTGACAGGACTAGTTTTCATGTGAACAACTGAAAATTTAACTTCCAAATTGAGATGTAAATGTAAAATACACATTATACTTAAAAGATTTAGCATAAAAATAAAAGGTAAGCTATACCACTAATAATTTTATGTTCGTTGCATGTAAAAATGACATTTAGGGCCCTCCCTGGTGGCGCAGCGGGTTAAAGCACTGCACTAAGAAGCTTAAGCCACTTCCGCATGAGTTCGATTCCCACATGGCATGGCAGACCTCTCCTGGCCTGCCCGCTGCTCCCCTCAGCAGTGTACTTCATTGATCTGCCTGTTCTGCTCCTCACTCTCACCCTCTGCCTCTCTGGCCTGTACCCCAGTTCTGTATGAGTAAATAAATAAATCTTTTTTTAAAAGGACATTTAATATAGTTTAAATAAAAACCTTGTTAAATTTATTTTTTTAATGAATTTTAAATTACATATATGTTTTACATCATATTTCTAATGTAATGTTACTAATCTAGAACTTAATTTCACTTTCTTGGTCTATCATTTGCCCCTCAGTTGGCATCCGTTGTCTGAGGGGAGGAATGGTAGATCACTGATCTACGAAGTTCCTAGAAACTCTAAGGTCTGTGAATCCAGCAAGACAACCTGCCAGGTGGTAATCTTTCTCTCCTGCTTTTCCCAAAACATTGGGCAAATCTAGCAAGGATTTCCCTTCGAAGACCTTAACAATCCCACTCTCCATAGGCAGGTCAGAGAAGATGATGACTGAATCTCTTTCAATCTCAGATGAGTTAGTATCAGGCCCAAAGGCTAGTAACAGACACTTTTCTTATGGGGCCCCACGCCCTAAACATATACCTATGTAAATATCCAAGAATGTACTTGTTTTTATTATCAATTGCAAAACATCAGGCTCCAAACTCCAAACATCTTTTCTGCCTGACATAAAAATGCCATAATTTGAAACACAAGCTATTACTCTGTGACCTCTGTGGTCAAAAGTATGAGATTTACTCCTACTATGAACAAATGATTTCTTTTTAATGAAAGCATGTACCATATTCACAGCATCATTACTCAGAATAGCCAAAAAGTGGAAGCAGCCCAAGTCCCTCCTTTGCAGGCAAATGGATAAACAAAATGTGTTATATGCATAGAGGATTATTCAACCTTAAAAAGAAAGGAAATGTGGGCTTCACCTGGTGGTGCAATGGGTTAAAGCACCACATTATGAAGCTCTCCAAAGCCACTGCATCACGAGTTTGATCTCCTGGCCAGGGAGCTGACCCACAAGGCGTGGCAAACCTCTCTTGTACCGCCCGCTGCTCCCCTCAGCAGTGCATTTCAGTAGATCTGCCTGTTCTGCTCCCCACTCTGTCTCTGGTGAATCCTCTCCCCCACCACACCTCTGGTCTGTACCCCAGTTCTGTAAGCATAAAGAAGTAAATCTTTAAAAAAGAAAAAAAAAAGGAAATTCTGACATCATACACTAACACATGGGTGCACCTTGTAGATGTTATGAAATGAAGTGAAAGAAATCAGTCATAAAAGGACAAGTGATACATAAATCCACTTATATAAAGGATTTTGTGTTATCAAATTTAGAGAGGCAGAAAGAAGGATGATTTCCAGAGACTAAGGCAAGTTAGTGTTTAGTGCACACAGTTTCATTTTGGGAAGATGAACAATTTCTGGAGGCAGATGGTAATGCTGAACAGTATGTAGCTACTTAATGACACGGAATTCTGGTGAATTATATGTTAGATATATCATACCACAATTAAAAGAAAAGTTAATAGAATTCATTATCTAACATATAAATATTTCTAGCGCTTTGTCTCCATGTTCTACATCCTTTATCTGCCCCATGTGTGACCTTCATCTAATTTCCTTCTTATTCTGCTCTCTCCTGGCTGATCTCCTATCATGTCCTTTGATGATCTACACTTTGTCACTGCTTTGTAAAGACTACTTTCCAATAATGGCACTAAAGACAGCTCCAGAAATATCTCTCGTCTCCATTAAAACATCTGAATTCTGGGGCTCCCTGGTGGTGCAGGGGTTGAAGTCAGCATTATCAAGCTATCACCAACCACTGCAACATAAGTTCAATTCTTGGTCAGGGAGCTGACCCACATGGCACAGCAGACCTCTCTTGTCTCGCCTGCTGCTCCCCTCAGTGTATTTCAGTGGATCTGCCTCTTCTGTCCTTACTCTGTCTCTGGTGAATCCTCTCACCTACCATGCCTCTGGCCTACACCCTCATTCTAATATGCAAAAATAAATCAATTAAATCTTAAAAGATGTTTAAATCCATCACATTCAGAATAGCAGCGACTTCCAAGAGGTGGTTTTATTCATAAAAGTAATTTTCTAGGCCCTCCCTGGTGGCGCAGCGGGTTAAAGCACAGCACTAAGAAGCTGAAACCACTTCCGCATGAGTTCGATTCCCGCCTGCCCCGGAGATGACCACATGGCGTGGCAGACCTCTCCTGGCCCGCCCGCTGCTCCCCTCAGCAATGTACTTCGTCGATCTGCTTGTTCTGCTCCCCGCTCTGTCTCTGGTGAAGCCTTTCACTGCCCCTGAGTCTCTGGCCTGTACCCCAGTTCTGTATGCACAAATAAATAAATCTTTTTAAAAAAATTCTATTAAAAAAAAAGTAATTTTCTAGAAAAAGTAGTTTCTTAAACAATGAAATACAAGATCAAAGGGAGAAATTTCAGACACTGGGCAGAGAAGAAATGAAATACTTTCAAACTTTTTTGGTGACTTTAGACAGTCTATCTATAAATGAAGGTCATATTCAAGGTGAATTAAAATTCACCCCCCTGCTTCCCATCGAGGTACTTTGATCATCTTGTTAAAATTAGTCAATATGTAGAAAGAAGCCCTCTCCAAGTTCCTTCTGAGGCTAGTGTTCTGGGGAACAGTAAAGAAACACACAGCCTGTCCCTCCCTGCTGGTGCAGTAGGTTAAAGCACAGCACTAAGAAGAGAAAGCCACTTCAGCATGAGTTCAATCCCTGGCCCCAGATGGGACCACATGAACAGCAGACCTCTCCTGGCCCGCCCGCTGCTCCCCTCAGCAGTGTACTTCGTCTTTCTGCCTGTTCTGCTCCCCACTCTTCCTCTGGTGAATCCTTTCACTGCCCCTGCACCTCGGGCCTGTACCCCAGCTCTGTATGCATAAAAAAATAAATCTTAAAAAAGAAAAGAAACTGTCTCCCACAGTAATCCTCTGAACCACGGCTGAGCCTAAACTTGTTTGTTGTGGTATGAAATGCACCAAATTGAAGCACTCATGCTGGCTTTAGTACAGTTTTCTTTCTGCGAAAGATTCAGATATCAAGAAACTAAAAGATTTCAAAGACAAATTTCAGAACTAGAAGTTGATAAATTGAAGTCTTTCATTGAAGTGCAAACTTAGGAGTATAATTGCATTGACCATAATTCTGTTATCCATCCAATAAAGAGCTAAATCAATTTACCAAAATTGATTTTACCAAAATTGTAAGAAATTTAAAGATTACTATCTAGAGTTAAACAGATTTCCATTTAAAATTTAGGTAATTTGCATTGTACAGACACAAAACATAAAAGAAACGAAAATTCATTTTAACTCACAGCTAGAAATCAATCTGGGATAAATATACTGTCACAGAACACTGAGATATAAAGAAATCATTCTTTACCTATTAGAAAATAAAGTCTTTTAAATAAGAATAATATTGTGAGACTGAGTATAATGGATAGGCATTCTCACAGAATACCAATATTTAGACCCTTTGAAAAAATTTTATCCTTTTTCTTAACTGTTCCTCTCTAGCAATATAAGCAAAAAACAAAAGATATATATTATAATAGGAAAGCACCTTTGCTATTATACAAACAACTAAAATATTCACTTAGGAGGAAATTAAATCAATTAAGGCAAACCACATAGCAAGTACATATCTACTAAAGGCAATATTTCTTTGAGAAATTTTTAACTTTTTAATTTAAATGTTAATTTAATCTTGCATAAGAAATATTCAGAATATATACATATATATATATATATATACATAAAGTATTTAAATGGTATAGTAGCTATTCAATTAAATGTCTCACGCTGACCTCTTAACCATTCCCTCCAGAGGCAAAAAGTATTATCAGTTTCTTGTTTATCAGGTTAGAGATATTCTATGCATACCTAAATTCTAACACATATGAATAAAATGTCTGTTTAACTTGAGGACATACATGTTAATTATGTAGCTTTAAAAGAGATTCTCACTTGACATTAAGTATCTCATTTCTTACTATAAAGCTTCCTATGAGATTTCCAAAATTTTCATTGTAAAAGGGCTTAACATAAATTGCTAGGAACCCTAGATTCCCACCTGTCCATAGGACCTTTTGATTAATTAATAGAAATAAAGTGGCATTTCCCCCAAACTCCTAGTAACTTATTCTGTTATTTTGGGTGTGTAAATGGAAGTGAATGATTTTTTCTCTCTCTAAGCCTAGTCTGTAGCCACTGAGAGACCTACATCTTTAGAACAGACAATATATACTATAGAGAGAGTGGTATGCACTTCTATTAGTTTAAGTTTTAATTTTCTAGTTAGTGAAGTCACTAGAGAAAATGTGCAGAACAAGCAAAGTCTCCCCCTAAATTTGTCATAGGCTACAGCAACAAGGAAGAACATTTTTCACCTTGAAAGCAAAAATAGGCCTTGAATATAGCTTAGCTCATGATCAGCAAAACTGTGCACTGGCCACCCCAGCATCAACTATCTGTGCTCCCATTATACTAAGACTAGGGGTCCACTTTACCTTCATGGACATCTAATGCCATCCTGGCCCTCTATACCACTGCCCTCAGTGAGCTCAGAGGAAACTTCACAAATGCTGGAGCACAGCCCTCACCTGCTGCCTCATGAGACAGAATAAAATGTCTTCCTCGATGGCTCTCAGACCAAGACTTTGTGCTTTTGCCTCAGTTTAAAATCATAAGAGTATAATTTATTACAGAAACTGCTTGCTGAATTTCTGATATATAAGAAGCATTCAATAATTTTTCAAAGAGAAGCCTGAATGAATAAATCTTGATTTTGTGTTAAAAAAAAAAAAAACATTTTTTTTTTTTTAAGTATGTGTGCATGGGGCTTTCCTGGTGGTACTAGGGGTTAAATCTCAGCACTATGAAGCTATCCCCGGTCAGGGAGGGTACCCAGTTGGTGCAGCAGACCTCTCCTGCCTGATCTGCTGTTTCCCTCAGCAGAATATTTCAGTAGCTCTGCCTGTTATGCTCCCCACTCTGTCTCTGGTGAATCCTCTCCTCTGGCTTGTACCCCAGTTCTCGTATGCGTAAAAAAAAATCTTAGTTAAAAAAAAAAAAGGATGTGTGTCTGATATACTTTCTAATATTGACAGCAAAAATGGAAATTCTGGTGGTGACAGAAGAGCTTGTGGAGGTGCATGAGAAAGGGTTGATGCAGCGTTTGGCTCTAAAGTACTAATGCTGACAGAATACACAACATATGGACAAACAGTGGCCTCGCTCTGCCTTACTCACAACCTTACTCACAGACTGATAAGTCTCTAAGCTATTTTGTCTGAATTGAGCCATGTCTGCAGAGAAGTGGGGAGAATTAATGATCCTTGAATTATATATAGCACCTTTTCTTTCCAGAATTTCAGTGTTGAGTCGCCATTTCCTTTCCCCATGGGTATTTAATACCATTCTTTCTGGTTTGCTGATAAATTGTTCAAAATGTTAGATTATTTCATTTATAAATGGTGAACATGTTCAAATTGAAAAATGTACCTAAAAATGTACATTTACAATGCACCATATAAAATGGTAGTATTTATGATAATGACTTGTCAAAATTAATAAGAATAATAATGTTTATAATGTTCTCCCAAAATAACAGACAACTTGTTAGCTACATAACCACTGAATATAAATGAGCACCGGCCCAGGCAGTTAGTGAACATTTGATAAGACTTATTGCTGAGTTAATTGGTAGGTGTGATTTTCTGTCTTGGAATTATAGGAAATAAGAACTAGCTTGGGAGATGAAGTCCTCCCTGGGGGTAGGAGTTCATGGTCTGTGGGACATCATTCCCTCTCATATGATCTACCAGTCATAAGAGTTTCAGGTAATCAACCCCAAAACAAAGTGTTCCCAATGGTGGCCCCCTGAGAGGCTGCCAACCTCCAGGAATGAGAAAAATGTAGGTACCTAGTATACCCAGGGGTGTGGCTCTTTTCTGGTACAAAAGCTGCAAGTGAGGTCCTCCCTGGTGGTGCAACAGGTTAAAATGCAGCACTATGAAGCTATCTACAGCCACTGCAGCATGAGTTCAATCCCCAGCCCCAGAGCTGACCCACATGGCATAGCAGACCTCTCCTGTCTCACCCACTGTTCCTCACAGCAGTGCACTTTGTTGATCTGCCTGTTCTGCTCCCCATTTTGTCCCTGGGAAATCCTTTCACTGCCCCTTTACCTCTGGCCTGTGCCCCAATTCTGGATGCATTAAAAAAAAAAAAAGCAGCAAGTCAGTTGGGAGGTGGAGGACCTGTTTTGTTTTGTTTTGTTTTGTTTTGTTTTGTTTTGTTTAAGATTTATTTATTCGTACAGAACTGGGGTACAGGCCAGAGATGCGGAGGGTGAGAGGGTTTACCAGAAACAGAGCGGGGAGCAGAACAGGCAGATCCAAGAAGTACACTGCTGAGGGGACCAGCGGGTGGGTCAGGAGAGGTCTGCCACGCCATGTGGTCACCTCCGGGGCAGGCGGGGATCGAACTCATACGGAAGTAGATTAAGCTTCTTAGTGCAGTGCTTTAACCCGCTGTGCCACCAGGGAGGGCCAGGAGGACCAGTTTTTATGCTTAGTAATGACTACCACATGCACCACGTAAGGTCTCATTTTCATACTACAGTAGCCCATTTTATTCTTTAAGAATGTGTGAGGTAGCAGTATTATGCCTGTTTTTAAATGGAAACTTAGGTGCAAAGAGATTAGTCATGACAAAGGATATAGCTCTTGAATGAAGTAGAACATGAGTACAAGTCCCAAGTCCATGTCACAAACCTGTGTACCTCAAAGAGCCACTGGAAGAGCTCTTAATCCCTCCAGACCAGCCTCTTACGACAAGCCCACATTTGGTTCTTATGGGCAAATCACAATTCTATGGAGTTTCATTTTCACAGACAATAAGGACCAATT
Organism: Condylura cristata; assembly: GCF_000260355.1. Lineage (NCBI taxonomy): Eukaryota > Metazoa > Chordata > Mammalia > Eulipotyphla > Talpidae > Condylura > Condylura cristata. The sequence goes on along the minus strand of NW_004567107.1, from coordinate 34,703,053 downwards.
CGCTAATAATTTACTTAATGGATTACAAATAGTTCTAAAAATATTATATTCAGATATTAAAATTAGCAAGTTACTAAGTAGTTGACAGGTAGCTCAAATTCATTACTTCATAAAGAATTCAGGCTAACATGGATTAAAAAGTTGCCACCTTTCATATGAAAACACATGGATATTTGGAAATCCACCAAAAGGCAGGAAAGGATGGGCTAGGCACATGCTGAGTTCTATCTTGCTTAACTGCGCTACAGTTTCAGAAGGTAAGGAGCACTGTCCTATCCATCATGCTAATGTGGAAAAGAAAGGATGTGTGTAATGGTTCATTTGGGCTGCTGCAGCCAAGTATCCTAGACTGGGTGACATAAGCCACAGAAGTTTGTTTCTCACAATTCTGGAGGCTGAAAGTCTGCACTGAATGTGTGAGCATGGTCAGGCTCTGGCAAGGACCTCCTCGGGTTTGCAAACTCTGAGCTTCTATTGTTACCTCACATGACAGAAAAAGATCGCAAGCTAGCTCTCTGGTTTCTTCTAGAAGGGCACTAATTCCACTCCTGAGATCCCCCTCATGACTTCATGACCTTCTATAGACCTGCCTTATAATACCATCACCTACCAAGTTTGAAAAGACAAATATTTGTAAATATTTAGTCCATTTCGAGTTTAGTCCTTTGATGTGAATAGAACAGACCATGCTGGTATTGTTTTCCTATATTTGGAATGGAATCGAGCAAAAATAAGTTATTTTGTTTTTCTCATCATTATATAGGAGAAGATGTAATGATACAGGATAAAATGCTATGGTCTGACGCCCCTTTGTTGCTTTTTGAACTAAAGATCTAGCACCTGAAGTCAGGCAGGACACCATCAATACTAATGATTAGCTCTATCTTATGACTCACACTGATTCATTTTTTGGAGTAAATTTTATTTGATAGTTGAACCCTCTCTTGTTTCAAGGTATCCTAATGATTCTATTTTTTCATACCCTAAGCAATATAAATTCCTCAATGAGGCTCTGTAGTCTCTCTTCAGAAAATCAGAATAAGCACTTTTCTGAAACATACCTAAGGCAGCTGCGACTCCAACACATCACCCATCAACTGCCTTTAGCAAACAAAGATAATTTTTAGATTCCAAGCACTAACTATTCTTGGATCCATTAGCTGCAGGGGCATGGGTAAATTGGGTTATTCATTCCATGAGCATTTCTGTCAAAGAGTCGGCGATACATACTGTTCCTTATTTAGTGAAATGTTCCTGAAGCATTTATCCCCAACTCATCTGAGAAATTCTTTAGCTGATGGGATACAGTTCTTAATTTTCAAGCGCAAGACAATAATTCAATGTTTATTCCTCCAGATCATGCAATTATTATTTGTTAGTAAGTGTGGTGATGTTAAATAGCAATTATTTCTACTTGGCGATTTTATCTCAGCCCAGGGAAAAAACGTCTAAATGGGGTAGGATAAGAAGTCTTTTAAGTCTTTGATATGACATTTATCACTGAAAATTCCCCAGGCTTTGTTGACCTCCAAAGCTGCAATATTTTGATAATGCTTTTCAAGCAGTTTGAAAATAACTTTAATTTACCACTTAATAGTGCTTAAGACAGCTACTTGAACACCTAATAAGTATTAAGGATACAAAACAAAATATAAATAAGATGGAAGGGCAGATGGTACCACATTCACTAAATTGTATCCACATTCAGTATTTTACCCTTTGATCTGACAAAATGGGGTAAACCTCCAACTTTTATACATTAACCTTTGAAGTCTAGAAAGCTAAAAGAGAGAAATTGTCATAAGCACATATTTCTCTCTGCTCCTATATTATTCAGAGAGATTGGGATTTAAATTTTTTATTCAATCCTTAAACGACATTCTCCATAAAGTATAACCAAGGCACTAATGATAAAAGTAAAAAAAATAACAATGAAGATGCCAACCAGCCTAATGTCCTGATTAAAGGTAGAAAGAGAAAATAAGTGACATTCATTCCTTATGCAGACACATATTTATGACACAGTAAAGTTTCATGAGGACTTAGACGGTACTGTTAGTCAGCAACCTATGAACCAGAGTGTCCCCTAGACAGACATTCTGTGGAATTAACATCAACAGTGACATGCTCTATTTTCCACTGTGTGGATTGTCTGTCCACCACAGTCAATCAAATGGCAGATTACCCAGCATACCTCTGCTCCTTAGAAATAGAGAGGGAAAAGCTTGCATAATATGCAGTTTGTGTGATTTTCAGGGATCAGGTAGCTCTTCTGAGATAATGGGACCAAGAAAAGCAAGCTTTGGGGACTTCTTCAAATAGAGGAAACAAACAATACTTAATATTTTAACGATAAAAGGTACGTCTTTTTTGAAGTGCCTATGTGAGTCTATATATTCAGTTGTGATTTGTAGTGATGCGTTTAAATGCCAAAACAGAATGGATCAACCATTATTAACTGCATGATCTATGCTATTGTTCTCAACCTTTAGCAGTCATCAGAATCAGCTGGAAGGCTTCTTAAAATGCACATTGCTAAATGGAGGGGCACCAATGGACTGTGGTGAAGGATCAAGGGTGCTTTGGTGGTGGGTGTGGTGAGGTATCACACATAAGGAGAGGCATGAACCTAGTACCCGGAATCATGTACAACATAGCAAGCCACTGTTAGCTCAATAAAAATAAGACAATTTAAAAACTAAGAAAACGCATATTGCTAGAGTGTTTACTCCTAGAGTTTCTGGAGCACACTTTAACAGATCAAGGTGGGTTTGAGAAGTATCTAACAAGAACAGGGTTCCTGGACAGTAACATTAATACTGCTTATCAGTGGACCACACATTGAGATCACTACTCTAAGGTTCTATTCCTTGTGCCTCCTGTGCTTCAGTTTCTTCAGTTACTTGAGAGCACTAATAGCTATCTCCCACAGTAATATTAAGTAAATGATTGTGTCTTTAAATCTCTTAACACATGCCTGGCATATACTAATTTTTCAGTCCATATTAGCTGCTATGAATGTTTAATTCTATGGACCCTGGAGACCTGTGAAAATGAAAATGGGAATGACTTCACATAGTTGCCTTTGATTGCTTTTCTGGAATTTTTGTTCTTAACTTTAAATCACACTAATCTTCTGTTTTCACTTTTGATTTAGAAATGAAATGTTTTGTTCTGCAAGGATGCTAAGTGTGCATTTAGCTTGGCAACCTGTGATTTGATTATGTAGTTCCACATTCTTCACTTGTTTCTCACTCTGTTCAGTAAAATATTTGTAATTTTGTTTGGCTGTAAGAGGCCATAAGATGTCCCAGGATGAGTGAAGGGAAAGAACCGTGTACAGTTCTACCTTGGAAGATGCTTAAGGGACAGATTTGTCCCCACTAATGCAAATTTGGACTATACAAAGGGATAATGCTACCATTCATAGGCTTTGGACATTTTTAAGTAAATTTACTGTATCTAGTTAAGTTGTCTCTTGGTGAATATGTCCCTTAGAAGATACAAAATGAGAAACTCATCTTTTGCTGATTTTGAAACAAAATTGAGTTGGTTTAGCACTAATGACTATACCTGAATTCCTTCTGACAGGATTGCCTGGTTCCCATCTAAATTAGGATATATTGTTGGTTACTTTGTACAAAAAAGAAAAAAAAAGAATAGAACCTAAACAATAGCCATAAATCTAGGGTTAAAAATCATTTATATATATAAAAATAATAATTTATATTTTTCCCTTGATGATCACAATGGAAAACCTCTTGAGAGGTGGGAATTCTGAGCTAGGAAATTCTGAGCCAGCATCCGTGAAGCCCCTCTAAGAGTGTATAATGGAGGTCTCAGGCGCAGCAGCTTATAGCCATGTGTCCTGGATTAAAACAATCAGTACTCTTCCTGTGATGTTGCATATTCAGCAACATGCAAAATTACAGTTGTCTCCCATGGCACCGTAACAGTAGTCTTCATTATGTATAGGCTTATGAAGGAGTTTATCTGATGTTAACTTCCAAGCTGAGATACCTTGGGAAACATTCTTGTGGTATAAATTTCTTTGAGTATTTTTGAGACTGATGTCTCCTCCACTCGAGAGAATGGCTTTCAGGATGGAAGGAGGTAGAATTTTAATATTTCTTCATTCAGCAAATACATGTTCATTCAGCTAATGATGAGAATTATTAAGGCAGAAATGAGGTTCACCACTGGATGGGGTTACCAGCATGAGGTTTGACACTTTAAATATGCAAAAGTCTCCAGGTAAATGATATATTGGGGATTACAGATGTGTTTCTTTTTTAATGGTAATCTAAGATTCCTGGTGACCTGAATGAAATTCATAAATAAATAAAATGTGTCACATTAAAAAGCAGGCAAAGAAAGATAAATTATACTAGAAAAGCATTTTTATTATAAACATATAGATTGGTATGTTTTAGATGTATCTAGATACATAAATATCCAGGCATATATATGTGGGTGGGTGTGTGTGGGTGTGTGTGTATTTTATATACATATACATACACACACACACACACACACACACACACACATATATCCAGGCATAGATATATATAGATATATACACACACACACACACACATATAAGTATATATGTATAAAATATATACATATATACATATAAATGTGTAAAATATATACATTGTGTATAAAATATGTACACACTTATATGTATATGCATATATATGCCTAGATATACACACACACACACACACACACACATATGCACACACATATGCATCATAGATACCCAATAGCAAGACCTTAGACCAATTTATTGACTAAAGCCATAACACTAAGGAGATGAAGTGTTATCACTGTCAGTCCTCTTAAGCACACCAAGTTAAATGATGTCAAACTTACCATACAGGACTGACTTTTTCCCTTTCCACTTTTTTTTTTTTAAGATTTATTTATTTATGCATATAGAACTGGGATACAGGCCAGAGATGCAGAGGGTGAGAGGATTCTCCATAGACAGAGAGGGGAGCAGAACAGGCAGATCTACTGAAATACACTGCTGAGCGGAGCAGCGGGCCGGCCAGGAGAGGTTTGCCTCGCCATGTGGATCTCCTCCAAGGCAGTCAGGAATCGAACTCATGCGGAAGTGGCTTAAGCTTCTTAGTGCTGTGCTTTAACCCGCTGCGCCACCAGGGAGGGCCCCCCTTCCACTTTTTAAAATTGTAATTTTTTTCATTGAGGAAGCATTGGTTTACAACACTGTATATTATTTGAGAAATAGGTTCACAGTTTTACAAATGTATGTTAACACAAACACACCAATAATTCTCAGCCATAGTCCATTGTGTTGTGTTAATTGTTTTTACTAGATTGATAAGACCAATAGAACAACACAGACATTGTATTTTTATTTCAGCAAGGCTTGTGGGCATACTACAGATACATACGTTTCAGGAAATCATATTGATTGACTAGCAGAAGAATGAAGAGGTAAAATAGTCTTGTGAAATGTTAAACCTCTCATCATTGAACATAACCAAACAGATTATAGATGAGAATCACTGGTCTCTTCCTCTCCCTACAGAGTAGACATATATATGGAAAGGTCCCCAAGGAAAAATATTAAACTCAGTTACTAGAATAGCATAAGGACTCAACAAATAAATATTTATTAATGGCCAAATGCGAAAATTCCAAAGGTGACTCACTTTCGGCCATTTTCTGATATTCAAGTCTCATTTTTTTTGTTGAATAACTTTACCCTATGATACTAGGGAAGTTTCAGGTAAGCATCATATACATCAATATGTTTATACTGCAGATGTCAACTCTTCATTAGTTTATGTTTCTTCTGAGTCAAATAATGTTTGTTTAATGCCACAAATATTAAAGGAAAAACAACGAAGAAAATAAAAAGATCAGTTGTTGGTAGGGAAAGTGGAGAAGAGGCTGTGGAGAGGTTGGTGGAGAGGAACAGACAAAGAACAGAGGATTCTTAGGTCAGTGAAAATATTTTGTATATTATAATTATAGGTACATGTCATTATATATTTGCCCATACATATAGAATATACAACATCAAGAGTGAACCCTATATAAATGTTGGGTTCTGAGTGATTATGCATTGATATAGATTCATCCTTATTAAAAATATATATATATATTGTACCATTCTGGTGAGTGTTGCTGATAATGAGGGAGGCTGAGCATGTATCTGAATAGGATATATGTGAAAAATACCCTACCTGTCAAATTTGTTATAAATGTAAAACTATTCGAAAATAATGTCTAAATAATTCAGCACTTTTATACAAATTAAAAACTTGTTCCTGAATGTCAACTTTATATGTTTTTATCAATCTGACTCATATAATGAAAGGAATCTATTTTACACAACACTGGGAGTTAATACTGTTAATTTTCTGAAAGTTTAAAATCTGACACATGGAAATGAAGGTTAGGAATGTGTTAGTAAATGAGCAACCAGTGCTCAAGATATCCATCATTTGAATTTGGGTCCTATTACTAAATCCATCCAGTGAGAACATGGTTAGTTTCTGTTTTCCACTCTATTATCTATATAATTTTCCCTTGAATGGAAAATAGTAGGAACACTATAAGGGAAATGTTTGGACATGTAAATGACTTTCATAAAATGGGTCTGAACCAAAGTTAAAATATTCACAAGTTCAGTTACCAGAATAATTGAGCTACTGATTGAGCTCAATAATCACTACTCTACATTGCATCAAAATTAAACTGCTAAAGTTTCTTAAATGGATTGTACAAGATAAGTGTTCAACAGTATAAAAGATAAATTTACAAAACCATCAACAGAGTAACCATTCCTTTAGCCTTCTGGCGAATATATACTTTTGACTACATGATAAGTATATATTACATTTTTCTAAGTATCCTTCAGAAACCTCATTTTATAAATGCAATTATGAAAGAACAAAATGTTGTAACTGAAGAAACACTTTTCACTACCTACTTGTCAATTTAACTGAAAGATGCCATTTGAAGACCACGTCCATGAAGACAAGGACTAATTCAACTTTCTTCCTAGTCTATTCTCATCCACTGATTCTAAGGGAATTTAATGTCACTGCTGTACATTTTGTGCACTAGGACATTAGCCTTTATGCTTTCTCAAAATCATATGCCTAAGTTGACCTTATAAGATATGTATAACAAACAAAATAGTAATTATTTCCCTCTTTTACAAATAAAGAAGTTGATTCTGAGAGGTTAACTTATTTCCCAAAAAGTACATAACTGAAAAGTGGAAAACAGAGCCTTGTTCTGATTCTGACCTGTGCTTGTTCTTCTCTTTCTTTCCTCATTTGTTGACCCTAAGATATATATGAATATTTAAATTCTGATTTTATTCAGATGATAAATTGATAAATGGATGCACACTCCTATGTAAAGACTTTAGGAGAAGAATTTTCCTAGTGGTTTGGAATTTTTTACAAGAATACTGATTAGCTAGAGATACATTTAATGAATGTGTACTCTGTTCAGGTTGCTGCAACAAAGTCCATATACTTGGTATCATACAAACAATAAAAATTTATTTCTCACATGTCTGAGGTGTGAAGTCTGAAATCAGGGTGCCAGCATTGTAAGGTCCTGGTGGAAGCCCACTTACGGGTTGCAGACTGTCAAATAAAGGAGCGAGAGAGCTCTTGTATGTAGGAGCACCAATCCGATTCATGAGACTCCACCCTGGTGACCTAACGTCTCCCTAGGGCCATTGTCATAATAGAATATTTGGAGCTAAAGTCTCAAGATATAAACTGGGGGAATGTGAACATTCAGTCCATAACTCTTACCATCCTCTAGATACTGTTTTCAGTTCCTTATATGGGTTTTTTCCTTGAACTATTTAAATGGCATAAGAAATTCTGTGAGATGGGTGATACTGTTATTACTGCCATCTCACTGCAGTAGAAATTGTGGCACAGAAGAGTGAAGAAACTTTCTACAATCACGTATCTGCTAAATAGTAAATCCCACACTTTTATTCAGTCACTAAAACTCTAGAACAAGTAGAATTATCAACTGTGGGCTATTTTGTTCCCCCAGGAAAATGTGGCAATATTTAGAGACCTTTAAGGTTTTCACATAGTAGCATCTCGTGGCTAGAGTTCAAGGGTGTGTACAATACACAGAACTATCCAGTTCTAAATATCAGTAACAAAAAGGCTGAACTTGACCCTCCCTTTCAGCATTTCTCTGTACTATTCTACCATTGAATTTGAACAGAATCATGGAAATAACAAATATGACATCTGACATTACTGATAATTAATTCTGACCAGCTTTAATAGCATACCTCTTTCTCATGGCAATGTTGATAATGATAGATTACAACGGTAAATTCATCATGGTAGCTTCAGTAAAATAAAACTGACTAGTCTCACCTCAAAAAATTCTTGCTGAAATGGTCTGCACTAAATTTTCAAGAAATCAGGTATTTTTTAAAAGGTCCCCAAGTATTTTCAGGTACTGCCAAGTTTTAAGAAACTTAAATGAAAAAGAGTGGCAGTTTTTAGAGTATGGAACACTTTCTAATCCCACTAAAATAGCATCATAGCAAGGATGCACAGTTGTCGAGTGCTTGTTTTGTGCCTTACACTCTGCTGAACACTTAACAGGAATTATCTCGTGTTAAATCTTTCTACACGTCTATCAGGTAGGTGTTCTTAGGGGCATTTTATAAATGGTAAAACTGAGACATCAGAAAATTGAGTAACTTGTCTGGATTACAAAACCTCTATGTAACAGAGCTGCAAATAAACTCGAACTCCTCCTGATTGGGAAACCCATGCTGTAGACCAGGGGCCATGCATCCAAACCACCTGGAGAGCTTGTGAAAATATAAATTGTTGAAATGCACACACACACACAGTTTCTTATTCAGTAGGTCTGGAGTGGGCCCTGAGAATTAGCCTTTCTAACATATTCACAGTAGATTTGCTGGTCCTGGCAGCAGGACTTGGATAACCATGGTGCTAAAGAGGGACAATTTCTTGTACAAACAAGTTATCTATCTTTTATGGCATTTCTTTCGTTCTAGAGGTTTCATCTCTCATTTCCCCCTTGAATCTTAGAAGATTTGTTTTTAAAGATTTAGTTATTTATGCATACAGAACTGGGGTACAGGCCAGAGGTGCAGGGGCGGTGAGAGGATTCACCAGAGACAGAATAGAGAGCAGGACAGGCAGATTGACAAAGTACACTATTGAGGGAAGAAGCAGGGGTCAGAGAGGTCTGTGATGCCATGTGGATCAGCTCTGGAGTGGGGATTGAACTCATGCTAAAGTGGCTTTAGCTTCTTAGTGCTGTGCTTTAACCCGCTACGCTACCAGGGAGGACCGATTTTTTTTTTTTTTTAAGAATTTTTTTGTCCGTTTAACTTAACTTCTGATACTAGAACAGTCTAAGTACCACATTGATGTGAAAAGTACATGATAGCTGTGGCCTATAATCGCGCGGGGTCAAGAGAGAGCCATCCAACGAGGGAAAGCTACTGGCTTTCGACTCTGACGGTAATTCTCCAAAGCAAGGGAAAGTAAATCTACCAACAAGATAGAGAAAAAGGCATAAACCAATGAGACTATAGTCCAAAGTGGCAGTTAGATGCCAAAGAGGATGAAGGCAAAATATTTTGTTAAGGAAGAGAAAATACGAACAGTATGTTTTTGTTCCAACTCCCTGTTCCTATACTTAGAACCAACTATGATTAAAGAAAAAACCAAGACTCAGGAACTGTTTGTCTTAACCTTCCCTCATTTTTACTAACTGTCGGCAAACAAGCATGCAAACACATCCCAATAGTAGGAGTAAGCAGTGAAACCCCTGGAGTCCCAGGCTGCCATTGGTAGGCACACACTCACCCATTGGTGGGCTCCACGCAGGGCACTGAATCTGTTAGGCACTTGGACACACAAAGTGAGGGTTTCATGCCTGAAGAGCTTACAGTGAAGGAGAATGTTACTCTGTGAGCCCGCGTAATGAGGAGCACCGGGACCACTGAGTGGTGGACGCACACCAAACGCGTGGTGAGGCTCAGAAAATTCTGCAGGTGCTGAGAGTTGAGCTGGGTCTTAAGAATCTAGCAGCAGCTGGTGGTTCCATATAATGGAGAAAGGCCTACAGGAGGGCCAAGGAAGAGAGGTGCCATGAGAAAGACAACTGAGGACAAAATGTGAAGGTGAGGCCCTGCCTGGTGGCGCAGTGGGTTAAAGCACAGCACTGAGAATCTAAAAGCCGCTTCCGCCTGAGTTCGATTCCCGCCTGCCCCGGAGGTGACCACATGGCGTGGCAGACCTCTCCTGACCCGCCCGCTGCTCCCTCAGCAGTGTACTTCGTGGATCTGCCTGTTCTGTTCCCCACTCTGTCTCTGGTGAAGCCTCTCACCGCCCCTGAGCCTCTGGCCTGTACCCAGTTCTGTATGCACAAATAAAAAAAAAAAATGTGAAGGTGAATGGATGCTTTTGGCCCTGGACCACAGCCAGAACACAGAGCTGTCTTTCATTGTGAAAATCAAGCTAAGGAGAAGGCTGGGCTCACCTCTAGATGGCTAAAAATTTTTTAATTAAAAAAAAAAAAAAGATGTGTTAAAATTGTAACTTTAGGGTCCTCCCTGGTGGTGCCGTGGGTTGAAGTGCAGTACTATGAAGCTATCTACCTATCTACAGCCACTGCAATACATCCCCAGCTCCAGAGGTGACCCATATGGTTGGCAGACCTCTTCTTACCCACCCGCTGCTCCCCTCAGCAGTGTACTTCATCAGTCTGTCTGTTCTGCTCCCCCCTCTGTCTCTGGTGAATCCTCTCACCCTCCCCCGCACCTCTGACCCGTATCCCAGTTCTGTATGCATAATAAATAAACTTTTAACCAAAAAAAAAGTAACTTTAGATAAATTCCAGTCATTTTTTTCTTTCCTAACTTAAGCCCCTTACGCAGGGTAGATAACCTCCTACTCCTCTATGCTTGTGCTCCTGTCTCCAAGCTGCTCTTTGTTTCCAGGGAGACAGGAGTGCTGGTGCATCAAGATGATTTCTTTGTTTCCCATTTCCTGATTGGCCAAGCAGGAGTCAGATTGGTTTTTCCATTGCTCACGAGCCTTTAAGAGATCTACATTTGCTAGCCTTGGATTTGGCCTCCAGTCCCCAATGATTGGTGCCTATAAATTTTGTCCCATGCAAGGAAGAAATTAACAACCTTTAAATAATTCACAGGTAAAAATTATTTCTTACATTTAAACTATAATGCATGAAACATTCTATAGCCTCCAAATATAACCCATTTCTGTTCCCAATAAGAATGGTTAAATGATTTGCTTACTTATTCATTACCACAAATTTTCTAAAAATATTAATTCTAGTATTATACAGAAAACTTTAGAAAAGGCAGACTTTAAACAGGATTAAATCCATAGGATTTGAATATATACATATCAAAGTATGAACTTTATCATGTTTGTTTCCCTGTGGTTAGTACAAAAAATATTAATTATTAACTTATAATTAATATCAACTGAGTAAACAAATGAAAGCTAGAGTCAACAGCAAAAATGTGTGTCTCAGAGAAAGACAGGCAGATTCATTTTCAAATATAGTTACTGAATTTCTAACACTGCTTTAAGGACTTTTGCATTTATTCTTCATATAATTCTAGTTGGTAGGTGCTATGATCTTATTTCAAAAATATGTAGCCTAAGGCACAGAAAAATTTAAGTAACTTATCCAAGAATTCAAAGATGTTCTAATTCAAAATCCAGGATTCACTCCTCATTTTTCACAAATTTACCCAGTCATAGCAAATACTGGAATACTTTTTGTATATCTTCTCAGGCACCTCCTTTGAAGTTATTCACCCAGTCGTTGGTGGGGGTCAGGAATCTATGTATTTAACATACACCTTTGACAATTCTAAGAAACATTCCAAAGGTCTTCAGTCCTAGCTGGGTTCAGCTACACCATCCTGGGAAACACCTTTCCATCCTTTGCCTTTCTTCCCACTGAAAGACAATTCTACCACTGTGTAGACCAAGGAAAAGTGGAGATAATTCAAAAGAGAAAGAGAAGGGAAGGAGCTCCGGAAGCCATTTGGACAAGTGACTGAGAGAAAAAAAAAAAAAGCAAATTACCAAAAGTGGTAGGGAGACATGAGGGGTCGAGAAAAAATTTAGATAATCATCACTGAAACCTTTAGAAACTTGAAGCAAACATTAAATAAAGCGGACATTCCTATTCTTTATCCCCATGGCATGCCATAAGCTTGGTCTGGGTCTCAGTGTGGAAACATGTAAATGCTATCATGATGCCTCCCAGGACTAGAGAGATGTAAAATACTCCAAATATAATTTCTTTAATTAAATTTATTCCTTTTCTCATGTCATTGTTTATATGTGGACAGTACTTGACTGCACCCACCAGGTATAGTCCCCATATTTCTCCACCACCATAGCACCTGTGATTCTTTCCAGAGTTCCTGTGCTCTTCCTTCTTCTGTCTGACCCCTCTCCCTTTCCTGCTGTGTGTCTCAGATCTATCGTCAGCCTGCAAGTTTTCTTTTCTTGAGAGCCAGAACTCCCAGATACCTTAAAGGTAACATTTCCTGAAAGCACTTTACTCTCTCCTAACGAACAAACTCTTTTCCGTGGACATTAGGGCAATTTTTACATAGTCATATTTATCCTTTCTAGTGACAGGAGTTGAGGATAGAAATGTCTGTGTGTCCCCATCATTCTTATTTTACAAGTGGGAGCACTGAGGCACGCTGAGGGAATAGTCTCAGAGTAAAAGTCTGGTGACCCAACTTGTGTTAAGTCCCCAAGTGGGTTCCCATTTGTTGTCACTGCTCCTGCAAGGAGTGAGCATTTTGTCCGACTGTAAATGCTTGTGTGTTCTGCTAATCACTCCATAGACAAAGTGAAAGTGATCCAATATTGGGGAAAACAGGAACACAGTAATACCTCTTCATGCTCCTTCATTCCTAGACCTCCATAAACGGGTCAGAAGTAATTGAAATAAACCAATTCTGAGGAAATTTATGTTGTATTTTCATAATCACAGAGATGACTCCTGTTACATGGTACATACCTATCAGATCTGCTTCCAATAAGATGAAAACAAAGGAGAATTGAAGTGCAGAATTGTATATATCTATACCAATCGGGGTGGGGGGAGTAGAGAATGATGTTTTAAAGGGCTGGTTGTGATTTAGCAAATGCGGCATTCCTCAGTGAGTAAGTGGTATCAAAAAGAAAAGCCAATAGTCTCCCCCCTCCTTCTTTGCCTGAACAGCCCTTCACCCTTACTTAATGAAATGGAACAGTTGATGCCTTTAACTCCTCTTTTATTTAATCTCATTAATGCAGTCTGTTGGGATTCTAGTTGTGGGGTAACATAGGGCAGTCGTCAGTCCTCTAGTGAAAAGTGCAATATTTTTCAGTGAGGCTTTTAATTGCTACGCCAAAATGTGTGAGAACGAGCTCAAAACTAAAGCTGATGCCACTGGTGAGTCTAACATTTTCTTCTCTCTTTTGATGCTTAACTATGTAAACTATCCCAGGGGCAAGGAAGCAAGGATTTATAAGCTCTCAACAAAATTAATTGATGAGGAGGTATGAGGACAATAAATATTTTCTGACTTGAGTATATATCATAAATAAGTCACTCCGGCTGAATTTTACACAGAAGAAGATATTTCTGTTTAAATATTCTCATATCCTGCAGGGAATTGTCAGATGCTTAAGTTTGGAGGTTGAGCTCCAAGAGTCATCTCCCACATCACACTAACATCAGGTTAACAGTATGAGGATCCTTGTCACAATTTGGTAGCTTTGATTTTAGTCATTTTACCATTGCTACATTGTATGATGACACTTTTCTCATTTACAATTTCTTTTTAATATTCAGTTTTAAGAATATGTAAGAAATCTATTTTCTTTTTCATATGTAAAAAATCTATTTTCAAAAATGATTTCTCATTGGTGAGCAATCAGGTAAATTCTATATGCAGGCTTACAGGATTTGTTTTAAGACTATTTCTGGACAAAATGATGCATGATTTACTGACACTTTTTTGTTAGTATTAGATAGTGGACAACAACAGTTGGAAATTTTAAAATTTAAATTGATATCAATTGTTTTTTCAAATAATATATATCCTACAGTTGTGCAAAAAAAGTTACTAATAAAACTAAATGCATTTAATTATTATATAAGCTTAAAATTTTATTTTCCCACAATGCTTAAGACTTTCTGTTGCTTGTATTTCTAGGAAGGAATAAATATTACAGTGCAATTATTTGCTGATTTCAAAATACAGGGCTTACTGGTGAAATAAGCCATTACCAGTGGATTGTAATTCTGACATCAGTGGAGTCTTTATGCAACCATTTATCCTTACTACTGACAGATTTACTCAAGATATTGTTGCTATTGTTGTTTAGAAATTAGTAACACTGGACATTTAATACTTAATCCTCTTTGGGTCTGATTTACAATTAACAGAGTGCTCACTCGTGAACATAAATATTTCTTTCTTCACTGAATTGGCATTAAAAGAGCCCATGAATTTGCCTTCTGTTGTAAAATCATATAATACATACTGTTTGGTTTTAGGATGAGTACACACATACACACACACACACACATATTCAACTCATTTTTAAAATGAGCTAAAAGAACAAATTTCTCTTTTCACTTTGCAAAGAGAACCAGATATTTTCTTTTTCTTTTTAAATTGTGGTGGAATTTAAAAGAATATCCTCAGATAAAGCCATAGCTTTTTAAGACATTACAATAGAATGTTTGGTACCTCACTTGCAGTTTCTGGTTTTCACCATCTTTTCTATTATTTCCCACACAAATAAATACCTCTATGACTTTAGAAGTCAGACTTCTAAAGAAAAAAAAATACAAAACAATACCTTTCCTGCCATTTCAGAACAATTGGTAGCCATCGAAATGCCTTTGGTCAAAATGAATGTGAAAGTGACTGGCTAACAAGTGGGAAAACCATAAAGATTGGCAGTAGATGTTACTATGAACTATCAAACAAGGATACATACACTTTCTGCTTGTAAAAAAAGTTCAGAAAGAGAAACTTGTACAAACAGAAGTTTAAAATCACATTATCTGCTTTTCTTACTTGGTCCCCTGTTGCTACAACAACTTCACCACTTACATAAACTCTGAATAAAGCTGTCAGGGATTATGCGCAGCATGCTGGATCTCATGAGCTCAGAAAGAAGATAACTCAGGTCCCACAATATTTAGGATTATGCTGGTAATCTCTTTAGGGAAAGTGTGCAGTATCAGCAGAATAGGCGCTTCAGTCTTCCAGAGAGCTGTACTCTAATAATTCTGTATTTGATGGATAACTAGCCATTTGCCTACAGTGACATAGGACCTTTGTGACATGTAGTGTAAAGTGAAATTATGAGAGACCTACCACTTCTGTAATGCCATCTTAAATGATCATTTTACCCCTAAAATAATTCTTGGCATGTGCCAATGAGAATACTTTCTTTTAAAATCTGTATGTCTTCTTTTTTGAAAAGGTATATCTTTGCAAGGATGAACTTAATAAATGCAAACATGTCTTTCTCCAACCTTTGAAATCATTCTTGTTTCTAGAAATAAAATAAGAATTAAGATTATCCTTTCATCTAATTTCTTTTCACAACTCAATGCTAAAACAATGGGACTGAATTGCAAGTTTTCTAGAACATAAGTGAGATAATAATGTAATTCTCATTGCAAAAACTCACATTATGTTTAGATACTATAATACTATCTCTGTTAAAAAGGAAATCAGGCCCTCCCTGGTGGCACAGCTGGTTAAAGCACAGCACCAAGAAGCTAAAGCCACTTCCGCATGAGTTCGATTCCCACCTACCCCGGAGGTGACCACATGGCGTGGCAGACCTCTCCTGACCCGCCCGCTGCTCCCCTCAGCAGTGTACTTCGTGGATCTGCCTGTTCTGCTCCCAGCTCTGTCTCTGGTGAAGCCTCTCGCCGGCCCTGAGCCTCTGGCCTGTACTCCAGTTCTGTATGAACAAATAAATCTTTAAAAAAAAAAAAAGGAAATCAAAACACTTGCAGATAATACAAAAAATAAATTCCTAAACTTGAGTTCTTATAGAATAGTATGTTATTGTGTTGTTATATGTCCAGTGTATTCTCCCAGAAGTAAAAACTCCCTAATGCCATGCGGAATGCCTTCATATACTACTGCCCCAAATTTTCTTTCTTATGACATAGGAATGATTTGGGATTCTGGCAGTTAATTGTTCTTTTTTTCCATTTCATTTTCTCTTTCCCTCATCTTTTCCTTTCCTTCCCCTTTCTCCTCTTCCCCCTCCTTCTCCTCAACCACTGCCTCCTCCTCCCCCTCCTCCTTCACCACCATATCTTAGAGCACAGTGAACAGTAGGTTAAACCATGTGAAATCACAAATATTAACTAGTTTTTTGCCCAGAAAGATTGCAGTTTCATATGGTTGAACCTGGCATGGTGGATAACCAGATAAAAGCATGCTGGTTTGCTAATTCCACATCAGTTTATTACTATTCACATTCATTTAACCACATTAGCTAGGTTCTAAAGTAAATTCAAATACAACCTGGAATTTTACTGTAATAATTGTATTTTCCTTTCAGCCTATAGTCACCAATTTCAGGTTTGCCCTCTCTCTAGATCTATGCTGCATGAAGTCCTGTTCAATCTCTTTTTCCACTGTTTTATTGAGGTAACATTGGTTTACAATGTGTTTGCTCAATTTCTGAGATTAGATGCAAAAGCCACCTTATCTGCCAAACTTTCCCAGCTTCCCTACCCCAGTTGAAGTCAGTGTCTTCCTCTCCCAGGCTCGTATGGTATTCCTCTGCGTCATCCCAGTAGTCAACTTGCTTAGACTACTGTGGGGCTGTCCAATCACAGTATTCATTTTGAAGATAAGAACTTGGTTTTGTATACATAGGTGGCCAAATGTTTGCTGATTGCGTTAAGGTAGTCTTTACTGGTCGTGGCTGAGTGGTCTCAAATGATCCTCATTAATTCCATTAAGAGAAGCACATTTGTGTAAGGATAAGTACCTGCATTTCCTTCAAGCACCAAGGCAATGCCAACACTGCCTAGGAGGACCAAACTTTGAGTAACAATTCTCTGAGTAGCATGATGATAGATGAGAAGAATGAGTATCCTTCAGAGTGCTAACCTTGGCGGTAGCCACCCTTCCTCCATGAGATAGGGTAGCTTTCCAACCCTCTCATTTTCAGAATTACCATGAATAGTTGAAATGAGTTCATTTCTGTTTCAAACATTGTTTGATCTCCCTATCTCAACCAAAAGAAGTAAACTTTGTGCTTTTTCATCTGTTAAATAGAAAAACTATTTTTAAAAATATTCTCCTAAAGATTCTTTTTTCCCCCCTCATTGACTATCTGGAGCTTCCCTTAGTGGCCAAAATCCCAAGTCTGTGTCCACAGAAGAGGGAGGACCCACAATCACATGGGGCTGTACCTGAAGAAGACTCAGATGCAGCTGCCATCACTAGCCCTGCAGAGGAAGCCTGGTACACTGGACATTAATTACAGCAATGCAAAATGTTTCTGTGAAGACACTGGCATCTCTTTCTTCTGATTTGTCAATTCATGACCTTAGGTTTTTTTAATAACTAACCCTTCATTTGTCCTAATGCCCTTTGAACAAAAGGGAAACACCTAAAAGACAACAGAATTACTTTTCCAGATCTGCAAAGCTTAAAATTTCCCTTATTTCCAGGGAAGTTGAACATTTCATCAATTCTCAGAGTAATTACAACTATGATCACTTGACTCAAGCTTGAATGATGTACTGGGCAGGCTTACTAAAAGGCAAATTCTGGTTCAGTTGGTCTTGAGAGAGTCTTGATAGCCTGCATTGCTGACATGCTCCCAGATGATACAATTCAACTGGTGTAGGAGCCTGAATGATGTCAAATCTTTTACACACATTAGCCCATAACTAAAACTTTGATAAGATGGGATGTGTTTAATGAGATGAATTCATAAAATAAGAGTTTAAAACCAATGTGACTTCCCAAGGTGATTTACTTTGTCTCCAAGGGGAATATTTAATTTATTATAAGTAATTGCTATTAATAACAATATTAACTGCTCTCATTGTTCTTCGTTGGCCCATTCTTTATGGTTTCAGTTCTCCAGGAATTTTAAGTAGTCAAGGAACTCCTTGGAGGTAAATGCTCATATCTAAAAGATAAATCAACTTCCTTCATGATGTTCTATGATCTGTGCCTTTAAAAAATTGGTTTATGCTATTATCACAATAGTAACTTTTTCATATTCTAGCTTCCAATGCTATATAGTTTAGGGGTTATATAGGTATAATTATTAGCTTTTGGTCACTCAGAAGCTGTGAAATGGATAAACTCAGTGTCATGTAGAACCACCACTTAGAAAATTACAGAGAAGAGTTTAAGAAGGATAGGAGATCCTAAATGCTGATTACTGTAATGGCATTATTAGCACTGAATTCCATGCACTATACCTGGTATTTAAGCAGGAAGCTGTGACTAACATGCTAAGTCCCCTGATGAACACAAGCCTGAAATCTTTTTAATATCACTACCTAGCATGATATAAGGACAAAAGCTCAGGCTTTTACTTTCCCCCCCAAGGGTAGCAATTTTCCACACTTCCATCCCACCCAAATCTTGGGGCTAATTGTTGATAAATCAAAGTTACAGTGGAACCAGATCTCAGGAGTACAGGTTTAATCTTTTGGGTTTGTTATTATGTGGCATCAGAAGATGTTGTGTCTAAGAGAGGTAGATACTTATCAGTCCTCGGTGACAGAAGGAAAGGGTACAGACAGGGATTTTAACTTGAGGTCTTTTAACTTGAAGAATGATAGATGAGATTCAATTTGGGTAGATGACATGCAACTTGGGATACTGAGATCCTTGCAGAAAGATTTTTAACAAGGTTAATAATTATTTTGGGGGACTTCTATATGCGAAAATTGTGCTTCACTTATTGTGCAGAATAAAAGCTTCTTCTGCACTACCTGCCTTTAGTACAGCTGTATAATTGTAGGAAACAGATATAGGCAGGTATACCCAGTGTCTAGGGATGGAAGCTGCTGTAGACTGGATAGATGCTTCTTATTTTCCTTAATGCCAAAAAGAAGACGAGAAAACAAAACATGCTACATTACTGGCTGCTCAGGATTTTCACATTCTGACCTTGTTTCCTTTCTATTCCTTTGCAAGTGGTTTAGATACTACAGAGAACTTCTAATTCATAACTGCATTCATTTAGTTATCAATGGTAGTTTTATAATTATAATTTATACAGAATCACCTTTTCTAAAAAATATATACAAATATAACCACCCCAATTTCAAGATTCTGATATCTTCCCACACCAAATATGAAATATCAATATTGCTTAGAACCTCTTTTATAAAACAGAGTATTAAATTTCTTGATTGTACTGAAAGAAGAAACATTAGGACTATTGCTTTATGGCATTTTAAAATTATCATTTGGACACTATAGAAAATGTTAAAAAGAAATGTGACCTAATCCCAGTCCTCAATGGTCTCACAAAACTCAGATCAAGGTGTTAGCTCTGGAATGGCAGAAACAATAAAAATGTTTTCTCCACCCAGAAAGTACCTGAAAGGTCCATTATTATTACTATTCCTAATGATTACATTTAAAAGTTAGAGGTATTTCAGTGGAGCAAAGTGGCACATTTTCTAGTTAACTCATTAGTATGTAACTTAAATACCTACTGAATTAGTATGTAACTTAAATACCTACTATCACCAGCAGGGCCTCTGAGAGAGCAGAACTAAAGATATGTACATTTTGACAATCAGGAAGAACTGAATACATGGTGGCTTTGTATGATGTAGCATGGGACTTTATGCAAATCTCTTCAGAGAGAGACAAATTATGGCTCTATAATTGTTAAATCTGCCTTTCAAATCATGGACCATTCAGTTAATGGTAGTATGTAAACTGTACTGATATAATTAAACCACAAATTATTTAAATCTTCATGACATTATGAGAATATTAAAGTAACAGAAAACTATATAACATCATCTTTTGTAAACAAAAAAATTTAATTAATAAATAAAATCCTTAGTTTCCTAATGATTATCAACAGAAAAATATAAGTGAGAGGAAGATGTAAGAAATTGAGAAACTGATTCATAAAGACATCTCAAGGTCTCTCTCAGAGATTTTCAAATCCTCTAAGTTTGTCTCTCAAAGAATACCTTTGTTGGGAGGGGAGGTAGGTGGTAAGAACAAAGAGAAAAGGAAGCCTTTGGTGGTGGACTATGAGTGATCTGGTGGTTGCACTATGGCGATAATACCTAGTGAGAATGTATAATTACCTCGATTAAAAGCAAACTTATTAAGCCAGAAAGAGAAAGAAAAATACCGGATGGTTTCACTCATAGCAGGAGTATAATGGACCAGGCGAGAAAATAACAAAAATAATGAACAACCATATACCAGCGACATTCTGTGGGGGCGGAGTGGGGAATGGGATCAAAAAGGGGGGGGGAAGGGAGGGAAATGCACGGGTCTATGGTGGTGGCACAGGGGTGATTTGGTGATGGGAAACCCGTGGGGATTACAATCGAGATGGAAAAAAAAAATGTGCAAAATGATGTAAAAATAAACCTTGTAATAAAAAAAAAAGAAAGAAAAAAAAGCAAACTTATAAATAAATAAGGAGTTATTTTCAAGAAACAAAAAGGGCTATTATTGTCTTTCCACATGAGTCAAGCAAATGTAAGAAAGCTGAATCCTTCTTGAATTTTTGAGTATCACGTCTACTGTCATAGCTGGTGAGATCCAAGCCACCAAATCTTCTCAAGATTTTCAGTTTGAAACCCTGATGTATAGCATGTCAAAGGCCTTCCCTGGTGGCACAATGGGTTAACGTGCAGCACTATGAAGCTATCCACAGCTACTGCAGCACAAGTTCGATCCCCAGCCCTGGAGGTGGCCCACATGGCTTGGGAGACCTATCTAGCCTGCTGCTCCCCCCAAGTATATTTCAATCCACCTGTTCTGCCCCCTACTCTGTCTCTAGTAAATACTCTTATCCTCATACCCCAGTTCTTGTATGCATAAATAAATAAATCTTTAAAAAAATAGCATGTCGGGCCCTTCCTGGTGGCGCAACGGGTTAAAGCACAGCACTGAGAAGCTAAAGCCACTTCCACATGAGTTCAATTCCCACCTGCCCTGGAGGTGACCACATGGCACGGTAGACCTCTCCTGACCCGCCCGTTGCTCCCCTCAGCACTGTACTTCCTCGATCTGCCTGTTCTGCTCCCCACTCTGTCTCTGGTGAAGCCTCTCGCCGCCCCTGCACCTCTGGCCTGTACCCCAGTTCTGTATGCATAAATAAATAAATCTTTAAAAAAAATAGCATGTAAACAGACCTATATTCACTGCAAGACAATCAAACAGGAGAGTGTGAGTGGTGTAATAAGAAGAAATTTAGAAATGACAAATTTTGGAGCAATAATATAATTTTGTCTTAGTTCATGTCTGAAATACTTTGCCATGAAGATGGGCTTAATAAAATACATACTGTGAACTATAAAGTCGAGGTCATAAGCAGTTTACTTTCAATGAGAGAAAAGAAAAAGGGTACTTTAAATTATTTAAATTTAGTTTCACCTATAAAGGACTTCAGATGATCTATTCTGCCATGATAGGTAAAAATTATCAGAGGTTTTCCAAACTAATAACCACTTCAACACACAGTTTTACATATATATAAATATATGTGTGTGTGTTATAGATATATGTATATATAAATATGTGTGTGTATGTGTGTGTATATATATTATATATACACACATACTCTTTTAAGTGTCTTCTTTCTCTTTAAAAATACTGTTAAAATGTTTATGTTTCTTCAGGATTACATGTTGAGCTGGGATTATAAATATGTATAAATATGCAGATGTTCTATTGAATCATTCCTTATCCCATTTATATTTCCGAAGTTGTATAAGATAACCTTTGTAGCTTTCAAAAACATCTTCTCACACCCCAGGGGGCAAATTACCTCTATTTTCATTTCCTTTAGAGTTAGATCATTTTATAATTAAGAACTTATTGAAGCAGATTCTCCCCACGTGTAAGTTACTCCCTGGGGAGTAATTTATGCAAAGAGTGCCACTGACTTAATATCATATAAGCCGAACAACAGTGTGATAGGTACCTGGGATTTTTTTGTCAATTTGTAACTGTTGTAGAGAATCTACTGTTTTAGAGGTTACTGCTTAAAAAGAAAAAAAACATAACATAAATAAGTCGTAGTGTCATTCACTTAATTATTTTTAAATAAGATCCTAATAAACAGTAATAATGTAACATATTTCTTGCCCAAAAGCATAAGAAATACCAGTTAACAATGACTTTATGATGATGATGAACACTGACACTTTGTTGCTTTTTATTATTTACAAGACACTTATGCATGTGATATCTCATTTAATCCTCACAAATCTTTGTGTTGTGTTAGTTAAGCTTTTTAAGTGAGAAAACAAGATCAGAGGTTTTTTATCTTGGCCATGACTAACTGTAAGCATTAACAAATGAGGAGAAAAAATCCAGGTGATCAGAATAGAATGACATCAAGTCTCATATTTTTCCCGTATCACAAAATCTTAAAGAAAAATACTACTTCATATAATCTGAAGGCTAAAAGGACAGAAACAAATAGAAGTTCTTAGTACAATAAGTATTTTAGTTGGTTTTGTCTCATCTTGTGCTACTGAATTTACATAGGAATTCAAAAGTGTATTCATATTTTACATTTTAGGGAGGCAGAGAAAGGGTTACTGAGCTCAATAGCAGGAAAATTTCTGGTTGTCATCTCCCAAGTCAGCTCAAAGGTATCATTAACCACCTGGATCCTCAGTTTCTCTTATGAAAAATAGGAGCATAACTCTGAATTTTTGCTAATGACTTGAAGTTCCTATAAAATATTAATTTCAAAAAATGTAATGTGATAGCCTAAAACTAAGCATTATCTTTTTAAAAAATACAAATGAACCAGAAAAACAGAGCTATGTCTGCATTATTTATCTGTGTCTTCTAGGGTAAGAAACTATAGAAAACCATCCAAGTGGCAGATTGATGTATAGAGCATTTTGAAGCATATTTTGCATAATTATTTTAAATCGGGAGCTGAAATAGCAGATCTTCCTAATGTGTACAATTTTTAACAACTCTTAGAATATTATAAGAGACATAGGAATTACTACATTCTAAATAAAGCTTATCGTATGGATCCATCCATAACCTTGATGCTGATGGCTTGGAATCATCTTTCTAAGAGATTGTAGATAGAGATGCCTACAAGATATCACACCAAGTTGCGCGCGCGCACACACACACATACACACACAATGAAAAGGCAACACCCAACCTTACTCCACAGAGTACTTGCTTTACCAATACTCTCATTTTTTTCTCAAACCATTTCATTTCACTCTCAAGGCTAGGATGCTAGAAACCCCCTTTTTCAGCACTGTCCCCCTTTGTAGATTTTCTGTTATTTATCTACTCACTTTGGTCTTTGAACTGTCTTTTTTTTTTTTTTTTTTTTAGAAAGTGGTGGTACTTAAGTCCATTTTTTTTTTTTTTAAGATCTATTCATTTGCGCATACAGAACTGGGGTACAGGCCAGAGACTCAGGGATGGTGAAAGACTTCACCAGACAGAGCTGGCAGCAGAACAGGCAGATCGATGAAGTACACTGCTGAGGGGAGCAGCGGGCAGGTCAGGAGAGGTCTACCACGCCATGTGGTCTCCTCCGGGGCAGGCGGGAATAGATCTCATGTGGAAGTGGCCTCAGCTTCCCAGTGCAGTGCTTTAACCCGCTGCGCCAACAGGGAGGGCCTGAACTGTCTTTTTATACTCTTCTTCCACTCCATTCACCCTGCCACCAGTGTAAACCATCTCCCAACACCCAGATTAGAAAGTCTTTTATATTTTTATTGTGAGGAAAACAAAGCTAACAATGGCACATGGGTGCCCTTTCACCTAGAAGCAGCTTAGGGAGGCCATTTCAACCACTAGTGGGTGAACTCACCTGCCTAAGCCCCACCAGTGTCTTCAAACGATAAAGTCAGATCAGAGAGAAGCAGAGAGCGGGAGCTGCAAAGGATGAAAGGCAGAAGACAACTTTGTGAGCTCAAAATTTCTGTTTTCCCTTTTCAGCACAAATTGAAGTGATACCATGCAAAATTTGTGGCGATAAGTCTTCCGGGATCCACTACGGAGTCATCACATGTGAAGGCTGCAAGGTATGGGACTTCAACACAGCACGCTGGGCATGTTCCTCCTAGGGGCAGACACTTTTTTAAAGGAGGCCTGTGAATTCTAACTTGGGGGCTTCGTGGTTGACTTCTGTTCCTTTGTTTCTCTTTTTTTTTTTTTTTAACATATATTATCTAACTGGTCAACAGATGCTTTAAACTGGATGCTTTAAACTGGATTCTTATTTAAGAGTTGAATTATTCAAATTTAAAATGCTATAAAATATTGATTCTTGCTGTTTTAACAGGCTTGACTCTTGTGAATTCCAGGGCATTTATTACTGACTGAAAGAACTGAAGGTTAAAATAAAGATTATAGACTAATGGGCTTATGTTTCCTAAGTTAGATGAGAAAGGAGTTGGGCAACAGTTGCAGTATGCACATAGCCATTCTTTATTCTCACATTCTTGAAAAATAAAAATTAGAAGCATTGAGTGCTAGAAGTAAACCAGATTATCTACCCCAACCGCCTCATTTTTCAATGAGTTCCTGGGGGATAAACAAGATTATGTCACTTGACAATGTCACTGACAAAGTAAAGGAGAAAGCAAGGCCAGTACATGAGTTTTCTCATTGTTGTCCAGTGTTCCCCTCCAGGACAGAGTCAACCAATCTTTTGAAAAAAAATGAATGCCTATAGGCATAATGCTTTAAAAATACAAGGCTGGGTGAAGAGCAGTTAAGATAGGCCAAATCTGAAATAAGAAAAATTTCTTTTTTAAAAGAAAGCATGAGAGACTGAATGTCAAGGGAGAAAGACATCATTTCTATCATCTTAAAAGGGCAGCTTGTAACCAAAATAAACAAAATTAAAAGGAGTAGAGGTGATGTTATAGATAAGCACAAAGAGGAGGAACAGAAAAGAGAGTCCAAGCACTCAGAGTGGCTAGCAAAGGAGCCTTTATTGGCGCGCTCCAGGAAGAGGTTCACAGACTCCAGAAGTCTCACTGGGCCAGAGTCTGGGGGGTTCTTTAGGGCTTCCTGGGATTTGGTCAGGTATGTGGGAGATAGGGGCTGGGTGCCTCTGGGCAGAATGTGGGAGAAAGCTGCTGGTTGTTTTCAGCTATGGGACGATAAGGCAAGGACAAGTTTCAAGACTCCCTTCCCAGCCTTCTTAGGTTTCCAGGAACCTAAAGGTCACCTCTTGGGTGACCTTTCAAAAATGCAGGTACAGTTTGGGAGGGAAAAGTGATAGGCTGGCAAAGTAATTGAAAATAATTATAATTTTTATCAAAGTGAATCATTAAGGAAGGTAACCAAAAGATGATGGAACACAATCCTAACTTTTAAGTCTTCAGAGGCTTCCAAATACAAATTCCAAATATAAATGACACGAAAGATATTGGGATTTTAAGTGGTGCTGTGTGAAAAGTTGAACAATGTTTCAACAATAGACTCAAAAAAGAAAGAAAGAAAGAAAGATTCCTGGAATTGAAACTGGAGGGAAGAAAAGAAAAAGAAATTAGAATAAAATGAGAGAGGGATGCAGGGGGGGAAGAATAGCTTTAAAAGGTAACCCATCAGTGACGTGCTTTAAAGGTGGGTAAGAAACAATCCCTGTTTGGCTATCACAAGTTGCTTGTTTTGTGTTCTGTTTCTCTGCTGAAGTAAGAACTGTCTTATTGTATACCTATATGTGATTTTTTCCAAGTCATCAGAAGACGCAATAAGGCAAAATTATAAATCAGCAAATGTTTACACTCCTCGAATAAGTTATTACTTCCTCAAAGAGATAAACAAACAGGTTTCTTCATAAACACTAACAATTTTGGAATCAAAATTGCCACACTGTTGGTTTAGTGTGTGATTTTAAGGTTTCTGGTCTAGTCTATATCATGTTAACAAAAAACATGTTTTTAGATCAATGTCAAAGTGAAGATGTTTTGTGTTTCACTGTATAAATTATATTTAGGAAATGTCTGATTTCAAAATACAAGAATTTGTTCACTTTAACAAGCAAAACACTTTAAACAGTAACTTCCAAAAGATTCAACTACAGAAGAGATATATTCCCACAGGTCAATAATCAGAAATAAATGTTTAGGCTCCCACGATCTTTTCTTCTTTAAAGCGAAGCTAAAGTCAAAAAAATTATGTAATTATTCTGAATCCTCCTTTGAAGTTTTAGTTAAAATTATTTTGTACACTACTCTATTTCTTTTACTTCGTGGAAAACCCACATTTGTAAATATACTACATCTTTCTCCAAATAGAAAACTCAAGAAATTCTATTCTGCATAAGATGCCAATATCAGCTCACTTAGTACCAACCTCTGAATTTTCATACTACTGTTTCTGAATCAACATAAACAATCCATTTTAAATGACATCAGTTCGGCTGTGCACTTACTGAAATTCCTATTCACTCAATAAAATTTGAAACGGAATCTCTTTTCCATGCCAAAAAAACTCATTTGCAATAATGAACAACAACAGATAAGCAAAAAATGCCTCACAATTAATGTCAAATTGGCCTTAAATTAAGATCAAGGCTATGACTTCAGGAAAGTCTTTATCAACTTTTTTGCCAAATGGCATTGGCAAATACAAACATTCTTTCTTCAAATGTAAATTCTACATGACCTCTAATCCAGATGGAAGTGTTGAGGTCATGCCTTTCTGACAGTTTTCATGGTATATGAAGTACATCATTTCGATCCCTGAGGACTTGGATGGGATCTCTATTTTTAGGAACTCCATAAATTCATTCAAACTGAACAATCCGATATTTCATTCTGCCAACCTTGTCCACTAAATAAATAATGCACATGAATATGTGAGGACAAAAATAGTTCTTGTTGGATACCTTGGGCTTACAACCACAAATCCCCCTGACCCTGTCTCTCTGAGAAGATGTTTGGTCATGCATACATTCCCCAGGTCCTTCAAGGTTAGGTTCTCATTACAGAGCCCTTAATACTCATATTGAAAGTAAGAGACAAAAGGGAAGCCAATCATCTCAATCCTGTCTTTGTATTAACTTTCAGTATTTATTTTTTACATCGATGTTTATTTTTACCATATCCTGTTAAAATGCTATTTACCTTTATGATCAAGTCTTTTGATAACCTCTTCAATTTTGTGAGCAAGGAGATTGCCTATTTTTTCACCCAGGTATTAGCTCTCCTCTTTGCTCTTGCTGATTAGCAAAGAATCTCAGAAGATTCAGAAGATACTTGATAGAAGTCAAGTGACCAATTCCAGGTCTCACAGCAAGATAGACATTGGACTTGCCATCTCAGAAATTTTCCAAGCTTTTTTCTTTCAAAAGATGGTAGCTTTTCCCAAAATTTCTCTTGGTAAATTTATTATGGACCATCACTTTGCCCATGGTGTTACAGGACAGGGAGAGAGGGGCATCACTGAACCCCAACCCTGCCTGCTCTAAGTGGATTCTGCCATCCACCACATCAAAACAAAACATATAAAACTTTAATGAAAAGAGACTTCAATACAGTGAATATACAATACGGAACACAAAGAATATAATTTCTAAATCAATCACCTGAGGTACCTATCCCCTCGTGGGCAAAAGTCCACCCAAAAGGGATTGGCCCAAAGCAAGGCCTGAAAGCCTGCCACTAGACTAAAGCACCTTCTGGCCGGGACTCATGGAAAAGGGTCAGAAATGGCCAGACAAATCTGAGAGCAAAAGAGCAACATCAAAATCAATATAAACACTGCCATAGTCACCTCCCTCCAGGTATCTCACCCACATCTGCCTTCACCAGTCCAAGGTCAAGAAACAAGCATGGTTTCTTCCTCACATGCTTGCTGCTCCATGTGGCTCCCTCAGGTCTCCTTCTGGCTCTCCATCCTGCTGCCTTCTTCCCTCCGTAGATTCCTTCTCTTCTCTCTTTTTCTCTCCTCAGCTCCACCCTGCTTCTGGGTGGGGCAGGGAACCTGCAAGTTCCCCTTTTCCTAGGGACCACTCTGTTACAATGGCACTTTATACTTAAGCTGTACCATAATGCAAAAACAAAGAGCAGAGAAACTGACTAAATAGGTGAATGAATGGGTGAGCGATATTTTTATATCTCTGGAGAAAATGTTTATTTCCTTGGCAGGATTTTCTGTAAGTTAACTAAAGCAGTATCCCAGTGATTAAAATAATAATCATAAACTCAGCTGTGTTTATTTGGAAGGGTAACAATGTGTGATCATGGCAGCTCATTTTGCAACAGAAGGTGCCCAACTTACTTGCATAATGACCTTCTCTATTATGATAGTCTGAGGCTAAGCATTAGTTACAGTTTTTACTTATTGCTTACTTTATGCTTCACAGTTTACATTTCATATTTCCTTTATTCAAAGATACAGTTAGTTATAAGTTACATCATTGGTTTTTAGAAAACAAAATCTTTTAGATACATTCTGGCTAAATTCATTTATGCTCAAATGTGGGAAGGTGCATCAAAGAGACAAGCTAGTAGGACTGGCGGAACCCGCACTTAGCAGTACTGCTATTGCTACCAATACCTCAAGCCCTTCACCCCCTCAGCACCCAAATAAGCTTATGTTAGTATCCCCACTGGGTTTATCATATTTGGCTGAGGCGTGAAGTGCCTATGCCAATCCTTCCCTCTGCTCTTTGAGGACGGGAACTTTGCTCTGGTTTATTTTATCAAGAGTGGCACAGCTCACAAGTGTCTTTTGTCAACATTGAATGAATGAATGATTCATTCATAACCTTCAGATAGTGCATATTCCCCCCCCCACCAAAAATCTGTAAACTATTTAAGAAGAAGTCACCATAGAATTTCCAAACATGACCTCAGTCAAGTTCACAGTAGAAAATGTAGCAATTGTTCATGTGATGGTCTGTTTCCCTTCTCTTAAATCTGTCTACCTTCCATTCTCTTTTTCCCTCCAGGGGTTCTTTAGAAGGAGCCAGCAGAACAATGCCTCTTACTCCTGCCCTAGGCAGAGAAACTGTTTAATTGACAGAACCAACAGGAACCGTTGCCAACATTGCCGGCTGCAGAAGTGTCTTGCCCTAGGAATGTCGAGAGATGGTAAGGCATTGCCTTCCTATTTCTTACTTTACACATAGCTTTCAAATGGATGCCTTGCTGGAGCCTTTTTAAGTCATTGGAAGATTTCTAGACAAGGGAATTAGGGATGAAAGAGATGAGGAACAGCATACTGTTTGTGCAATATGAGAAAAAGGAGGGAGGGTGTTATGGAAGGAGGAAAAAGGAGAGAAGGAAGGAAATACTTCTAGTTTTAAAGAAACAGATAATTGGTATGCACTGTCTCTTGGTATAAAGGGATTTTATGAGTTATTAAATTAAACTTACTTGGATACATAGATAAGTGTTTTTGTGTATAAAAAGGTGAAGGTATGCCTGTGCTCTGCGTGTGCGTGTGTGTGTGTGTTTGAATGGATAATATATATACATATGTGTGTGTGTGTGCGTGTATTCTCACTGAACATTCTCTATTATCCTGTTTTATTTCCCTTAAGTGAACCCGTAACAAATGTTCAGAGCAGGAATCTTCAGTATCAGTTATTTCCAAGTGTGACTATAGATAAACAAGTTTAAAAAAACAGCAAAGTATTTGGCATCATTAGGAAAATATGGGATCCCAAAGAAAATATGATAGCCACTTTGCTATAATTAAGGCTAAGTTCTCCTAAATGCCATCTGTGCCTTTGTGGGGGAAAAAAATGGAATCTACCTTTACAAAGACAGGTTTCATATATTGGCTAATTCTTACACAGAACTTTATTGTCCAATGTGGCATCTGCTTTTCATTACTTAAATTTAAATTAATTAGAATTTTTTAATGTAAAATTCATTTCTTCAGAAACACTACATTTTCCATACCTAAGAGCCATATATAACTGTGACTGCCATGCTGACAGCATGGAGAACATCCCATCATCACAGTCAGTTCTACTGAGAAGTGAGGGAGGGGAATGAGAGAATATTTTTTAAGTAATGAACTGTGTTGGGTAGGTTGGATCAGATTTTTTCTACAAAACTTAGAGAACTATAAAAAATGGCACATCCTTGATATTTAAGTGTTAAAATAAGACTAGTTTCCTTGGTAAGAAGCAAGATGTAAAAATAGAGGACTTTACAACCAAAGAAAGTAAGATAAAATAATTTCCAAAGTGACTCTGGAAAGTCATAGATAATATTTCTACAACTGGGTTCTTTTGAAACCAAAAACACATGTCAAGTTGTCATGTGGTAAGTAGAAACCTTTGAAGAAACAATGACTGTTTTATAGTTACTCCAAAAAATTCCATTCCATGTGAAATCCTACAACCCAAATAAATAAATAAATAAATAAAAGATTTCCAGTACTTTTGTGTGGAATCAAAATGAGGGTTAAGAGCATGAGCAAATACCATCATCACTGAATATTTATAAAGCACTTGCAATGTATACGGAATTTGCTAGTATCTTCGAGAGCTAGCAGTTTAACAAGAGGCTGCCTCTATACTCAAGTGAACCTCATTAGCAGAATAATTCAAGTTTAAGAGGGGCAAACACTTAAAATATGTGCCATTCTGATTAATAGATGGTGACTAGAAGAATGCCAATACTTGAAAATATAATAGTAATATAGCCTTCATTACAATAGATTCTATAAACATACTACAAACAGGGGCAAAGAATTCTGTTTCAGGTTTGTTTTTGCCATATATTGTAATTTTTCCCCAAATATGTCATCATTTTTACCATAGGAAAAGGCATAAACTGGCTGATCAGTGATTCTAAAATGAATGAAAATTTCATTCTAAAATTGTGCATAGTAATTATAAGCAAAGCCCTTGATTTGGGATGATGTCTGGTGGTTCCAAAATGTATTGGAACTTTAAGTTGTTGATTTGAAAATATTTTAGTTGCTCACTGACCTGAGAAATCAATTTCTTGGAAAAAGCATATCTATTCACCATTGAGGATTCAGATGTTTACCAAAGCATTTAGTAGCACACTTATTAGCACATTGCTTGAGATTATAAGCTTTGACTATGAGATTGGTGGTTCACAGTAGAATTTTGAACCTAAAGTTGTTGTATGTAAGATTTTGACTAGGCTCTTTCATTCTTCTGCCATCAGCTGTTGGTCATTCAGTTCCTCTGCTGATTATAGATGGTCTTGTCAGTCATGACTGAGTAGCATGGTTCTGCTTTGCTTTCTATTCCTCCAGAAAGCTACTTTGGGTTTTTTCATGATGAGATGTTCAAGTATACAAGCACTTGTGAAGTCTCTGTTTGTGTAACATATGTCAATATCCCACTAGCAAGGCACAAGACTCTGGATTAGGAATTGGGTGGAACACTTACAAGAATGAAAGGATATTGCAAATTTACATGGGAAAGAGCATGGAACATGTAAGAGCAATCAGGGCCATGAGTGGGACCAACCCACAGAGTGTATATTCACCTAAATAGAGAGCACAGAAAGGTCTAAAGCAAGAACTACATGAAAATCATTTCAAATACATATTATTTCTGTCTGAAATAATTCTGAACAATTTCTCCTAATTGTTTTTTTTTCTCCCTATGGATTTTTAAACAAACAAATACAAAACTATTCTATTCAAGTAAGTCAGAAAATATACTCTAGTCACAACAAAATTCTTAAGCTATAGCAATAGATACAGATTTTGTACTCACCACCATAGCTAGCTCGTTAGCAAAGAGCTGCTTTGAAGCTACATGAACACAAAGGACACAGAGTCAGCAAATAAAGAAGAAATGTCACATTATTTTCTTGGGGATAATAAGTATTTTCTTGAATCAAAATTGTCCGTGGGTAATTTTTTTATCCAAAAAAAAAAGAAAAATCCCTACAGGATTATACATAACAAATTATTTGGGAAAATACAAATGTACCAAGAAAACTTGCCCTAAAAGTTACTATAGAACTCTGTCCATGGGTGAATTGAAATACCACTGCAATTAGTAAAGCAGTAAATTTGTCTCTGAGAAACAGAATCTAATAAGAACAGTGTCTCTATAAACAAAGCTAAACACAATGATCTAAATGACTCAAGTCCCTATAAAAATGACAATTGAGGTGGAAAGGGGAGTTTTGTCTGAATTAACCAGATTAACTGTCTTCATTCAGAAAAATTACTGGGTAATTACCACTTTGTGTTCCTACTTAGGCAGCATCAGAAAGCCCTAACATAAGTTTTAAGAAGGATCAAGAAGAAATAAGAAGAGTTCAGGCTTCTCCAAGCCCATCCTCACATCCACAATCCAGAAGGCAGGAAGGAGGAATACAGCTTTCCCCAACACCAGGAAGTGTTGGCAGGACTTCCACATACTCCCTGTTTCCCAGAACTGAAATAACTGTCAGTAAGGGAAACTGGAAACAGTGGTCTCTATTCTGAACGGCTGAAGCTTAGACAAAGATTGGCTGTACTCTAACCAATAGGAAAATATTGGAGGGATATTGGGAGATGAAATTTCAACTCTTTTTACCTGAGAAACCTCTCAGTAAGCTCATTATGCTAGAGTTCCTTAGCATGTCACCATTTGCTATTCTCACCAACCTTATTACTTAGTCTGGTAACTGCACCTAATTCTACCCTCCACTTTCTTCTCTACATTTTCTGAGCTCCCAACACCAACAGGTAATGGAAATACTGTCACAAAAGAAAACAGAAACTCTGAGGGAACCTCCATGTTTGCCATAGCGCCATCCATTAAAGAGAGCTGAACAACCTAGTGCTTGATGATTCAGACAAGATGGCCACATCAATCAGGATGTTCTCAGCCTAATAGAGAAGTTGACATCTTGTGAGGAAAACTATCAATATCCATACAGCTCAGGAGGTTAAGTTCTATAAGAAACAATATATTCAGATCAAAGCATCTTCATATTACTCTATGGAAACTCACAGAGCCTCTTCCCCCTTTTCCCTCAGAACAGCTGCAGGTTTTGTTAGCAGAGACAGGGAGTATGCAACTTGGTATAATAAAAGAAAGGAGGGGCAGTTACTATTGTTTCATTGGTGGGCACTGGATGAACAAAATTGCTATTTTCCAAAGATGCTCACTTTTAATCCCAAAAGTAAACTAAAGGTAAATGATTTGGCTCACTTAAAATTGTATTTATAACCCGCCCCCACATCCTTGGGCTTACCCAACTTGCTATTTAGAAAACAGTGACATAAGTACCTACCCAATCATCCTTGGAGTGTAAGGAGGTCATAAAGAATTTCGGTTGACATGTTAATAGCACTTTTTGGTTTTTTGTGGGTTTTGTTTTTTCACAAGGAAATATCCCTTTTAACTTCATGGCATCAAAAATCACCTACATACTTACATTTCTTCCTAATTTAGATTGAGTCCTCAATTTGCACATAAACCAGTACAGACACCCCTGAATATAACCTTTCCTCAAACGTGAAATGTACACGAATGGATTCTTGGACTATGGTGCTAGGAGTCTGTCCACTTGAAGTTGAAGGTACAACCACCATGACCCTTTGGACATCAGCCATTTTACAAGAATGATAACCACAAGTGCTGTTTTCTGCTTTTCTTTCCAACCCAGCTGTGAAGTTTGGGAGGATGTCCAAGAAACAAAGGGACAGTCTATACGCCGAGGTGCAGAAGCACCAGCAGCGGCTGCAGGAGCAGAGGCAGCAGCAGAACGGAGAAGCAGAAGCCCTTGCGAGGGTGTACAGCAGCAGCATCAGTAACGGCCTCAGCAGCCTGAACAGCGAGGCCAGTGGCACTTACGCCAATGGACATGTCATTGACCTGCCCAAGTCTGAGGGTTATTACAATGTGGATTCCAGCCAGCCGTCCCCTGATCAGTCAGGACTTGACATGACTGGAATCAAACAGATAAAGCAAGAACCTATCTATGACCTCACATCCGTCCCCAACTTGTTTACCTATAGTTCTTTCAACAATGGGCAGTTAGCACCAGGGATAACAATGACTGAAATCGGTAAGTAGAAATCGATTCCCAGCTCATTTTTGGAAATTCTGATTTGAGATTGTGTTGGTCCTGTTCAGTATGGTCCTTTGCTTAGGTGTAAGTTGAATTGCATTCATGGCTTCTAGTGAGAAAACAAGTTTATTTTTAAATATATTGAATTGTTGTCATTGTTTCCTGCCCCATAACAGTTTATTTCAAGCAAAGAAAGAACGAAAAATTTGAAAATAGAAAGATGCTATCTGTAAAGAACAGATGCTATCTGTGATATTTAGGTTCATCTCTGAAGGAAAAATGTTATTGGAATAAACAGGAAAATTCGAGCAGGCATTCAAAATGGTGTTATTTAAAGTGACATCGATAGGGATAGAGAAGCAGTAGGTAACTACTGAATGAACAGGGTTCCAACTCTTCCTCAAAGATAACTGAGGAGAAGCTCTGTGTAAATGGCATCTCAGTTTCCTTCTTTGTTAAAATAGAAAGGTAAGTCCGAATTCAAGAATTCTACATGGTAGTAGAATCTTAATGATTGGCAATAGAGTGTAGACTGGAATGTTATAGACCCTAACAGCAAGTTCTGGCCCTCCCCCTGTTGCAGGGGTCTTTAAGAGTGTGTAACCTAGGCTATGGTCTCCTTTGACCCGTCATGACTTTGTTTTACCCTGTTAAGTTGAGCAGTCTGAAATGTTTAACTAGATAATCACCTTAACTGGAGGGGGGAAACCGTGTTGATGTATGCAAACTTCAGTGCTTCCTTATATCCCTCCTACTTAGATGGCTGAGAAGACTGCTTAACAGCTGATTTCCTAGATTCAAATCCTGGCTGTGTCTTATTATTTGAACTGGAACAAGTGTCTCTTCCCAGTTCACTTATCTTTAAAAAGAAAAAAATTATTAGTTCCTAACACTTGACTGTTGCAAGAATTAAATGAATTAATACTGGTAAAACAGAGCAATATTTGGAACTCAGCAAGTCTTAGAAATTCTTAGCTGTTATTATTTGTATACCATGTGCTTAGTCACCTTCTCTGTCTAAACTCTGAGTAGGAGCCAAAGCCTACGAATGTTTTAAAAAAAAAAGTTGATGTGAACATATAATTAAATACATGCCATATGTATCTTGGCTACTTCTACCATCTGGTTGAGGAAGAAGGGATGTTACACAGTTCTAAAACCTGAAATGTTATTTCCTCTCTTTAGCAATTCAGCATGTGGCAGTGAGTAAAGATGTTGTTGACAAAGCAGCACCTGTAATGACATTCACAACTGACAAAGAAAAGTAAACATGCTGTAACAGAAATATCCATCATTACTTCTGTTCTCTTAACCTTGATTTCTGACTGTGTCACAGGTTCTTCACACACATTTAATACTGGCAAGCACATTTTAAAAGTAACAATAGTATTCCCATTTTACAGATGTGAAACAGAGGCTTCAAGCCATTTCATAACTTTCTCAGCACCATTAGTTACTAAATGAGAGAGCTGGCTCCATCCAGGCATTCAGACTCCACAGTCCTTTTGTGTATCTGTTACCCATCACCTGCTATGCATTTAATATTCACAAAGTGTATTGTCAATCAACAGGAATAGTTTTTTTTTTTTAAGTAGAGTCACTAAATCTTTCCAAAAGGACATGTCAAAAGGAAAGAAAAAAATGGCGACCAATGTTTGCTTTTGTTCAACTTAGCATCTAAGTGCCTGTGGCTGCTATTAATTTAAAACACATGTTTAAAATCTAATAAAACAAATACTCAAAACCGTTGAGCAATCTTGTACCCCATGCCCAAAAAGGAAAATCTGGTATGAATTCAGAAATCAGTTTCTTTGTGATTCATAAACAAAAGGAAATATTATGGAAAAGAACTATAGCCAGGACTCAAGTCTGGGGAACCCTCAGCTAGTTATTTTTTCTCTCTGGTCTTCAATCTGTTCATCTCTGAACTGAAGTGCTTGGACCAGTTAATCTCAAAATGCATCCAGATTTTCACAATAGACATTGCTACTTAAAATGAACGAGCATTATTTTTTTTCTCAGTTATTTCAAGATACTATTAGTTATTAGAGAGCTTTAGATCTGTTCTAAATTTTGGAGGCTTCTTCCATCAGACTTAGAAAGTTAATATTAGATTATCCTGCAAGTGCTGTCAAATTCAGCAGACTCCTAAACCTTAACATGGACCTGGTTCACATTTCATTAAAACAGCAATGCCATCTAGTGGACACACATTCCTTGTGTGAGTGTCGATGGAGGTGGTTACAATGAGCCACAATGTGATACACATGTTGCTTCCTGCACTACCCAAAACACTGACACCGACATTCATACACTAAAACACTAAGTCCAGGAGAGTAACATTGGACAGGAAGACATGATATTTAAGAACTTTGGTTCTGGAGTTGGACTATTTCAGCTCAAAACCTGATTGTACCTTACCCCCTAGATAATTTACCTCACCTCTGTCTCAGCTGAACACCTAGGACAGTAGCGCCTACTGACGTGTGGATTAAATGAGTGAATATTCATAAATTCTTAGAACAGTATTTGGCATGCAGTGCCTCATCATTAATAGTAGTATAATTACCTGCTTCATACCAAGTGTCTCCTATTTATATCTCATACCTATCCTGTTATGCCTGCCAGATAACTATTTGTGTAACCATTTACAGGTACAGAAAACCAAACAATTATCAGAACGCAGGTCTAAGCAACTTCCAAATCCATTCTTTTAACCATTTAACCTGTTCCCTTCCATCAAACAAAGGGAGCCCCTTACAAGCTGGTTGGCATTCTCAAAGCAAAACATGCTGGGTATTGGCTGCCTACCTGTAATCCTCCTGGGAGCTACAGGCGAGCTTATGGAGTGTGCTTGCTGACATTTTGACTTGATTTGATTAACGAGCATTTATACTAATCTGGCTCATGGCAAACTGTCACAGAAAAGAACCCCATGCAGACAAAATAAAAAATCTGACTTTACAACTTCTGACTGGGTGAGTTTGAGGGTACTCCACACTAAAGAATTTTTTAGCATTACTCTTAGTTACTAAAAGTCCTGATCTGCTTCCTCTGGGTTCTGAGAGAACCATTAAATATATATAACCAGGTCAACTGTTCTGAGATTCCATCATCTTAAAAGCAGATGTTGCTTTAAAAATCAGTTTTTGTATTAGTCCATGTAGAATATAGTTTTATAGTTTTGAAACTTTTAATTAAAGCACATGTTGAAGAGCCATATGACAACTATATTAGTGATAGCATGCAGGTCTCAGGAAACTGGTATAGGAATGCAGAAAACTTGTTGTACCAGAATCAGGAATATTCACTCTAGAAACAAACTTGTCTTTCTAAAACTTCACCAAAGGAGTCACACACTTCCTAGACTGGGACCCCAGTTATAATATTTGGTGTGTGGAGAGAAATGTAGAAAAAATTCCTTCATGTGGTAGCCAATTTAAGCCTCACGCCAGTGCCATCAGGTGCAGAGTGAAACATCATCCCATCGTGCAGATGAACAAGTCAGAAACAGGAAGACGTCTTCCTAGACCACAGAGTTCATTGAGTGGCTACGCATAAATTCTCATGGACATCATTCTGCTACTCTAGACCCCAAGGCATTCATTCAAAAGCATATTTTTTACATGTGCCAGGCACTCAAGACAAATACGCTATGGTTCTTGCTCTTACCATCTAGAGTCCAGACATGAAAACAAATTAGTGCATTTCAGTCTATAATAGATATTAAATCCTGGGCATAAAGTTATCACAACTGTCCAGAGAGGAGGGAGGTATGTGGTAGGGCTTACTCTGGGATACATATCTTATCAGGAATGTCATCTTTC
This sequence comes from Condylura cristata, assembly GCF_000260355.1. NCBI lineage: Eukaryota > Metazoa > Chordata > Mammalia > Eulipotyphla > Talpidae > Condylura > Condylura cristata. The sequence goes on along the minus strand of NW_004567107.1, from coordinate 34,664,921 downwards.
TCTAGTTTTGGGAATGGAAAACGAAATGTGGGTAAACAGAGAGAAAAGTAGGGAGCCTTTCAGGAATTCTGTCACTGGGTTTCTCAAGCCCTTCCTTAAAGGGAAAAGGGGGGCATGAAATTAGAGAAGAACAAAAACAAGCTACAAATGAATACTTACACAGTATTAAACTAGGCTTAGCTAGACTTACATTTCAAGCTGGCCTGGTGGATGCCTTATATCTTGGAATAAAATTTTTCAGTGGTTAGTGCCAGGGAAGGGAAACTGATAAACAAGCAAAGAAGGAAAATGGAAGTTCTATCTTCATTCCTTCACCGTAGCCCGTAGGTACTGGGAGATTCTACATGGCTAGTATTCTCCATAAAAGTTCATTTAAGCACCAAGATTGTTGACAGTGTAGCTGTGAGATACCAGACAATAAAACATTCCAGTCAAACAACATGCTTTTGAAAAAAGGAGATAGGGAATCATCAAATGTAAGTGATACTAAGGGAATAAATTGCCTTTTACAGGGATCACCTGAGTTTGCTGTTCTATTAAGTCTATTAAGTAAACAATGTCATGTTAATTTATAATTTTAAGTATAGATTTATTTTCATGTTCCTTTTGTATTATATTTATGGATCCCGGATTTTAGCCAAAAATAGCAATAACTTTTTAATTCACCTATTACAAAACTGAATATTAATAATTAGAGGAGGTTATAAGAAGTGATTGACCCAAAATAATCTAGTTCTTGCACTGTGCCCCTTTGTTCCACCAATGCAAGATAGAAACATAGAAATTCTTAATGCTGTATTATTTCGGAAAATTTTATAAGAGTTGGTGGAGTTTCAGTTGTTACTTATTGAGAACCCTGAGCAGGCTGTGGACTTAGTAATGACAAATGCTTCTACAGATAAATATTTTGCAGATGCTTCAGTCTGTCTAGGCATGTGACTACATGCATATTTAGGTAAATATGCATTTATCTGTCTATACGTAGTCAACTACTTATTCAGAAAAGGTCCTGCAAGTAAGATTTAACTCTGTTATGTTTCTCCTTTATCCTCTGAGAGCACCAGTATTAAGCACAGATTGGTGGTCAATTTAGGAATAACTGCTAACAAGTTCTTTAACAGTATAAGTAAACTATTAACTAGTGAGAAAAAGTCATTTAAGCTGTATGGAGAAAAGAAAATGTTGTGTTTTTAGCTCTTCCTTTCCTGACTTGAGGGACAATATCTTGTGAACTTCTGTTGTCATCGAACCCACTCTCACCATAGCCATAGGGAATGTACACTGAAATGAGGACTCCTGCCTGCACACACCAGCCACGTCATGAATTTGCTCAAAAATTAGTTCAGTCTTTTCAATTCAAAAAATAAGGTGGCTAGAATAACTGACTTTGGAGGATGATGGCATTCTCCCCCAGGAGCTTTGGCTGTATGCACAGTTGCACCTTTGTTGCAAGCACTTCCAAAGGAGAAGCCTAATGTAGTACAAAGGAGGAGACTTACAGACAACTGAGAAAACATGAGAGATGCTGATGCACTTGACTATGACAGCAGTCAACCACACCGCGCTCCCAAAGAGCAGAAACAGCAGCACATGTAGGACTTCCCACCAGTGGAATGACCCCCTTGTTTAGTAGTGAGTAGTCACACTAACAACAGCCCCTTCTCTCCATCCACCCTTCTGGGGGGGTGGGAAAGGGAATGAATGTCAAGATAATGTCAGGGATAATTCAAGAGGAAGTTTGGTGGCCAAACCCAAACCACCTCAAGTTCATAAGCATCCAAAGTAGGGTTAGCAGCTGTACAGAGAACACCTCGGGGCAACTCCCCCTGCCCTAACTGGGCCATTCCAACCTGAGCACTTCCGAGCCCCCTGAGATAAAAGGAGGATGATACAAAATAAAGGTATATCCTTGACATAATTCCAGGTCTACCCAAGTCACCTTTGATCAATGAAAGGAATTCATTTGACTTCTGAAATTTTAATGCCATCTTATTCCTTGTGACTCAACAGAATATTGCTGCTGGTTCCAGATGCCTGATTTCTGTCTCAAAAGTGAATTCCTTGAGTGTGAGGAGATCTGGCTAATCAACCTGATAGGTCACATTCCTGGGACCTCCACAATGGTCACGACTAGAGTATTAAACAGTCTGACCAGTCTATGGCCATCAATTAGTCTAAAACATCCTGAGACTAACAAGACTTTAGTTTTCCCAAGGATCATTCAGATCTATGTCTATCTAGATAACCTTTAATAACCTCACAAAATGGTCTAAAATCACCAAGGAAAATGTAGTAGCTACTCTGTGTCATGCACAGTGAAATGATTCCCACAACTACAGTATATTAACACAGAAAAGCACTTTGTGCCCTGCAATACTCTAAACAAATATAAAGAGCAATATACCCAAACATGTCCAATTCAAGTACTTACAAATATATATGTATATTTGTAGTACATGCATCTGTATAGTCACAACAGACTTAGATCACTCTTTATCCAGCTTTCCCTATGTGCTAACATTCATGAGATTAGGTAAAACTTCAAATCACCTTTGCAATTTTGAATTGAAATTGTGCAAAATTGATCTTCCTCAGTGGGTTTCTCCTGGATATACTAGTTTGGGATTATTTGTTGATTTGGAATTTAGAATTTCATGAGAAGATTTTAAAATCCACTCAGTAAGAAAAGAAAAATGCTACTGAGGAGCTAGTAGAAAAGCAATTGTATTTTACACATGCAATTTCAAAAGCAGTAGTATATATGAAATATTCTGCAGTAAGGAAAAGGAAATAAGATTTTATGAGGTCCTTCCTTTGACTTGGCAAATGAAGGAATATTTTGCTTATGAGATAGCCTTTGCAATAGCCCTCCTCCATTAAATGCACTTAAAGCCACTGCAAGCTTTGACACTGGCTCCCAGCTGGAGTTCTAAGTCACTTTTCCTGTGGAAGGGGTAGTTATGGACAGTTTCAGCCATATTTCAAGCACCTATTAAAAAGGTAGTTGCAGTTAAAAATCTCACATGGGGCCCTCCCTGGTGGCGCAGCGGGTTAAAGCACAACACTGAGAAGCTAAAGCCACTTCCGCATAAGTTCAATCCCTGCCTGCCCCAGAGGTGACCACATGGTGTGGCAGACCTCTCCTGACCCACCTGCTGCTCCCCTAAGCAGTGTACTTTGTAGATCTGCCTGTTCTGCTCCCCACTCTGTCTCTGGTGAAGCCTCTCGCCGCCCCTGAGCCTCTGGTCTGTACCCCAGTTCTGTATGCACAAATAAATAAATCTTTAAAAAAAAAAAATCTCACATGGACCATACAACACAGAAGCACTGATTGATGGCTAAGTTGATGGAGGTTAAAACATTTCAGTGTCCTTACTGTGATATGCAAGCAACTTAACAGGTTGTCTCCCCATCAGTCTGCACGCTGGTTTAGTTCTGTAATGTTTCAGAAGTAGAGAAGCTTGCTGGAGCTCCTAGTTGGAAAGACTTCTTAGTGTTTACTTTATTTTATGTTTATTTTAGCATGTAAACTTTCCTTTGGAAATATACCCTCAATACTGAGGAGGAAGAATTTACTATTTAAATTAGAACGCTATTTGTGGGGCCTATTTTGGAACTGCTATTTGGTTTCACACAGGTTTGTTCTGAGATAATTTGGTACTAGACTATTTAGAAAGTACTTATTTTAAAACATTAGTTAATTGAATGTGTTATATAAGCAATCGAGTTACTTTTAAAATTTTAGAGTAAATGTTTAGAAATGTAAACATTGCCTCCAAGATTTCCTCTGATTAGTTCTTCCTAAAGGTCAATACATTGACTAAGCTTTCAGAAGGTGAGGCGAGTGGGAGTGCTTGCTTCTCTGTAAATTAATAGCCAATCCATATGTCAACAAAATCCATATAGTAAAAGTCAATCCTAATGTTGGCCCTGAGCAATTCTGATGATTAGGCTTGCCTCTTCTCTGACCTGATAATTGCCCTTTTTGCCAGTGTGTGGAAGTAGTTTTTTTTTTGTTGTTGTTGTTGTTGTTGTTTCTTTTTTTGTTGTTAAAGGTTTATTTATTTATTCATACAGAACTGGGGTATAGGCCAGAGATGCGGAGGGTGAGAGGATTCACCAGAGACAGCGTGGGGAGCAGAACAGGCAGATCAAGGAAGTATACTGCTGAGGGGAGCAGCGGGCGGGTCAGGAGAGGTCTCCTCAGGGGCAGATGGGATCGAACTCATGGGGAAATGGCTCAAGCTTCTTTGTGCTGTGCTTTAACCCACTGCACCACCAGGGAGGGCCAGAAGTAGTTTTTTTATTTTATTTATTTAGCTATCTTTTTGTATTTGGGTTTTTTGTTTTGTTTGTTTGTTTTTAAATGAAGTACCATTGTTTTACATCCAGGTTAATATTTTGACAGTCTAGGTTTTCTCCCCTCAGACCAGTCCCCTCTCTGGAGCGCTCAGAGCACCGAAGCCCACTGTGCTCTCTCCCCCTCCCTCTGCCCTACTGGATGTCTCAGATCTATGTAGAAGAGAAGAAGAGAAGATTTAATAGACACTAGAGTACATCATTTTTAATTTTTATGTAAAACTCTGCAAGTGAATTCAAGAGTGAGAGCTACACTGTCATATTCTGTAGCTCTTCAGGACTTCTCTCTCCTGAGTTAAAAGAAAGAGAAATTCCTATGTAGCCCTCAGACTCAAGTTGCCATGCTGCACCCAGGCCTTAGAAAATGTCCCTATTGCCAAAGCCTTCTGTAGTGTCAAACCCAAAGACATTAAGACTTGAAGCTATATAGTGAACTCCCAAAGCATGTGAAATAAAAGACTCAGAGAGTCTAAGTTGACTTCCTATATCTACCAGTATAGCTCCCTCAGAAGTCAACCAGTTCTAGGGCTTTGAAATAAGTTTATCTTTTCTGATTGTTCTGTGAAGGAGGTCTTTAACTAAGAAACTTAACTAACTTTGAAATACAATGTTTTCATAATGATTCTTTCCCAATTTTGTTAGCTAGATTGAAGAAAGGGAATTGTAATTTCCCCAAAATGAGACAAGCACTATTGCAATAAAACAAGACATTTGTGATCCAAAACAGCTTTCCATTCTTAAATTATTAAGAAGACACCGTTAGTTACTTTGTTTTTGCCCTTCTTAATGTTTTTTTCCTTTGTATAGCCTCTGTTGAAATGCAAATGTTATATAGATGCTTTCCATTTTTCTTTCAGCTCTATTTCCTACTTTCTTCCATTAAAGTGATGATCTGAGCTTCCTGCAATTTGAGAAATTATTAATCATTTTATTATTCTGTTCATGGTCTCTTTCCAAATATTAATATTTCTATTAATCTGATACTCTACGGTTTTTCTCTATGCCCGTATTTCATTGAATTCTTATAACATTTTCGTAAGTTTTATGGTTAATAACAAAATCTTACATTTTATTAATCTAATTTTCTGAAATAATCTAAGAACATTTTGTTTCAGGTCTACATGAAGTCAAAGTGAGTCCTACATTCTCTGACATAATCTCTGGCAATATTATTTGTAGGAAAATGAGACTGAAAGCTGTCTTAGTCATTAGTGAGAGAGGAGTAAGTAGTTAGACTGCAAAACTGATCCAATAAATAACTGATAAGTCATGAATGCCCCCAATTACTTCTTTAAAATAATTTGAAAAATACGCAGAAAAAAAAGAATTTGAAGAACTCAAATGCTAAAAATACTACTTTCCCATTAAGACTACTTGTCACTATTAGATGGCTGTTTTGTTTTGTTTTGTTTTTAAAAAAAAAAAAAAGATTTATTTGTGTATAGAGAACTGGAGTACAGGCCAGAAGCTCAGGGGTGGTGAGAGGCTTCACCAGAGACAGAGGGGGGCGCAGAACAGGCAGATCGACGAAGTACACTGCTGAGGGGAGCAGCAGGCGGGTCAGGAGGGGTCTGCCCCGCCATGTGGTCACCTCTGGGGCAGTGGGGATCAAACTCATGCTGAAGTGGCTTTAGCTTCTTAGTGCTGTGCTTGAACCCGCTGCGCCACCAGGGAGGGCCCAGATGACTGTTTTAAGCTTAAATGTTATTGATGTTGTTTTGCTGATAGAACAATTCTATTTATGCTAAAAATAATGATCTCTAAATAGTGATTAGAAAAAACAGAAGGGTTTTGAAATTGTCATTGTCTTCTCTTACATTATCATCTGTTACGCCCTAACCAATGGTGTACCAGCCTTGTTCTATTTAATGACAGAAATTTTATAAAACTAGAGGTCTATCGTCAAAAAGACAAAATGTACACTTGGTTCAATGTTTCACCTTTCAACCAGTTTTTCTAATACATTATAGTTACCGCCTCAGAGCATGGATTCTGAGGAATCTTTATATTCTGAAAACCTAATGCAGGCACTTAAAATTTGCCTTGAGCAAGTCCATAGAGATATCCTGGTATTAATTCAAAGTGAATCCCCTAAGAATTCCACTTTCACACTAGTAGTATAAACTAAACAGAGATTTCAGCAGTTCTCTACATCCTTAAGGCAAGTGATAAATTAAAAATTCATTAATCATTTCGAGTGAGGCTAAGAGACAGTATCTTCGGAAGAATGCGGCAAAGTTAAAAAAAAAAAAAAAGAATCCCTGTGGAGAAGAATAAGGGGTATAGTTTACCAAGAAACCATCCTTTCTCATGAAAAAAAAAAAAAAAAGGAGGGGAGAAGGAATTAGGGAGCAACACTCTGTAGTGTTATATATAGCTTGGAGTTTCAGCTTTCTCGCCTTGGTACAGTTGGGCTATGGGTACTCTTGGTAATAACACTGAAAGCAGCAGTTTTTAAAGATATACTCAACCTTCCCCGCTCCCAGGATGTGGGATTGTAATGAAACCACCCGTGCAATCCGTGCCTGAGACACTGTAGCCTTTGGAGAGCGCCATTTGCTGAAATGTCTAGTGAGAGCTAAAATAAGCCCCTTTGGTGGATAAAACCTGCTGAGTGGTTGAAATCAGAGCTGCAGAAGGTCACCTGCTATTTTAGTAGCTGCAAGCTGGTCCTCATTTTATAACATTACTGTTATAAACAAGAAATTGTCACCTCACTTCTCAGTTTACTTATTTCTCACGGAAATAAGTAGAGTCCTTTTTCTCTGTAGAATTTGGTAATTTGGATGACTTGCTTCCAAACTTTGCTGTGGAATGTGGATCAATAACACATAGGAAATAATACATATTACTTCTTTATTACTCAAAATAATGTTTTTATATTGCCTAATAGGATTGACTTTTAAAATTCCAATTTTCTGTGTGAACTTTATCCCATACATCTCAACCATCTGTAAATGCCTTGAGGAAGGACTTACTTTCTACTTCTTTGATTTATTTAATAACATAATGGGTGGGAGGGCAGATGTCCTTTAGAATGTGAGAAAGGAGATACAACTAATTTCTGGAATCATTTACATATAATCCATTTGGAAGTGGAAGAAGGCAGTTGGTTCCACTTGTAGGGTTCTTGAATTTTTGCACACACTTTGGAGAATTACCATCAATTTTATTTCAATTTTCCCTTCAGAAATTTAATTTGTCTCTTCTTATGCCCATGTCAAAAGTGGAGTTAAGATAGCCCTTAGGGCTTCTAAGAAATTATGACAATTTTAACAATTTTTATATTTTCTCATCAAAAATGATGGAGAAGTACATTTACCTATAATAATTAGTTTTGAGCCTCTTATTGAGGTATAATTGTACCTATTAATGTATACAACTTAATGAGTTTGGTGGTAATTATACATCCTTAAAATCCTTTTTTTTTATTTGAATCACACAAAAGTTTTATATATATATATGGAAGTAGAAAGGAGAAGAGGAAATAAAAATGAAAAGTAAGCTATTTTTCATGAAGTTGGCTAATACAAAATAAGGATCATAACAGCCTGTAATTATACCCCCTGTTTCCTTGCCATCATCAATGCATACTTTTTCATGACTGGAAAGGAATGATAGCTGGACTGAACATATGGCTTTACCTCACTCCCCAACATCATTGTATTAACTATCAAAGCAGTTCACATACTGTCAGTGAGTTGAAAAAATCACTCACTAAAAATATCAGAATCATTAGAAACGAGATGAAAAAAATGCACAAAATGAAGAATGATATTAAAAAATAAATTTATAATTTAAAAAAATCAGAATCTTAACTACTTAAACTCCTTTTCATATTGACTTAAGAACATTCTAGCCTCTTCCCTGCTCTCAGGAAAAGCAAAGTGTAGAGTCTATGGGCATCGCTTCTGGAGGTGGTAGAATTTCCCAGTAGTCTGTCATCTGGGTCCTATCTATTCCCAGTTGGGTGCATGCTGATTACTTCAACATGTGCCATCTGCAGCCCAAGCCAGCTAAAGAGTCTGACAAAAACTGGGCTTTGAGAAGCAACTGCAATCCAAGTCAGGTAAACGGATGAAGGATGTGTGATTGCCCAGAAAGATTCCATATACTTTGCTCTTTTCCCGCAGTCTCTTTGTCTGGACTTTCTCATGTGGTTAGTCCCTGGAGAGGCCCACGTTTGCTCTTACCTTTTCTATTTTTCCAGACAAGGACTCTTGAAAGTTCCTTTGGCTCTCAACAGGAACTTTGCATACTGTACTCTTTGTCTGTCCCCTTGTCCCTTGTTAAATCCTTCCCTTTTCACAACTGCAGACTCTCAGTTCAAGCAAACCATCTCCCCTGATGTTCATGCATCTTTCTAATCAACAAAATGAACACTCAGACCTTCTCTCATGGGACCAAGTCTAGCATTACAGCATGGTTTATCCACCTGAGTTTTGAGAGGGTCAGGTCAGTTTTTGCACTTGGCTCACCTTTGTACTGTACACTTGTAGAGAAGTTACTGTTCTGCAAATTCTGCTGCTGGGTCTTAGCCTTCGTTGATACTTACATCTCTTATGCTAAAGAGCATTTGTCTTCTTATTTCTCACTGAAGGATATGGGAAATAATTTACATGTCTAAAGTTTGACTTCGAAACCATTGTGAAAGTTTAAGCTTTCTAAAATCCTTTGTGAAATAGAGCAGAGGAAGAAAGGAAGGAAGGGAAGGAGGGAGGCAGGAAAGAAGGAGGGAAGGAAAACTGTATGTTTTGATGGATGAATGGATAAACGGATGGATGAATAGACTGACATTTTCAAAATTATATTTACTAAGTCAACATTAGTTGAGCATCTATTATATTAAATGTTCTCTTCTCTCTTTCCCTCCCTCCCCCTTATCTGTTGGTCCTGTACATCCTCTTTCAGCATTGTCTTGAATCCAGCCCCTCCAGCCCATTTCTGTCATATTTCCCTAATCCAGACCCTTCTCATACCTTGACTAAAGTTTTACAACAACCTGATTAATCTCCTGCACTGACTAGTGCAACCTCATTGTCTTTGCCATCATGGCCTTTCTAAAACAGGAAACTGACCATGTCACTCTCTGGGATCACAGCTCCCAATAGTTCTCTCTCACCTACAAGATATAATCCACGTTCCTTTTTCCTGCTTACTCAGATGTTTGGTATCCAATCACAGTTTCCAAACCTGGTCTCATTTCTCCCCATCTCTTCTATATCATCTGTGTTGCAAGCACACAGACAGCTTTCCAGACACGGCAGATTCTATTTCAAAATGTCACACGCTGAACTTCACATTTTTGCTCAGTAAAAGAGAATTTGAGATTATAAATGGTCACGGTTATAAAGATGTCCAACATGGTATCAGGAATCATCTAAATCAGCTAGTTTTCTACCTGTGCCATTGTAGTGTCATTCTCACCACCTGAGAGTACATCTCTCTCTTCTCCTTGTTTCAAACACTGGTTTAGACCCAGATTAACAGAAAACTTTTCTGTGTCCATTCTGCTTCTTCCCCAGACTGAGAACACTTTCTTCTTTGAGTTCCCACAGTAACTTAAGAACTGTGTTATATGTTGATATGATTTGATATGACATGACATGATGTGATATATGGTTGTAATATCCTTTGAAAAAGAGAAAAGTGGGCCCCCCATGGTGGCGCAGTGGGTTAGGATGCAACACTGCAAGCAATCTGCAGCCGCTTCAGTGCAACTCCAAACCCCAGTTAGGAGGTGACCCACATGGCGCAGTAGACTTCTCCTGTTTTGCCTGTTACCCCCCTCAGCAGTGTACTTCGTTGATCTGCCTATTTTGCTCCCCAATCTATCTCTGGTGAATCCTCTCATCACCCCTGCACCTCTGGCCTGAACCCTAGTTCTATATTCATAAATAAAAAAAGAGAGAAGATGCTTTTTTTTCGTCTGTACCGCAACCTGGTATAGCTTCTCAAAAAAAAAATTATAAATAATAACCATATGTTAAGTTAATATAAGGAAGTAGGCTGGCTTTCTGTCAAGTTCTTGAAGAGCTCATAGTTCTGAAGTATATGGAACAAATAGTTCCACACAAATAGTTACAGTGCAAGTCTGACTAGAATAAGAGCTCTTTGGAGAGGTGGGGTGAAGGGGGAGAATCTAAATGAATGGCAGCTGACTCTTCTACTGAGGACTCAGGGAAGGAAAGAAACCTTCACCAGAAATGTACATCTGAACTGAGCCCTAAAGCATACTTGTGACTTGAGCTCCCAGTTTTGCTTACCCCACTCATGACTTTATTATACCCACTGCCCATACCTCATAGAACCCTAAGCTCTGGTGGCACAATGTCAGAGACTTCTTAAACCTTGTCCAGTCATTCCAGTATCTATCATGAATTAATAGAGTTTTTCATAATGCAACTTGGATGGCAATTTAGTTTTGCTTACAAACCTTGAAGCCTGTAAATTACTGGAAAATCAGCAAATCTCTGAAGATGAAAACAAACACTACCAAGAAGATAAAGATTTGAAAACTATAGAGCTATAAAATCTTATGTTTTCATTATATATCTACAGAGGAATGGATATTTTTAGATTCTAAATAATTAGACTGCCCAAGTGAAATTGAAAAATGATGAACCATGACATACTAATCTATTTTAACATGATATATAGGTAATTCTTGCCCTTTTTTTAACAACATTGGGAGATATGCCATAAAATTTTGAATACAGGGTTTTTCTAAAGAAAGAATTTTGTAATATGATCAGCAATGAAAGACTAGAATTGTTCAGTGCATAGTGATGGATCCAATGGAGCATAACTATAATCAGAAGTTAGTGGTTTATATTATCTTGTACATCTGTCACTTTTTGATTGAAAAACATGAATATTGAAATACTTTCCCTCAGTAGCACTGATTCCAAAAGTAAATACTTTTGAGTCATCACATGGCTTCGGTGATGACAAACCACACAGTATACAAACAAAAATCATCGTGACTGACTTTTTTTTTTTTTCAAGTTATTATAATGTACCAAAGTAAGTTAGCTTGGAATGTTCATTACAAATTTAAGCTCATATTTTTTTACTCCCTACATCATAAAACTCTATTTCACACCAGAAGCTTAGCAAGCTTAAAAAAAGTAAAGTCACCTAAGTCTTGCTGTGAGAGTTACCTGTGTACTGTGAAAGAAACAAAACATGGTTCTTTAGATAGAACAGAAGTGTTATTTGAAATGTCACAACCTGAAACTAGAAAATTCCATTTCTCTGAGTCAAGAACAGATTTTTAGCAGAAAATTTGGTCATCTTCATTCACTTCACATCCAACACAGAGATCTTGTGTACTTTGGTTTCCTAAGATGTCACCTTCTTTGTGTGTTCAAATAGCAGATGGGATTCTAAGGGGCCTTGTTACCAGCTCTCCGACTTCAGGGAATCATACATAGTAGGTGTAAGAAGAGCTCTTATGTCAATTCTGTCTTTCAACTTTCACACTTCCAAACCCCAAGGTGATAAGTTTGGTTCTAAAAGATGATTAGCTTTTACTACTTTTTATATGAGTGGTATATGATGTTTCTCCTTTATAAGAAAATACCATTATGTAATAGATTAGAAAAGATAGCATAATGGCCTGGGTGGCCAAACTTCAATAATTTGAACTCAGAAGTTAATACTTTTCATTTATACCTCCCTCCTATTATGAATTATGTTATGTATCCTCATGATTTCAAAGTCAAATCTATGAGAAGATCATCAATCAGAGAAAACTGCTTCTATCCATACCCCTCTATTCTCTCTTTCCTCTATGGAGACCATTTTTAAGTTATTGCTTAAAAAATACTTTTTTGAATAAACTAGTACATTTATATGTTAATTTCCCCTTCTTGAGATAAACAACACAGGTCTAGTGGTTTTTGAAATAAAGATTTAGAGGATAAATGTCAAAACTGTTTGTGGACCTTTAGGCCAAAAAAAGTAAAACACACGATAACTTCCTTATTTGGACACTTTACAGCTCAAAGCATTCCTGGTTTGTTTCTAAAAAAAAAAAAAAGGCAGTAAATTTTCATTAAAGGACTGAAAGTTTCAAAAAGGTAATAATGCATTTGCCTGGAGATTTTAAAATACACAGTAGTATTAAAGACACCCTAACACCACTGGAACATCCCCAGAAAAGATTCCTATAGTAAACACACTGAGGGTAGGTATCTTTGGGCAGACTGGAAGTTTTCATAAACTCTTGATTGATATTCTTTCTCATAGATCGAATTGCACAGAACATCATTAAGTCCCACTTGGAGACATGTCAGTACACCATGGAGGAGCTACACCAGCTGGCATGGCAAACTCATACCTATGAAGAAATTAAAGCATATCAAAGCAAGGTACTCTGGGAAAGTTTCCTGTGGTTTCACTATTTCTGGCATTCTCAACCTTGGCACCAATGATATTTTGGGCTACACAATACTTTTCTGTCAAGACTGTCTTGTGCATCATGTGGTATTTAGCGGCCTCCCTCGTGTCTACTCACTAGATGCCAGTAGCAGCTCCCTCACATACAGATGATCAAATTGCCAGGTGGCCTCTGGAAGGCGAAACCACCCCAGCTGAGCCTTACTGTCCTCTTTGAGTGACATGGGAAACTGTGCATAAATTAGATTTGTTGGGGACATCTCATGGCTTCTTGGAGCCATTGGGAAATCACAGCAACAATAATAGTGACAAATTTTCACTGTAAAAATATGCACTCAATATGCCTTTCCTTGCCTTACATATTAATAAAAGACCAAAGCTACAGGAGACCTTACTCTGCGTTGTTATTATGATTTTACTATCATTACTTTATTTCTTTGTATTTATCGCAAAGTTTTAAGAGAAGGAACTCATAGTTGTTGTATTGTTAATATTCTGTATTCACATTGCTTTTCTTGGGGTTGAGATTCTCATTTGCAAGATCTACCAGTAATGATATTTTAATAAAATACATATTCTTCAGTGCAAGGGTTTATTTTTCTAAAATGAATTAAGCTTACATTCAGGAGAAAGAAGAAAAGTGAAAAATGTATAAAGAAATTACAAATATCTTCAGATACAACTGCAGTCTTCCCATTATTTTAACCTCAATGCTATCATAATTGTAGTGTAGCAAAATTCAAAGAGATTAAACCATTATCTTAGAAAATATTGTCTGTCTTTAAAGGGAATGTTGTAAATCTCATCACGGATTTCAAGTGACAGGTGCTTAAGCACCAATGGGGCAAGCCTGAGTATGTCATTGACTCTCCAAGTTGTTCTTTGCTCCACACACATGTGTGTTTTCTCTCCTGAAGTCCAGGGAAGCTCTGTGGCAGCAATGCGCCATCCAGATCACTCATGCCATCCAGTATGTGGTGGAGTTTGCAAAGCGGATAACAGGTTTCATGGAGCTCTGTCAAAATGATCAAATTCTACTTCTGAAGTCAGGTAAGCAAAGAGGAAACTGATGGGGTTGGGGACTATTTTAGACCAGGATGTGGCTGGTCCTCAGCTCTGTGTTGATTTTAGAAAATCCTCCTTCCAATCTATGGCTCATTTCTACCACCCACACTGTCAGCCATGTCCCCAAAGCAAACTCTGTTATAAAAATGCCCTGATACTCATTAATTTCCCCTTTGAAGTCAAATACAATTTTGGTTATTGAAAGTGGAGCTATTAATTGCAGAGGTTGAGTTACCAAGCTTGACAGGCAGAACAAGTAATTAGCATGTCAAGGTGGCTGAATTGCTGAGCTGGCTCTTAAATGTACTACTTGCCTTCTGTGGAGGGAGAAAATCCAGGGTAGCTGCATTCTGCCTCCATGGTCATTTCCAATCTTTTTAATGAGGCTAACCTGCAGCCAGCACACATAGGGGAAACTTCCCGTTGTTCTAATCTTTCCAACCCCACTCTCTCATACAAGCACTCTCCACTTAGGAAGTAGTTCCAGAAATTCTGCACATGATTAATTTTAGAGATATTATTACTAAACAGGGAAAATATTGTCTCCCTAGACCTGTTTGAAAATAGAAAATAAAAATGGACCATGGTATTTATGCTAACCTTTGTGATCCTGGGATACAGTAGCAATAATAAGAATTACACATATTAAATGATAAGAATTACACATTTTATAACATACATATGTATGTCTTTGTTTACCTATGACATCCCATTTAATCCTGAGAGGTCAGTGTTTTGTTATGAAAAGGAGGTTAAGATTCAGACAAGGAGTGAGTTCAATATCATAAAGCCAATAAATGGACTGAATGAAATATTTATTCTAAGTTGCTGGTGTTGCTTTAACAAGTGACATAAGTTGATGCAAATTTTGACTCAGACAAAATGCAAATTTTGACTCAGCTCTCAAAACTTACTTCAGACAACAAAAGTCCTTTTTTAAATGCAGGGGGAGTTCCTTTCAAACTGACTAAACACCTAGCAGGCAACTTGTGCTGGTTACCGGCCCAGAGGTCAGCCAGAGCCCTGTGCTGGCAGTCTCAAGTCCTAGCCATAGGAGTTTCTCCACAGGCTTCTTGGACTTTCTCACAGCCCAGTTGTTGGTTTGAAAAGCTAGCTTCCAAGAGGACACAGCAGAAGTACATAGTATTTTTCTGGCTTAGCTTCATAAGGCACATAGTATCATGTCCACCACATTCTATTAGTCATGACAGACAGGAAGGTACAGCTGGGTTCAGGGGTAGGAGACACAGGCTCTATAGCTCAGCAGAGGAATGGTAAGGTTCTAAAATAACATGTGAAATAAAAGCTATTTTTAGTGCCTCTCTTTGAAAAATAGAGCCTGCCACACTTTATATGTGACTTTGATCAACCCCCTCAAGATAGTATTTTCCTCATTTGTAAAACATAAGCGAGAACTAAGAATAATTCCAAACTCGCAATTGTAACCAGTGTCAGAGGAGCTTCTGGCCATTCTGAGTCATAGATGTCATCTTTGGCCCATGGAATCTGTATCCCCTAGAGGGGAACATGGCGTATTGTATTTGTAACTGAGTCTCAGAGAATACCAGTCTATGAGTCATTTGTGTACCATTAGATCATACAAGAGTTAACATTTCTACCTGTCATTAAAATGTTGATCCTAATATAAAAACTCTGATATAAAAACCTCTTGAGAGCCTCATCTATTAGGAAAAGCTAAAATTCACCTGAAATAGTATTGCAAGAAGCAAATTGAAAAATGAATGAAAGGGGCCAAGGAAAGTACCTTTCATAGTGTAAATACTTAAATGATGCTTTCAATTTTGTGAGGAAAATACTGCTTCAGTTACCATTTGCAAATCACTTCCTACACGTCAGTACTTGTAATCTGTGACGTGTGAGAGAAGGCAAAGAAAAATTAGCAAAGCAAAAGAAATAAAACAGACCTAAATATAAAATCACCCAAATGAGGCCCTCATGCAAATTTGTCACTTATTGTCACCTTCTAAAACTCTGTGGTGGAAAAGCCCATTTCTCTAAAAAGAGGAGAAACTGCATAACAGTAATTCTACAGGATGTCAATAAATATTCAAAGGGGGAAACAAAGGTAGTAAGTTCATTTATTCAATAAATAAATTTATTCAGGGCCCTCCCTGGTGGCGCAGTGGGTTAAAGTACACCACTACGAAGCTAAAGCCACTTTAGCATAAGTTCAATTCCCACCCCGGAGGTGACCCACATGGCCTAGCAGACCTCTCCTGATCCGCCCACTGCTCTCCTCAGCAGTGTTCTTCATCAGTAGGCTTGTTTTGCTCCCCACTCTGTCTCTGGTGAATCCTCTCACTGCCCTGAACCTCTGGCCTGCACTATACCCCAGTTCTGTATGTATAAATAAATAAATTTTAAATAAATAAAATAAATAAATTCAGTTAATATTCAGTAAGTACCTATAATGTGCCAGGGACAATTCTGGACCTCGGAGCCCTGTGAACACATAAGATAAGCACAGCTTCCTTGGACTTTCAAGCACAGGAGTCTGCAGACAAGAGTCCTGCCGTCATCAGGCTAGAGGGAATTCAGAGAAATGTTGCACCCACCAAAGTTAAACAAACTCCTACATGTTAACATTCATCCTGTGAATAATGATTTGTAAATCCATAGAGTGAGGTGACACTCAACAGTTTGCCAAAACGTATTTGACATAGAAGCCCTCCATTCAAAGAACATCTAATACAAGTTACCCAAGATACACAATGAAGAAGTCCCACTAAAAGTCATCAAATACTGAAATATACATGCCTATGTTCAAAACGGAAGCAGAGAGCAAGTTCTTCCAATAGCAAATATCTTGCTGAAGTTAGCAGACTAGACTTAACCTGCTTCCTGGACTGTCTGTCATTAAGTGTAAATTTAAGAGTGGAAGATGATTTTAATAATAGTCAGCCAAGAAAATAGAAAGAACTGCATGCTCTTTTAAAAAATATTGCTACTCTCCATTTTAACCACATTTGTAGTGTATTTTATCTTTAATTATTTATATATGCATCAAGAAAACTTTATTTCTAATAATTATTTTTTTACTAGGGAAGGAATCTTGAGTTTTTGTATCTATGTATCTATGGTTCTCTGTGTTTTAAAGTTTTTGGAAGTCTTTTAACTCTTTATTATTGCATATACATGTATGCTTTATATATATTTTTTTTCCCTCCTAGGTTGCTTGGAAGTGGTTTTAGTGAGAATGTGCCGTGCCTTCAACCCATTAAACAACACCGTTCTGTTTGAAGGAAAATATGGAGGAATGCAAATGTTCAAAGCCTTAGGTAAGTTTTTCTTTGTTTCAGATGTAATTTTACTAGCTGTCATTAGTTTTTCCACTAGGATTGTAAGCAGTAAATAAAAAACCTTGATTCTTTAATGAGTCTCATTATTCCAAAAGGGTTGCACCAAGTGATCCTCCAGCATTTCATCTTAATTCTCCAAATCTCACAATTAGACATCCTAGTATATAAGGAAGAGGGAACCATAAGCCCTGTTGAGGCCAACCATGCTTGATTCGGGAAGGAAGATGGATACTTTCTAGTTCATCCTTTGTAGGACCAGCTTGTCTCTTACCTTCTAGCTTATTGCTTTACAAAGCATATTATGGCAGAAGACTTGTGGTCCACAGAGGTGACTTATATTTCTTGTATAAATTCATAATTATAATTAGGACACTGAAAAGAAGAGCTTCTTTACTTGTCACCAAGGAAGGGCTTGCTTTTCGTTGATTCATGAATTCTGGGAGCACAGGCAGAATGGGTGGCAACTTGTCAGGAATGATCCCCAGATGATTCCTGTGGGGGGACAGGGACAGAGCCCATCCCTGTGTGGAATTGTGTAGCATTCACATTCAATCTTCAGTGCTTGGCATGGTTAAAAAGGACATTAGCAAAGGTGGACTGATGCCAGGAAAGGTTTTAAGGATTGATAGCTGCATTTGTTCCATGTCCTGCTTGTGGACATCAAAGAAGGCCACTGCCCTTTCACCTTCTGCACTGTTAGTTGATACAGTAGCCAACAGCAAGCCCATCAGGGCTGGCAAGTTTACCCTTCTGCGGTTGATATACATCCATGTCATCTCCAAGGCTAGATTTTCAAGAAAGAAGGAAAACCCTTGGCAAGCAATGTGGGTATATTTCCAGCCTCATAAAATAAACATTTACTAGGGATCTGTGTAGAGATGAAAAACTATTGTGCTAAAATTCACAATGCCTAAGCAAAGTGACCTGCTACTCATTCATTGGAAAATAAAAATAAATGAATACTATCTCCTCAATCACAGTTCCAAGGATGTTACCAAATTGAAAAATACTTGTCAGTTTTGTGAAAAAACTGTTAACACCTCACTTTAAGACCCCCTAGCTTCCTTACATTGCCAGACTAAAGTGCCATAAATAAAGACAGCCCTCAGCCTCTGATCGGTAATGTTTTAGGTTTCTTGTGAATACGAGGCCCTACACTAAAGGAGTCCCAAATTACTTACTTAAATTTTTTTAGTTGGAACTAGGTTCAGACATAGAAGATTAGATTCAGGTTAGGTATTCTCAGATGTCACAATGGATACACACAATTTCCATCTGCTCTCATTGATAATGTTAACATTCATTACCTGGTCAAGATGTGGCCCGATTTCTTCATTCTATAATTACCACTAAATCACTTACTAGAATGCAAATCCTTGAATGACCTCTTTATTAAGTGCAACATGAAAATGGCAGTTTTAAAAACTATTTTTAAAGTAACATTGCTTTACAACACCATGTGATTAAAGGTCCTGGTTCACACCTTTTCTGATATATTATTACCATACTACCCCCACCACCTAGGGACTCATAGTCACCCACTGCCATTCTTTGTACCCCTCCCTTTTGCTACTTGATTATGGGATTTTCTTACTATGGCTTCATTTGTTTAAGTATTCTTATTTAATTTGCATTTTTTATAGGTTCTGATGACTTGGTGAATGAAGCATTTGACTTTGCAAAGAATTTATGTTCCTTGCAACTGACTGAGGAGGAGATTGCTTTGTTCTCCTCGGCTGTTCTGATATCTCCAGGTAAGGAGGTCTGAAGTCTTTGCATTTCTTCCCAATGCTGTTTTGCTATTACTGGGATGGATTACAACTGCCTAAACCAAGCTGCTCAGGAGGAACTTTTAAAGAGCCATATTTTCTCTAGTAAACTTTTGTTAATTTTGGACAGTTTGAAGTAACAGCCTTAAGTTAACTAAAATGACCAATTTTTGTCCTTAAAGCAAAATTAGAGTGATGCTTCTTCCATGTGAGGTGAAGATCACTATCGATTCAGACAAGCAAAATGATCCCTTAACAGATAATGAAGGCTAACAGTGGCCTTGAGTTATAAACTATGTTCTAT
Organism: Condylura cristata; assembly: GCF_000260355.1. Classification (NCBI taxonomy): domain Eukaryota; kingdom Metazoa; phylum Chordata; class Mammalia; order Eulipotyphla; family Talpidae; genus Condylura; species Condylura cristata. The sequence goes on along the minus strand of NW_004567107.1, from coordinate 34,645,701 downwards.
TTTGAATTTAAGACTAAAACAAACACAGTGGAGGAGAAAGTTCACAAAGGTGAGACTTGGTAGAAATATACCTGAATGAAAGATCTTAATATAGGGATGAAAATAAGTGAAACAAACTTTCTCCTCTTTAAATACCTTTTTACTGACTTTCCTCCTGGATTTCTGTGCTCACTTCAGGTAAATGCTATTGCCTTTTTAAAAAAATTAGCAATATTATCAGGTGGGGACAGCAAAGGGAGAAAAGGCTCCTCCTAAGGACTGGAAAGGGAAGGACCTCTGATGTCCTGGTAAGCTTCCTGGTCCTGTCTCTGACCTTAAACATGAAAATGGACTTCATGATGATAAAATGCTGGTGTAGCTCTTAAATGCAACATGATAGACAACAACAACAACAACAACAACAAAAAATCAAGGACTCGAAGTAGTGACATTTATAGATCAAAAAGAACTATGACAATTGAAATTCTTTTATAAGTGAATACCAACTTGAAATGTATAGAATCTTATGAAATGCATGCACCTCTTCTTCAACCAGAATGAGAAGTCATAGTCACACCCTGGCTGGCTGGTTCAATTTTGAGTCAAGAGATAGCAGAGTTGTTGACAGCTCTCAGTGGACATGAAGATATATTCCTTCTAATTTTTATAGTCAAGAAACTCATTCCTTCTGTAACCCATTTATCTCTAGGACTAGATCTCTTTTATTTGCCCTAACATATTTTTCAATGAGATTGGAAGAAATTAACCTCACCTCTAGTGGTATACCGTGACATGCCTTCCTTATTATGTCAACCAATAATACCAATCTCTGCATTTTTTAAATCAGGCTTTACTTATTTTTAAATCTTATGAAGATTTTTTCATTTGCTTCTATTTTTTACTTAGCCACTTTATTGGCAAAAAAAAAAAGGAAATTCATTATCACTTAGAATATTATTACTAAGAGTTTCTTTTGATTTTCTGTCTGAATCAAGCTGATTGTCTGGGCTTTTTTGTTTTGATTTGACTTTAAATTCAAGAATCTTTCCCAGACCTGTAAACACACAAGTAAATGTTGTGTGTAAATGTGTGCCCATATCGAGTGTGCCCAGATATTGGCTAAGTAACACAACAGTAAATGAAAGAAGTGGCAGGAAATATTTATCTCTGGTAGCAACCACGTGCCAAATAATGATCCTCCCAACATTTTCTCATTTCACTGGATTATTCCCATTGAGTACACTTGGGTAGAAGATTGGTTCTAAGCCTATGGTCTGTGATAAGAGAGGTGGTTTCACTCTGACTCCTGCTTATTCAAAGGAAGTATTGCAGCAGTCATTGTCCTCTGAGGTATGTTTGTGATAAGCTAGTAAATACTAAGCAGCCAATATTTAAAACAGTGTATATCCAATATAAACAATCCATAAAGATAACTGCCTCATAAGGAAGGCTAACCTGTTAGAAATCACCTGAGAAGGTTAGTTTTATCTAGAGAGAAAATGCACCATAAAATTCTGCTGAGTTTAGAAGCAAGACATTTGGCTTACTCTACCTAGTGGGGAACCTTCCTGAGAGCATATCCACCCTCAGGCACACATTCAGAAACCCCAAAGAGTGTGTTTGCCACCATAGCCTGGAGCCATATTCAAAAAGAGAGGGAAGAGCTGTTCCTGAACCTACTGTTTGCTTCCTCACACACCAGACTCACCCTTCCCCCCAGTTCTTACCATAATAGCCACTTGTTTATTCAGCTCCAGAGAGTTTAGGGAAAGGATGGGGAGGAAAACTTAATTTATTCTGATTGACAATTGTCACTGAAGACTTTTGTGCTCACTTACGTAAGGAGTTGCTTACCTGTGGGCTAAACTTGCCCTTGCCCTGTCTAAGATTACAGAATTGAATTTCTCACCTGATCTGAACTGTGTTCAGAGGGCTCATGGCCAAGTTCTTTTCCATGAGTATTTGTCAGCCTTTGGGGACTCTTCATTGAACCTAAGGCATTAATGTTGGGCAGAATTTTGTCACTGTGGTGTGTAAGGCTTCAAGGGAGGAAGGAAGGGAGATAAAGCGAAGAAGAGAAGAAAGAAAAAAGAAAAAGAGAATGGGAGAGGAAAGATATTATCCTATATACCATTTGAAAAATTAAATATAGAAAGAGTACTCAGTATTGGATTTTTGAAATGCATTCCTGTTTATGCTATGTACATTAATAATATAGTTTATAAAAGTAAAGGCGGGTCTTGAATACAAAAAATGTTCTTGGACAAGAAATTTTCTTAACATAATTTATTTTATTCACAAGTAATGAACCTTTATGTTGAAAGGAAATCTCAGCAGCTGTATAGAAGATTAAGAGATGCAAATGATTACAGATGATAAAAAAAAATATGAGTTTATTTGCACTATGTGCCTTTATCCCATCTTGATTTTCTATATTAATATATTAGTATTGGAAGCCAGAATATAAAATATTTAGGTTTTAAATAAATAATCACATGTCTTCAGAAGAAAGTCAGAGCTAAGTAATTTGAAATGAATCTGAAATTCAGTACTTAACCTGTTAGGTAACATTAAACAAAACTAACATTCCCTCTTCTCTCACCTAATTCTTTTCCTTTGTCAGATCGAGCCTGGCTGATAGAACCAAGAAAAGTCCAAAAGCTTCAGGAAAAAATTTATTTTGCACTTCAACACGTGATTCAGAAGAATCACCTTGATGATGAGACCTTGGCAAAGGTAGGTCCTCAGGTCACAGACCCACTATCACCAAAAAGAGTAGAGCACAAGAAAGCTGTTTATAAAGGACAGTTCTCAACAGCAACAATTTCTGCAAGTTACCAAAGGTGCATAAATTCTGAGATGCCCATTTTACTTTTTTGCTAACCTAAAGATTTTTTTCTAAGTGAGGTAACAATGATTTACAGCACTGTATATGATCCAGGGCTTAGGGTTCACACATCACCATGCTACATCCACCACCAGAGCCCCTTTTCCCCTGTTACCAGCCCTTCCTTTCCCCTCTAGTAGCTGAATTCTGCAGGCATATTTCTAGGCTTTGTTTTGTTCAGTATACATTGCTCTGTTTTGTTGCTCTGTATTTCATATATGTGTGAAATCATCTAGCATTTGTCCTTCCTCTTCTGACTAATTTCACTTAGCATAATCCCCTCCAGCTCCATCCATGTTGTCACAAATGGAAGAATTCATTTCTTTTAGTTGAATAGTATTCCATTGTGTTTATGTGCCACATCATTTTTATACTTTCATCTGTCATTGAGCACTTAAGTTGTTTCCCAAACCTGGAAGTATATTTTGAAAGGGAGCCCAATAAGTTATACTAGATGGAGAGGAGAATGACTGTTTAAGAGAAGGCTGGTATTGGCAGATACCCAGGAGTAGGAAGACAAATCAAAAGAACTAAGGGTTTTTCTTCTGAAGAACAATAATTTACACTAAGGAAAAGATTTCAAAATTCCTATGTGAAGGGAAGAAGAGATTTTATGCTACTTTAAGAGTCAGGTGTAGGGGAAATTTTAAAGCAGTTCAATTTTTTTTCAAGATAGGAAATGTAAAGTAGTAAGAATAGTTAAACCAAGGGTTAGACCACTGTGTGAAGTAACAAGTTTCCTGTTGTTGGTTATATTGTGTTTGGTTTCCTCCCATAGGTTATAAGTGACAGTTCTACTGAAATAGATGAGACTGATAACTTGGAAATTTTCCTTACTTTTAATCTCATTATGCAAAATTTGCCCTAAAGTTCTTTCAAAATGGCAAAGCATGTCAGAGGCAAGTTTCATGCAACATCCAAGTCAATTTCTTGATCCAACTAACTGACAATAGTGATCTTTAAAAAAAATATGGAGAACAGTTGTTGATCAAAGTGAAATGATTATAAAAGAAGTCATTTTCTAATGATTGATATGTAGCATTATTGAAGCTATCTTTGATTTCTTAAGAACTACAATCTGTCGAAGGTAATAAACTAGGAAATGCAGCTTATTCTTGTTAAAGATGATAGGAATCCTACTCTTTATATTTTTATCATTAAAACCCTCCCACTTCGCTCTTTTAAAAAAGTGGGAGAACTATTTGAAGATACTATCAGGTTTTACTTTACACATGCACGGTACTGCTGTAAAAAAACCTCCATGAGTTAAATATTCTGCTTCATTATGGTAACATTTCTTTAAAATTAAGGCATCAAAGGAAGAACATCTCCACACTGTAGAATGACTGTTCCCTTTGATGTAACTTTCCACTTCCTATTTAGGCAAGGACAAATCACCTGCCATTGCACCCCATCTTTCTCATTTTGTCTCAAAGGTAAAACATCTACATGCTCTCAGCATCACTGGACAGAAAAACGTAACATGAATATATACATCTCTAGCCTGCTTTTTAGCCTATGTGTATAAATATGTCTCCTTAATTAATGGGAATGTATCCTACATTTGATATCTCCCAAAGACTTTGATCCCCATTTTTACCACCCTAAAAATAAGTTCTTGATAAAATCCAGGGTTAAACACAAGTTGCCGCTCTTTTGCTTAGGAGTAACATCTACTTAAAAATCCCTGGTCTCATTACCTGTAAAATAAGGATTATAATTCTCTGTTCCTGTACAAGTGAGTTTTGCCATTCAAATCAGACCTATACTGCATAAACTTTAAGGCACCAAGGAATGATGATAGTTCCCCAAGAGAATAAAATTCTCTTGCTTACATAATTTTTGAACTTCTGGTGGCCTGGTGCTGGTGACCTAAGATATAGAAGGTAGAAAGACTTTAGAGTTCTCAAAGAATAAAAGACCTTTAATAACAAGGAAAAAGTAGTATTAACTTTAGGTCAGCTTAACTGTCCTTCCTCAATCTGGAGTGAGAAAAATACACAATTCAGTTCTTTCCTTCTAAAAAGAAAGTTGCAACACAAAGAACCAAGGAAAGCATAGGAAAAGGATTACTTCTTGTATAAAGTTAATTGGAGGCAGATGACAATGCACTGCTCCCACAGGTCATGATGGATGTTGGGTTTTTGTGTGGACCCTTCCTTGTAACAGTCATCACTTTAATAGAATATTGTTTGAACTAATGTGGAAGGACCATAAACCAAAATAAGAACCGGATTCTCATTAATCCCAGTTCCAACTATGTGGCTTTGGATAAAGTCACTTCATTGGTTAAAATGTCCTATTTCTTCACTGTCAAGTTCCAGGAGGCAGGGATGGGGCTAAATCTCCAACCTTCTTTAACTCTTTAGGGACAAGGGCATCGTAAAAATTTAAAGATACCTTCTCATCATACCCACACTCCCCAAAAAGAGTAAGAATGGAGGCCCCAAAAAACTACTCTACCCCAAGCCCCAACAGATGCATCTCCTCTTTTCAGAAATGCTTCTTCTACTTCTATAATCCGGAAGCTCTTTTGCCTCCACAGTATCTCCGAACAGCATTGACCTTTCTTGTAAATTATAGACAATTTATGGGATCCAGAACACTCTCCAAACTGTGATAGTCAAATCCAGAAGCTCAGGTTAAATTTCCAAGAGGTGGGCTCATCTACCTTCTGGTAATGTACAAAGAGTATTTTTACTGTTAACCAGTTTGGCCCTGAACAGATGTCATGTGAGAGGTGTGGAACTCAGTCATTGAATTTCATCCTGAAAGAAGAGTCTCTACTATGTTTTCTATATGCCTACATCTGAAAGTTAAAGTATCCACTAGTTAGAATATTATATATTGCTTTTATATATTATATATATGTTAATGTTTGCTTGGGGGGGTTAAACTTTATTAAAGAATCTGATTTCTTATTTTAGATTATAATATGTGGCATATTTATAATAAACCATTAGACCACTTGCTAGCTGAGTGTCCCTTGATCAGCAACTTAACCTCTGCATGCCTCAGTTTCCCCATTTGTAAAATGTGGAAAGATAGTATCAATGTAAAGATAGTATCAATGCCACATTGTTATTTTGAATACTAAATGAAGTCAAATATAAGCAAACCACATGATCCACAATAGCAAACCACATGATCCACAGTATAGTTGTTGTTATTGTTGTGAAGAGAAAAAATTTCATTTCATGGGGGAAATTTTTCTCCAAAAGATGGCATATTTGGGCAAATAACGTAGACGAAAATGATTTCAAAAGATGAAAGTTGGGGATTTGGGAAGTGGAATATGGCTTCCTCAGTGATGGGGGCAATGATGTAGAGGTAAGAAGGTGTAAGGAATAGTGTGAGCCTGAGTAATATATTTGACTGGATCCTGAATTTGAGAAGCTAGGAAAGAAGAAAACACTGGTCACTTTCACTAAAGCTCACAGAAAAAGTATATATATTTGTGTGTGTGTATGTTTCATATATATTTTTAATCCCCATCTGACTGGCAAGGCAGCCCATCTGTTCTCTGGGCTTCATTTTTCTTGGCTGGAAAATGAGTAGGTGGACTGGATGGTCGTTAAGTTTCCTTCAGTGTAATCTTTGACTGGGAGAAAAAAGCAAAGAGGTTCCTCCTGGCATCTTCTTTCATCTTTCATTGCTTAGTCTAGGGAGAAAACTTTAAGGGTTCTGTGGGTGTTCTACAATCACAATAAACAAAGAAACAAACATAGTTCACCAAGTCTTGAGATATAGCAAAGATTGTTTGAACTGCCAAGACTGGTGACGATTGTCTTCTCCAGCCTGTGGGTTTCCTTTATTACTAGTTTTTGTTGTCCTGACCAAAGGGACAGAGGATGAAGGAGAAATATAGGCTGTTCCAACTAGGGACAGGTTGTAGCAACACACTCATGGTCAAGGTCATGGTTTTTATCTTCCTTGAAGAAGTGGCTACTTAACCCTTCTGCCCATGTTTCATCTGGTTTTCTTTTTTGTCGAGTTCTATGAGTTTTTTATAAGTCTTTGATATGGGCCTTGTTTCAGATGTGGTATACAAATATTTTCTCCCATTTGCAGTAGGGTGTTTTCAGTAGTGTGTTTTCATTTTTAGTTATAGTTTCTTTAGCTATGCAAAGTACTATTTTACTAAAATACCAAGGCCACAGCTTTCATACAGCAAAAGAAACATTCACATGGAAAAAGGGGGTGGTAGGAAGTATTTCTAAGGGTCATTATTTTTATTCACAAATGTTTATTGTATCTAAAATATGCAAGGTATGCTAACATATATTACAAGTTCAGCTGGTATGGGGACAAAAACCTTAGACCTGCAATGAAAAGCAACACATGATGAAAATCACATGACTGAGTCACAGAAAGTGATCCTGGAGAGTGGTTGAGCATTCACTAAGTGATAGGAACAGTATTCATGGATTCTTAAAAACTTGATAAGTACTCTCATCTTACTTTGCAAAGGAGAAAGCTGTTACTTCAAGTAAATATACATCTTGCCAAGGTTAACCAGCTTGGAAGGGGGGAAGGGGCAGAATTTTAATCCAGCTAAGCCAATTCCAGAGCCAAACTCTTTCTTTCTGAGTAACTACTCCTAAATGTTTGAGAGTTGAGAAAGAAAGGGAGAATTGTGATGGGCTAAATGGGGAAGTGTACATGCCAGGTGGTTCACTATCTTCTTCATTACTAAGTTTTTTCTAGCATAGCAATAACAAAACTTTATACTCAACATAGGGAATTTTTTCTTCCCATTTTAACAGTACCAAGTGACTAAATAAAAACTTCAAAGTTGGGAAAGCTTGCATAGACTTATTTTACATGTTAGTAATTAAAATTTTACCTAAAGATAGCATTCCTGGTTACCCTCACATTAATAGCACTAACAGCATAAAGATATAGAAATAACAACCATAGATAGCATCTATAGAGCAAACACTGAGAGATCAACAATAAAATAATGTTAGAAAAAAATCAATAGAACACCAAAGTTTTTGAACTCCAAATCCAAACATCTTTCTCCTGGGATAGTTTTTACTTTACCTGCATTTAGTATGTGTATGTATGATGTGCCAGTTGCAAAGGCAGGATGGTGAATAACAGTGGTTTCCCTAAGGAATTCCAATGTGAAGCCAAATTGTTTCAGTCAACCTTAGCTATTTTCATATTTGTCGACATACACTATAGTTCCAGCCCAGACTTCAAGAATTGTCCATTAGATTAATGGTCTATAAGTAAGAAAGATTTTGAGGTTACTCTTCACATATCCAATTGCAAGTAAATATATTAGAACTTGTTGTTTCCAAGGAACCAGCTCACATTCACTTAAGCAAAAAGGAAAATTGTAAAATGAAATACAGATAGCTCATAGAACCTATGATCAAAATTTCAGCCCTCATTCAGGAAGGTACTAGAACAAGCACTCAGAATTCTCTCACATGTTTCTCTCTCTCTGGATATCCACTTCATTTCTATCCCTCTCTGAATACCTATTTTCTCTGTTTCCCTGGACTGCACAGTGAAATATATCTAGCTTTTAGCTTTTTAGCCTCTTCATGGTTTCTGCTGTATCTGGAAAGTAAATTGTTCTCAGTACATTTTCTAACTTCAACCCAGGCTGAATCTCACTTCCAGTTGAGCCAGAGAAGAAGATACAACCTAACAAGATGCCAAGGAAAGAATAAAAATGGGGCAGGGAGGGCTTTTGACCTGGACTAATCTCAATTTTCATATTATAATTCTAATACAGGTGTCTAGATTTAGCCAAACAAAACCCCAAAAAGGAAAGTGAATAGGCAAGCGAAAGATATGTATTTGGCCTCGTTTGGTATTTCTAAAGTTTCTTACACTTTGATCAAACCATTGTTGAATTCCTGCTTCAGGTTGAAGGGCATCTTGATCACTTGGAAGCCCAGATGAACAAGATTACTGGTTTCACCCTCTGAACAAACCATTTTCCCAACATCAAGTATATGTTATGAAATTGTGACTCTCTCATAAAACCATCCTCAGGAGAGCAAAATAGTATTATCATCTCTTCTCAAGCAGCCGATTTTTATTCTTATAGACCCCTGTAGGTATGAGTTAAAGCTTCCTTCTTTTAAGAAACGCTACATATAAGAAAGAGATGACTGTGAAAATGCCTTTTTATAAATCCTCTGTCTATGCCTGCTATGGGGATTATTTAAACATGAAGAAATGTCATGATGATTTGAAATCAGCTACCCCCTCCATCTCCAAGTGCTTCTGGATCACCTCCCCAGCTGTTTGAAAAGTTGTAGAACCATTAACTGCTGCTGAGGCTGCTCTAAGCTCCCTTTGAAATGGGGGTCCCCCAGCAGCAGTGCATAATATTAATGAGCAATAAGTGACTGCCTGCTGCTTCTACCGCCAGGCCCCCCTGGGCTCTGACAAGTGCTGCTGCTGCCTCCACAGAGCCTACTGGTCCATCGTGCCTCCAGAATGATGGATGCTCCAGTCAGCACTTCTTTCTCTACAGCAGGTTGGATGGCTTTAAATCAGCCTCTTCCAAGAGCACAGAGGTTGGGGAGGTGCTTTCCCTGTCTTAGTGCTCTTAGCTCAAGTGCTCCCAGTGCTTTTAAGCAAATAGCATTTCTCATCATTTAGCCCATTTTACAGATGAGCAACCAGGATAGGATCCAAAACTTACAAGAGGGAAAAACCTGGTCCTCAACCAAATGTTTCTTAAACCCCATTTTTGGGCAGGAAAGAAAATGAGTCAACATTCAATTTCCCATGCCATCCTTTCTCTAAAGGAACAGAATAGTTCAAGGATTATAGTAACTAGTATTCTACTTTATTAAGTGAGCAATTGACTGTAATTGCTACCAGAAAATGAAAATCAATATAATGTTGCTTTTTCATTTCTATTCAGTTAATGGCTGTTTTTGCCATGTATTAACACATGCTATGCAGACTTGATTTTTGGTGACTGGTTAAGGACTAAGCTGGCTTTTGCCCTCCATGTCATTTGGATGAACAAGGGTGGCCTTGAATATTTTTCCCCTTTGAAGGAAGAATAACGTGGGAATTGGAAGCATACCACCTAATTCTTACATGGCCACTCTGTGCTAGGCAATACTATAGACAGTTTGATTGAAACACTTGCCCCTCATAATAACTCTCGAAGGCAAAGATGGTTAAAATTGCCACCTGTCAAGTAAAAAACTGAGAGCTTAAGTGACTTGCCTAAGATCATATAGTCATAAATGCAAGGTCCACATTTGTTAAGATGAAGCTAAACCTCCCTGTGTGTTAATTGTATGTTATATGGCATCCAGGGGTTTTGTTATTTGTCCCTCACCAAACTAACAGAACTAGCAAATGAAGAACTTACCCTCTCTGTCCATGGCAACTTCCATGTCACCCTCTTGAAAGAGAACTAACTTTATATTCAACTCCCAAAGCTGTTTCAAATACAATAAAGAATTTATTTTTCAGTTTTGAAAACCAATTGGAAATAGAACATTTGAACCTAAAGCAGTGTTTCTCTAAGTTTGCTCCCTGGACTCCCTACATCAGTATCTGCAGGGCATATATTCCAAAGATGGAGTCTGAACTCACCTGGACTTAATGAACCAGAATCCCAAGGAAGAAATAGCAACCGCTCAGGTTAACAGTTATTAGAGAGTTCATCTTAAAGTTTCAGGAGTTCATACATCATCAGCTGAATTGCAGATACCTTTCAAAGTCCCTCTGCATTCAATGGCTATTTCAGAGAAAATTATAATGGAAAAGTAGTGTTGGCATCTCCTTCCGTGTGAACCAGTTGGTTAAGAGAGTTTAAATAATTTCCCACAGGGCTCTAGTTAAGTGGACACTTGTACATTCTTTACCTAAGAAAGCAAAGAAAAGGAGTATTCTGAGCTGGAGGCTCAAAGTCAATCTTTCAGAATGTGATGTTCATCCTTTTTTTCCCTTGCTTCGAAACTCTTCCAAAGCCACTGCTGTAGATATGAGGCATTGCATAATCGGGTGAGGCCTACTCTTCCAGCTATATCCTTGAACACAGTCACTCACTGCTCCTGCTACAATGAACTTCCGATACACCACGCACTGTACCCGATGCATTGATGATGGGGTACATCACAGAGACGCTGCCCAGTATCTAGTTAGCGCTCATTCCTCAGAGTGCTGCTGAAATGGTACCTTCTAAGGGCAAGACCTGCCAGAAGCAGCCAGGATGTCTCTCCTGCAATCAGGCACAGGGCAGATTCACTGTCAGCAGATGGAAAGGGGTGTCCTGGAGCCCTCTGGATTTTCCACTGCCCCTTTAACCATCACCTCTACACAGGTGTGAGCATTTGTACTTGCGCATGCCCTGTGCTCCTGGGCCCAGGTGTCAATAAGCATAAGCAGCATGCCCTGTGCCCAGCCCCTCAGCCCAGGCATCCACACTGGGATGAGAGGATGGGAAAAGCCTGATAACTTCTGTACTCTACAATGCCCTAACCTTCCTTGCACTGCCCTTTCTTGTTACCCACCACAGTTTTCCAGCCTGCTTTGCACTGTGTGGTAACTATTTGCATCTGTCTTCCCATAGAGATGATAAGCAAGGGCCACACTGTTTCTGTGCATTGGGAGTCTTAACAGAGTGCCTGCTACAAGTTTAAGTATTGATAACTAATAATGTGGGAGAGGAAGTCCTGATTCTCACTTTAAAGTTCACACTGATTCTATAGATAAATATCCCACATTTTTCATCTCTAGTACCAACATTTAATGGCAGTGAAAATGGGTAGGTTGAAAAGTCTGAACCTCAAACTTCTTTGTGTTCTCCATCCCTTTAATGAATATGTCAACAGCGCTAATCCTGATGCTATTTTTAAATCACTCCTAGTGTGGTTATATAGTCATTAGTTGCTAAAAGGGAAGTTAATGAAAGAGTGGAAATTCTGATTTTGAAAAGCCACAAAGTAACTAATTATCTATTTCCTCTTTTACTTCAAAGGCTGAAATGAATTCTTACTCTTTAATAGAATAGGAAGCACAGTGAATGAACCTCATTGGTGATTAGTCGGGTTTTATTTAATATTACCACTTTAAGTACATCTTTGCTTAGCCACATGAACCATCAAGCCTATTTTAGTAAGTGTTCCCTATATGAGAATATAGTTTATTCCCATAGTAATTGATCACAACGGCTTTTGTTTTTAACTATTTTTGACAGTAAATGACAGATTCTAGGTGTGGCTAAATTATGTTAAAAACCACAATTGTTCATTTCCGAACACCTAAATAGCATTAGTAAGGTGTGGCTATTTTGTTATTAAAAAACATATCAAAATCTACAATTACAAGTAGATATTTTCCCAAAAGTGTAACGGGCCACTGACCTGCCAAGTCTCTCGGATTCATTGTTTCATACTATGATTTAAGGTGGAAAGGGCTAGCAAGGCAAGGGGCTTGGGAGCGGGACCCCAAAGCAAGGCAGGTGATTACACAGTACACCTCATACAGTCCGTTGTGCCTTCCTCTTCCTGTCACCTGCCAAAAGGAAACGTCTAATAGTCACATCAAAAAACCTGTGGGATATAATGGATAATAATAATGTTAGCTCACGATTGAGTTCACTCCTACAGTGCTCATTAAGAGCACTTGCAGCTTGCACGAGAAGCTATTTAAGTAATCGCATCGAGACATAGTGAATAGTCTTTCCTCTGTGCTCATTAACACTTTTAAAAGAATTACCGCTTCACCATATAACAATCCTATGAATAGGCACTATTACTAAGCCCATTTTACAAATGAGAAAATTGAGACCTACAGTATGACACAGCCTCTGAGTTCTTGTGGCACCACGATCCCCACTCAGCCAGCCAGCCTCATAGCACCCACTCGTAAAGATTGAGCTAAACCTTCTCCTATGGTTACTTTATTTTAAAACAGTGAATCTGGCCACTTGGTTCTGCTCGTTTTCCTCCTCTTTTTTTTTCCCTTTAGAGGATGGAGAGAGGGGAGGTGTTTTGTCTGGTTTTGCTCTAAATGCCTATTCTCTCTCTTAAGGAGAAAATGACAGTGAGCCTTCTTTCTTTCTGAACCTCTTTTTTCCAAAGCCATTTCTCTTCATCTGTGGCCAGGAAAGACTGCTTCAGAGGACAGAGCACTAACGAGCTTCCTCTTTGTCTCCTTCCCTGTCTCTCCATTCTGCAGTTAATAGCCAAGATACCAACCATCACGGCAGTTTGCAACTTGCACGGGGAGAAGCTGCAGGTATTTAAGCAATCACATCCAGACATAGTGAATACACTCTTTCCTCCGTTATACAAGGAGCTCTTTAATCCTGACTGTTCCACCGTCTGCAAATGAAGGCGACAAGAGAACTGTCTCTTAGTCATGGATGCATCACCATTGTGACAAAAGCAATGTGTTCATGAAGACTTAAGAAAAATGTCACTACTGCAACATTAGGAATGTCCTGCACTTAATAGAATTATTTTTCACCGCTACAGTTTGAAGAATGTAAATATGCACCTGAGTGGGGCTCTTTTAATTGTTTGTTTGTTTTTGAAATGACCATAAATATACCAATATAGGACACTGGGTGTTATCTTTTTTTTTTTTTTATTTTATTTGGGTATGTTTTGGGAGACAATTGTTCATAGAATTTTATTGTAGATATATACAAGAACAGAGCGGTACTTTACATGATTACTTTTCCTGTTGATTGTTCAAATATAATTTAAGAAAATTCCACTTAATAGGCTTACCTATTTCTATGTTTTTAGGTAGTTGATGCATGTGTAAATGTATTGCTGTCTTGGAAAGCACTGGCCATGTATGTAATAAGTATATAATATCTGAGCATATTATATATGACTATTACTTATACATGCACGTGCTCTGTGGCTTAAAATACCATACCTACTAGCAATGGAGGTTCAGTCAGGCACTTATATTATTTACCTTCTGTGTTATATGTTACAGTTATGTTAGACAATCAGGATTTTGTTTCCCCAGCCAGAATTTTCATCTATAGTCAATGGCAGGATGGTACCAATTCAGAAGTAATTCTACAAAGGAATAAATATAGTGCATGGCCTCTGTATAAAAACTCTATTTCTATCAATGACATCAAAGCCTTGTCAAGATGGTACATATTGGAGTACAAATAAGTGTTGGGAGCCATTTTCCTGTTTGAAGAGTTAGACCACAGATAATATTGTGGTATTGTGGAGTCTAGGACTTTTTTTGACCAAAAAACAGACTTTCCCTGTTTTTCACCAGGACACATAAAATACTTTTTCTTCAGATTTTTATTTGTGGAAAAACTTAATTTTGGTGCTTATTCTGTCATCAACAGAGAAATACAGTCTGTAGACTGTGACCACCAGCATTTTTTTCTAACAAAATTAGAGTCAAAGAGCAAATCTGAACCCAGGGTCCCAGTGCCATTTCATATAAACTTTTTCTCTCGAACCTTTTTATTTGGGGGTGGGGGGGAGGGGGCAAAGAAGAGATAGAAGGAAAATATAGAAAACAAACATTTCTTTATATTCCTTCTCTTTAATAAGTTTGTTAGATAAAGAAGCAATAAAGGGGGGTGCAGGACTTAATTGTCCTTCCAGTCTGGGGCCTCTGTGCTTTTCAAGTCCAAAATGTTGTCTTATAAAAATATAGCAAAAACTCGGAAGACTAGGAAAAACGGTTATTCTATAGAACTAATATACCCCAAAGCCAAAACTATTTCCTATGCAGTTTATAATTGTAGCATCTGTCTAGCCTGGAATGATGTTCTAGCAGCTTTTCAAAGTATGGAATGTAAGAGGAAAGATCAGGACTGAAACATGCAGGCTTCCTAATCTCACTCTCCCTCTCCACCTGCTCTCCAGTCGAGGCCATGCTCAGAAAAGCCTTCATTCTGAGGGATTTGTTCCATCTGTCCTCTAAAGGCTTTGTGTCTTTAGTCTGATCTAATCCAAAGTGAGATTTTTTTTTTAAGGACAATAAAAATAATGACCTCTTATAAGTGTGGCCCTGCCACCAACTCATGAAGACCTGTCCTTTTCTCCTTGTCACACAACACACAAGCCTGTGCACACACGTACACCTGCTTTATGAAGTTTCTGTCAGTGGAAACTTAGACTTTGCCCATCTCTCCTGGTCTCCTGACCATGCATCACTGAGAGCCATCGCCATGATGCCACAAAACTTCTCATTAATGATCCAACAATAGTGATAGTCCTTTCTTGCAGAAAACAGTCTTTTCCCACCTCATGATTGATGAGTTCCAAATCAATGGGGAAAAACAAAAAGGTTTTAAAATAATGAATCTCTTTCTCAACTACTGTTATATTCAATTAATTTAACAACATTGAACCAAATTACCTTCAGTGTCTAAGAAGACAGCTGTAGACTGCTTATTATGCTGCTACAGGGACTCAATTCTTTTTGGTGTAAATGTCACTCCTGCTAGCTCTTTGTATAAAGAATTAATTCCAAGAGTCATATTTCCTTCTAATGGAAAGATTACTTTACTGATTGCTAGGAAAACAGGGTAATGGAAGGCACTCAATTAAACCAAGCCGTTTCCAAATGCAATGTATGTTTTATGATTGGCTTGTGATAGGCGATGCTTAATGTGTCTACTTGGTGTTTCCCTTTGAGCTTTGAACTTATGTCAAACTTTGTTTTCATTGTTCTGTTGGCCTAGTGTTTTCCATTGTCAGCCTGTAATTCCTGCTCAGTTGCAAAGGGAATCATTTGTTTCCTCCAATTTACCTTAGAGGATTTAAATTGGCTCAATTGATGAAGTGGCTTAGAATTTTTTTCCTCCCTCGTCCCCTGGGTGATGTAGGAAAAAGATTGTTCCCCACATTTGCCTCAGCAGGTACTGAATTTGAATTTGTGCCGTTTCCACTATTGCAAGCAGTTCATTGGAATAGCATGAAGCTTTTGAAGCTAGGGGACAGGAAACAGCTAGCAGCTGAACCAGAGCAAAATAGGAGAAAGCAGTACCTCCTCAAGCTCACATCACTGGAGAGCAGAGATTTCCATTTTTGCCCACACATGCCATATCTGTCCTTTAAAAGACCTTAATCCTATTTTCAAGGGCAACAAAACGTCTTTAAAAGCCGTACTTTGAACAGCTTAAGGTATTCTGAAACTTCGGTAAGCACAGCTTTCTTGGTCACATGCAATCTTTGTCCCTTCCCCATGGAGACTGGCAAATGTTCACAACACACCATGGTTAAGTGTGCACTGGCAGAAAGAACCCATGATCTGTACTTTTCACTTCATGCTTTGTAAATGACAATCACTGCTTGATGCAGATGTTGCACTGTATCCACTCAGGGATGTTTCATTTAAAAAAAAAAAAAAGTACATCAAGAAGGCAAGAGGAGAAAACAGGAAAATGACAACAAAATGTAAACGGCATAAATTAGATATGCAAATGAAGTGACCTCTCTGACAAGGCTTTCAGGACAGCAAGCAGTAACTTCATGTTGTAAACTGGATTTACTTTTACTATTTGGACTTGCTAAACTGCAAATATAGAATTAAGGATAACTTAGTCTCATTTTGCTAAGAGTCAAATGAACCAGTCGCTTCATTTATAGGAATATGTACCTCCCAGCAAACCCTCCTTACACTCTGAGGAAGGAACACACAGAAATCTAAGTGATGTTAGATGAAACGTGCAAGGGAGATGAAGTTGTATGAATTTAAACTCCAGTGTATCTATGATCTGTAAAAGGAAAGACAAAAATTGGTGGGAATATGGGAGAAAAGGGGTTTGCAAATCTGGCTTAAAAGCCTACTGTTCAGATCAGGGTGGTCTTTGTATCCCTTTCTCAGTGTTGTCATTTTTAATTCCCGAAAACTGAAAATTGATAGTGGAGGACATCTCCTTTTGGAATTTCCCTTTGAACACTGTCTTCAGGGCTCTGAACTAAAGAACCACTGAGCGGGCAAAAACAGAGGCAGTTTCTCTGAATCTCAGAGAACCTCAATCACAGTGAATTCTGGATATTAACAGAAGGTGTCAGAGAGACCTCTGTATATTTCTGTCATAGTTGCTTGTTCAGATACAAAACTTCATAGCAGTCAAGCTAAATTATTTGTGAAAACCAGGGGCGTGAATAGTCAACTCTCTCACACCAATACTCTAGAATCCCACATGAGCTAGGCTTTTAGGTAAAAACAATGTTTGTGTCCCAAGGACAAGCTAAAAATTCACCAGTTTAAAAAAAAAATCAGTCAGTTGCAAATGATGTCAGATTTGTTCCAGGTTCTTTGTTTCTGTTTATTAACACAAGGAAAATTTTTACTGTTACTGGAAAACAGAAGAAATAATTTTTCCTAACTTTTTTTTTCCCCTATAAACTTTGGATTCCCATGAAATCACTATAATTGTCAGTAAATTCAGTCAAGGATGTCTGAGCCCTTTCAGAACCACCACCCAACAGAACAGCAATAATTTTAGAGTGTGCATCTGTAGTGAAACTTTGCACAAAGTCTCCTGTATAAAGATGGAAAAGCCCCACCATCTGCTTTAGACAAAGTGCTAGTTGATGTTCTGTCTCCAATTCTTTGTACAAGCAGCAGCCTGATGTGGGAAACCATATGGGTTATTAACAAGAGTTGATGACTACTAGGGTTGGGGAGGCAGACTAGGGAGAGGTAGTCTCAGGACCATGGTACATGTTTATTTATAGCAAGGGTTGCCAAGTTAAAAGCCTACAAGGGCTAGAGTCAGTGTGCATGCGCGAAGCTGTCCAGTGGTGAGCTGGCAAGAACAGTGCCGTCTGAAAAGGGTCATCTACCAGTTAGCTGAAGTAGAAATGTTGTAAAGCTTCTGAGTGGTATCAAATCTCTCTAGTTATAAATTATGTCAATTGATTGAGAGTTTAGTACAGATTAAAAAAATGACATCTCTGGGTAGTTTGCAGTTTGCAACTCTGGTTTAAAGGAAAATCTGAAGGCCTGTTCAGAGGAAGCAAATCTTAGAAATGAATGATTAAGAAGGGGAGGGATGGGGAGGAGGTGGTGCTCTTGTCCTCAGTTTCCTTATTTGACTATATCAGAGTCTATCATGAGAGATGTCAGTTGTAAAAACCACAAAGTCCAAAAAGGAAAACAATTTGATTTAGTGATGACTCACAAAAGACATTTCAGTTGTCTTCCCAGATCTCCAAGCTTCATAAAGCCAAGTGGCTAGATTTATTGACGCTTTTTTTTTTTTCTGAAAATCAAAGGCTCAGTCTTTATGCTGTTGAGTTTCACTAGGTTTCTTTCAATGTTTGACTTCAATGGCTGAGCCAAGTTTTGTTTCCCCTGAGTTGTATCTGAAGAATTCACCCCGCAGTCACGATGATGTAGTCCTCCATTGTTCTGAAGTGCAGGACCATAGATTCCTATGCAGCAGGTGGGCTTGTCTGTTTGTGCACTTTTTTCCTACACTGCTGAAATTCCTCCGAAGTGAATTGGCCATAGTAATCTTTGTCTCCTGTCTGACCTCCAGGGGGTCAGACCAAAACAGCATAGTGGTTGTTCTCATGGCCAATAATAAAGCACAAGTTTACTGGAATTGAATAAACCCAGTTGAGGAAAGTGCAGGGGGCTGCCCCCCTCTCCCCAGCTGGGTGGCACAACCCCTATATTAGGCTGCACTCTTAGGGCAGAGCCTGAGGGAGAGAATTCACTGCCTCTGGCAGCACCTTACACAGAGACACACATTAGGTGCCTGTGCAAACCTACAGATCCCACATCCAAGCACAGAACCGTCTGCTTAACACATCCACGAGAACGAAAACCACACCCACAGAAAACTGAGTATGTATTGTAGAAATGTAGAGGAAAAATAAAAATATTTTTTCAAATGTAATTACTTTTAATATATGCTTGTGGAAGGTCTAATACAATGTATGCTGTCTCTTTAATTTTTGCTGTAAATAACTGGAGACAGTGAATATACTGATTTTTCTATGTCTCTGTTTAAGCATAAGACTTTGTAACAATTTTTTAGAGGGGGATAAACCAACAAAGAGCAATTATGTACTTGCTTCCTATCTGCGTGTTATGTACTTCTCAGAAACTGGTTGTAACAGTTTAAGCATCTTGACAGGTCATTGGTGTTAAGTGTATGCTTCCTTTTGTAATACAGCTGAGAAGGGACAGGACTGTCAATTAAATCTGCTCCAAATAATTTGCACTGAAGGTTGGTCGAAGACCTGCAAACTCTAACTAGACAGTGTGAGAAAGGAAAGTTTAAAAAAAAGTTGCCTGAATAAGTCATCTTTCTTGTAGTAAATGGCTTTGTCCAAATCCTTTCTGCATGGAATAGCTTAAGGAAAACAAACTCTGCTTTCTGATGAACAAGATATTTTTGTATACGTTTATTTCTTATTAATAACCTGAGGTCAGATCACTCATTTGCTGAAGCCATAACTGACCTTCACCAAATAAATGTTGTAAAGAACCTGGGGGATGTTTAGGGGGAGCCCGAGAGGGAAGAAAATCAAAAGTGTCCTGAGATGTTAACACACAGGCAGGGGGGAGCAAGTCCGATGAACCTGATGCTTTTCCTGCATCCCAAATATGACTTTAAAAGGCTAGTATTTTATGATGATCGATTTATAATAAAAAAAGATATTTAGATTTAAATGAAACTTTCCAATATTTTTGAAATCCCTGACAATGCTTCCTTGCTTTTAGGATTGAGAGAAACGATTTTCATATTCTTCCAGCATTCAGAGATTTAATGTTTTTACCGTAGCTCCAGCCTACTGTGTAAAGTAAAGAAGAGCGACACTAAGTCCCCCAGTGGTTCAAACCATGGGCTGTCTGGGGCTGGCCTGCACCTACCAGCCAGGATGGCCCCTGGGGCAGCCTGTGAGAATGCAGTTGGCGGCTCTTGTAAGCATGCACACCACTGTTAGCAATGCACAAAGGTTGCCTTGGCAAATGTATGTAAAAGTATTCACTCTAAAAAAGCATAATAATTATACTTTTGTAAAAGAATAATTCCTCCCATAGTCACCATTGATTTTTCTGGAGCTTAAATGCATTATTACCATGTATCACTATTGGCCTATAGAGGCAAAAGGCAAACTACAAATAAACCCAGTGACATATGTAGTTTTAAAATTTACAACTTTCTGATCTCTCTCTCCTTGTTTAATATATAAGCCCTAATTTCTGTGTATGTAAGTAAAACTGCAGCCTGAGTCATTTAGGAAGTAAGCATTGAGTTTTTTATTATAAATATACTAGAATAAAACAGCACTCCCTAACAATTAAAAAAAAAGAGTTTTATATTACTTTAGAATGTAATAGGTTTTGTCCTTATTTTATGTCCTGTAAATTATTAGTTGAATACTGTTAGCATTCCCTGATAATGCACACATGATTTCTGAATGTTTTCTGTAAATGACAATCAATGTTTATGAAGTCCCCTCCTTTAATGCTGAACAAAATTAAAAGCAGAAAAAGAAACTTGCCTTGCCTAATCTTTTTCTTTCCACCATAGGGCACAAGGAGGGGGTGAAGGAAATAGGTAACTTTGAAAACACTTTCCCAGGGGTTCTTACATACAGTTACCCTTCTCCAGTAAACAATGGGTAAATGTTTTTCTGAATCTTCTTGTGTCCTCATGAGCCTGGCCTGAGTTAAAAATGCTCATTGAAAAAAAGACCCAGACTGCAGTCTAGCCAAACAGCTTAACCACGCTGCAATTAAAAATGAGAACAGCATCTTCTTTACTAGAACTTTTAAAGGAAACTCCAGCCAGCAGTCATAAGTAAGTCCTCTGCAAACACTTGGTTGAAATAATTTGCAGCAGGTTGGAAAAAGATGTGACAATCCCAATACTTGATGAAAGATTTCATATAATAATTAAAGATTACGTCTCTAGGTCTGATTTTTCTCTTACCAAAGCATCACTGAACAGTGCCACCATCCAAAATCCGTGCTCAACAATCTCTGAATGCTCCATTTTACTTGCAGCTGTAGCAGAAAATAACTGAGGATCATCACACTCACAGTGATTTTGGAAAAGGCTGTTCTAAGAGAAGTCAGTGATTTTTCAGATGCTTGGAAGTTGCAGTTTGGGGTCCCTAGAGCGAAAATGCTCCAAGAACAGTAGTTTAAAGCAAATCTTAACAGTTTAAAGCAAGTCAGAAGCACTGACTGACCTTATAAGAGGATGAGCCTGAGATTGCCTGTAAGAGCTTCTTCCATCTTCAGTTTTCAGAACCTGTGGAGACCCTTGGAGGGTTTCAACACTATCTCTGCTATGGACATCTACATTCCACACAGCCTGTTCTCAAGAGGCAGACAAAGAGCACTGTACTGAAATTCCTGTCAGAACCCTATATATGCCCCTTGGTTTCTAAACAGGTTTTTAAAAGTACTGACTTTGAAGTTAAAAGTACTGGTCTAGTACCAGGGTGATACAAGCTTTCTAAAATGAATTGAGCAGGGTTTCCACTTTACTATATTCTAGAAGAGATTATGATGTCTAACTCATGTTAATTCTTTTTCAAATGTTTCATAGAACTTTTAAATCTAGGCCTAGAGAGTTCTTTGATAGTGATTTATCATAGACAGCAAATACATTATCATAACCTATTCTGGGTTCATGTCAAATTGTCACCAAGAATTGATCACAGAACACTTACCTATAAAATCATCTAAACTTTCTTTTTCAGAAACGTAGGCAGCTTTGAAACACAAGTGAAACTTCATTTTCCAGTTCAGGTGGAGTCATATAATGTGCCAATCATTAACCTTTGGTAGTGTTACAAGAAATTATAAATTAATCTCTATAATTTATAAAAATTATAAATTTAGTGCACAAAGCTTTGTTCCAGTCATAGATCTTCCTCTCTAAGTAAGAATTGGCAATATTTTCCCCCTAATCACACTGGGATAGAGTGTGTGAGACATTCAGCTATAAGAAGTAGCCAGGTGGACCTCAGACTCCTCAAGTGGCAGCTACTTCTTGACCCAACCAGTGAAGAGGCAGAAGTGAAGCAAAACCTTCAGTGCCATCCTGGCAGGAAGGTTTCAGAAAAGCTCTGTAACAACTTTTTCTCTTAATATTCTCAAGTCAAACATCCTAAATTTAACTAATTGGGTAAATAGTACTCTAAGAGACTAAAAAAATTCTTGAGAGTTGTGCTCATAGACCTTGAAATCCCCCAAGTTTGTGGAACAGGGCAAGGCATACAGTGAGCATTCAGCACATGTTTCAACTACAAGATTGGGGTCCATTCAACTTTTGTTGAATTGTGCTACTGGCTATTTGCCATCATCTCACCAGTTTTGCCCTTGAGAAAATTCCTTTCTAGCCGAGGCACCAGATACAGACATGCTTTTTACCACAAGCAGCAGAGGGGTGCATGGCAGGGAAGCACTGGCAAAGGAAACTGGAAGAACATTCTCCCCTTCTCTTTCTCCAAAGATTTAACCAAAAGCAGTAAGTGAAGGAGCCTGAGCGGGCATCAGAAGTTAAACATAACTTCCCAGATTTTCACACAAGACTCAGATGGGCAGGAAACAAAAAGCAAAGACCAGAAAGCCTAATTTGTAAAACAAATTGTACATGAAAGACTGGTCTTGGCATTTCCCTCTCAGATCTCCCAGTCTGGTTTCTCAAATCACAAGGACTCAGTCAAAAGGAAGAGTAGCTGAAGGACTGATTACCTCTGGAGCTATATCACTGCCCTACAGGAAAATTTTAGAGAAGGTCCTACTTTTTTTTTTAAAGATTTGTTTATTTGTGCATACAAAACTGGAGTACAGGCCAGAGGTGCAGGGGTGGTGAGAGGATTCACCAAAGACAGAATGGGGAGCAGACAGGCTGACTGACAAGATACACTGCTAAGGGGAACAGTGGGCGGTTCCGGAGAGGTCTGCTGCACCATGTGGGTCACCTCCCGGGCAGGGATCGAGCTCGTGCTGAAGTGATTTTAGGTTCTTTAGTGCCACTGCACCATCAGGGAGGGCCCCAGGTCCTACTTTTTAAAAACTGGAAATCATTATAAATAGACTTGTGTTCTTGCTGAAGCAGTCAAAGCAGTGTGTCAGATGTGTTAGGCACAGGACACTTTACATGTGACCAAAAGATGGAGAAAGCAAGAGAGAATATGGTGGGCTATACTTTAAGTTTCACAGGCTGGGTCTATCTATGCACATGTGCCAATCACAATGATCTCACATGACAGCAAAGGTTATGGAGAATGAAGTCTACTTGTGTGCAGATGAGACAAGAGAAAATGGGCTTAGGAAACACTTCGCAGTCCTGAGGCAAACATGAAATAAATTAAAAAAACAAAAATCTCAAACATGACTTCCCATCAGATATTGCAACAAATATTTACTCACTTATTTATTCAGAAAATAATTATTTCTGCTTCTATATGCCAGGTACTATTGCCTGGGAATACAATAGTAAAATTTAACAGATGTAGATTGTTACTTACAAAATCTAAGGTCTAGATTCCAAAAAAAAAATGAATAAATAATACAAATAAGAATAAAAATGATGACAACTGTTACACAAGCTACAAAACATTATAGAATATTCCTACAGATAAGCTTGAGTCTCTATCTATATTCCTCAGATAAGCTCTGAGTCTCTATTTAGCTCTGCTCTTGAACTCTTTATCATCCATGTTAGCTTATTCTAGTCTTTTTTAAGCAATGTTAATTGTTTAACTATTTTCTTAAAAGTGAGACAAGGGCCCTCCCTGGTGGATCAGCAGGTTAAAGCACTGCACTAAGAAGCTTAAGCCACTTCTGCATGAGTTCGATTCCTGCCTGCCCTGGAGGAGATCC